>NC_067398.1:54189006-54489006 GCF_016432865.1 Antechinus flavipes | reverse complement strand
TCTCTTTGTAAACTGGTAGTTAAGGATTGGACAATAGTGAAGTTAAGTGTATTTGCAACTGGCTGCATGACCAGAGCTGTTACCTAATCAATGACCATCCATACAGAAGCAAGACCAGAAGCAATATCAACTTCTGTCATTTCTGAATGTCACAAGATGTAAAGCTGGAAGAGACTTTCAGAGTCATCTAGCACAGATGTCAGGCAGCTAGATGGTGCAATGAGTCAGCTCGGGAATCAGAAGGACCTAAGTTCAAATCTGACCTCAGACACTTACTAGCTATGTGATCCTAGTCAAGTCACTTAATCCTGTTTGCATCAGTTTCCTCATCTGAAAAGTAAGCTAGAGAAGGAAAGCAAAGCGCACAATAGGTTTTTACCAAGAAAACCCCTAAATGGAGTCACAGAGACCCAAACAAGATTGATCCAACTCAACAGCAACCAGTTACTTGCTTCAAGTCATAAAGATAGCAAACCAGCATTTTGAATTCAGGTCCTCTGACTCCAAATTCTGCATTTTTTCATGATACCAGATTGCCTCTCCCATGTCCTTCACTGTTACAGAACCAAAATGGGTCCTTCCACCGACTCATCTTCAATACATTCCCCTCTGATTGTCTCTGGGCAAGGAAAAGATCAAGAGAATAAACTTTTATTTAGCACCTAGTTTGTGCTAAGCACTTTGCAATTGTTATCTCATTAAATCCTATTACAATATTCAAGGTAAATGCTATTATTATCCATATTTTACAATTGAGGAAACTGAGACAAACCAGTTAAGGGACTTGTCCAAGGTCTCACAGCTAATAAATGTCTGAGGCCAGATTTGAACTCTGACTCCAGGGCTGCTCTAACCATCATGCCATCTAACTATCCTCTAAGGGCCATAGTCAGTATCAGTAGTAATTAAACTTTAATAATTAAAACTTGTTGGTTCAACAAGTATAACTATAGTCTTCTTCCGACCACTCCTTGGTGCCAGAACCAAGATCAGGGGTGGATCACTCGTGTGGCTGGCCACCTTAGATGCAAAAGGCAGAGGGCTCAATTAAGGAAACTTTTAAATATGAATGCTTATTAAAAAAAAGTATCATATTTAAAGTTAAAAAATTATAGTCTTCAAGGGTCATGAATATTTATTCTGCAACAACGTGATTCCTATGAGACACCTTGAAAACTCAAAACCTCCAGCAGATAGTAACATAGAGGGGGGAAAACAGGCTTTTCAAACCTTGCCTAAGGAACCTCGATGCCACCAAAGCAGACAGATAGCATCAAAGGCCGATGGACAGCTCTACAGGGAGGTGAAGCTAGCAGCCATGTAGTAGATGGACTGGGATGAAAATGGTGAAAAAGCCTGGGGCTGAAGAAGACACCTGTTAGGAAGTCTCTTTCAAATCTGTATGTGTAAAGAGAAGTTAGATTAGGGAGAGCCTTGGGCTTTATTGTGCTGTCCATCAGGAGCCAAACAGTTTTGAACTTTTGAAGGAAGAGAGCATGATGTACAAAATAGTGTTTTTAAGAACAGCATGGCACTGTATTTAGGATTGATTGGAAAAGGAGAGAGATACCGAGACACAGAGAGACAGAGACACACAGAGAAACAGAGGCAGAGAAAGAGACAGAGAGAGACAAGAGGAGAGAAAGAGAAAGAAAGAGAGAAGAAGAAGAGAGAGAGAGAGAGAGAGAGAGAGAGAGGAGAAAGAGAAAATAAAGAGAGAGAGAGAGAAGAAAGAGAGACACAGAGAGACAGACCGAGACAGAGACAGAGAGACAGAGACAGAAACAGAGAGACAGAGACAGAAACAGAGAAACAGATAGACATAGAGACACAGAGACAGAGACAGAGAAAGGAGAGAAAGAAAGAGAGAGACAGAGAGAAAGAAAGAGAGAGGTAGAAAGAAAGAGAGAAAAGAAAGGAAGGAGGGAAGGAGGGAGAGAAGGAGAAAGGGAGGAAGAGAGAAATCATTTAGAGGCTTTTGTGATGAGGAAACATTGTTGAGTAATAATGCAATGGGAATAAAAGATAAAAGACAAATGTGGGTTCCATTACATCCCATCTAGAACAATCCCTTCCTTTGCATAGAAACAAACTGAGGCTCACAGATATAAAATAACTTGACTAAGATCACACAGATGACAAGTGAAGAGCTAGGATTTGAACTCACACCTCACATCTACAATTCAACACTATTCACATTCAAGATTTCTTTCTAGTGCTCCACAATATCTCTAAATCAGAAAAAGAGAAGTAATGAGACTTTCAGTAACTCAATGGGCGTGAAGGATATTGAAGAGGCTCAGCCATAGTTGGCTTTCCAATTTATGCTAATTTGAAAATAAAGCCCCTCAGATGTCCTGGATCTATTATAATCACACAAATATGTCCAGTGCATTTCATTAGTCCATTTACCCAGGGAATTTGTTTTTACTTTTTTTTAAAAGGCAAACATTTATTGAATACTTAAGTCATAAAGGATATTATTTTAATTCACTAAAGAAACAAAAACTTAACCAACTTATTTTTTTCTTAAATAATGAATAAATTTTATTCAAAGAAATGCAAATTTTGTGAAGGTTTTCTTTGATATAGCAGAAATTATCTGTGCTTGGAGCCAGAAATATCATTCAGGAAAGCTTGTCATGATCCCTACAGCTAAAACTTTTAATCAACTCAGGGAGAGTCAGTCCTGGCTTTGGGAAGAATATCAGAGGCCTGGATTTCAAGCCTTGAATTCCCCTATCAGATCTTTCATTCATCTTCAAATCTTTACTTTTCCTTTAAAATACAGAACAAACTTTCTCATTGGTTGATAAAGCATCTTTTCTACTTGACCTTGCTTCCCAGCTCTGTACACTGTCATGAAAGGCCAGCAATAGTGCTTAAACGCTGTTAATCAAAGGTGCATGCTTTTAAGATAAAAAATTTTAACATATTTTTTCTCCCTTAATCATATTCATTAGAGAATCAGGGCTGTCTTTTGAAAATAATGTCCAGAGAACTAAAGAGAAATAAAAATGTCTAGTTAATTTTCCCCTGATCTAGCTACAGGGGACTAGAATACTTGGAGCAGTAACTAGGGGAAGGAAGGATGCTCCTTAAGACAAAGAGGAAGGGCAACAGATAGGTCATCTCATCCCTATATCCCCACAAAAGAAAGCCTATTGGAGCAGGAGAGGCAGGGTCTAAGAGTGAGTCTAGAAGAAGATCAGAGGGGAACCCTGGATTTCATGTGGAAGGAAAGAAGGGAGGGAGGCAGGCACTGTGCTAAGTGGTTTTTTTGTTTTAGTTTTAGTTGGATTCCATCTCAGGTTGCTGTTGTTCAGCTGTTTACAGCTCTCTGTGACCTCATTTTCTTGGCAAAGATCCTAAAGTGATTTGAATCTCCTCCTTATTATTTTACAGATAAGGAAACTGAGGTAAACAGGGTTGAAAGAATTACCCAAGGTCACACAGCTAGTAAGTGTCTGAGGCTGAATTTTCACTCTGGTCTTCCTGACTCCAGGACCAAGGCAGTGTATTGCACCATTTAGCTGTCCAAGCTAGTCCCTACTTTACCTGAAGAGCATCTACTTCTATTATCTCACTAACAAGTAGTATGGAATTGCAGACTGCTTGAACCACTCCACCACCACAAAGATGGGAAATTGGAGATACCCCATTCTACTTTTGGGCAACATGAATTTTTGGTAACTTCTTCTCCATATGGAGCATAAATCTGCTTTTTTGAAATTTCTATCCAGTTCCAGTTTTGCTTTCTGAAGCCAAGCCTCCAAAAGGCTAAATGTTCATCCTATCTTGTAAAAACTATACTTTTCTTCTCTTCCAGGATGATCTTTCACCATGCCTCATATAATTTCATGGGCAAGAGTCAGGAGCATCAAGGCATGAAGTATAAACAACTGCTGATTCTGAAATGTGCTGCTGACCCATTTTCAGGATTATTTAAACAAAAGCCAGTTTATTGACTATTGGCTATTGGCTATTCTTGGAACATGAAATTAATAGTATAAGGCAATAGAGAGCTCCCTGGCCTGAAAAATTAAGGGACCTGAATCCTTGTCCCAGTTCTACCAACAACTTGCTGTGTGACCTTTCGCAAGTGACTTCCCTGATCTGGACTTCAATGACCTCCTTCATAAAGCAGAGGGAGGTGAGATTGGCTAATCCCTTCTATTACACCCTCTGATTCTAAACTTGATTCCTCAAATGGCAGTCCCACTTCAGATTGTCCTATCAGGATCAAAACATTGTATGACAGCTTCTAATGTTCTTCTCTTTTTGAAAGTAAGAAACATGACCTGGAGAAAAGACTTGACCAGGGTCACATGCCTGGTTCTGTTCTGGCCAGTGGGTCCTGTTCTGACCTTGCTTCTCTGAGCTCCAGAAACAGGATTAAGTAGAAGAAAAGAAGCTCTCTCTGCTGTCCAAAATGTAAGATCTACTTTCCCCATCAGATAACCATTCAATATTTCAGAAATTATCTGTGCTTAGAGACAGAAACATCATTCAGGAAAGCATTGTCATGATCTCTATAGCTAAAACTTTTAATCAACTTGGAGAGAGTTAGCCTTTGCTTTGGGGAGAATGTCAGGGGCTTGGACTTCAAGCCTTGATTTCCATCTGTCGGATCGTTCATTCATCTGAAGAAGGAGTCCTAGCTACCAAAAGTTCCAGACAGCTAGTCCTTAAAACCTACAGGGGCTGGCCAGTTAGTTAATCGGAGGCTGGTTATGTCAGTGCGAGGGCCACCAGGGACCTGCGTTGGCCTGTGGATAAATGCAAAGATGTAAAAGGTTGGGGAAAGTGGGACTTTTCCAATGATAATGAATTTAGAGGATGTCAAATTGAGAAGGCAATATTCTGAAAAGTTTCAAGGGTGTAGAAACAAGAAATGTTAATATTGAGTTAGCAAAAATTAGTTAAACTAGTCTTCAACAAGTTGAGATGATCTCTTACTTGGCTCTAAGCTGGTGTGAACTCTTTCCTCAATTTCCCTCCTCATTCGTTGCCATCCTAGTATTCCCATCTCTCACTCATAAGCTGGTGTCCTGCTTCCCTTCAACAGAGAGCATACTTTGTACCTACCCCTTGTCCTGATTATGTTTGGTAAAGGGACCTAATCCTCACCCCAAATGAAAATAATGTCTAGTTAGACTCATCAACTCCCTTCATTAAGAGACTTTTTTTTAGTAAGGGATTCATGCATTCTGTGGTCCCCTGGGGCTATAAAAGTATATGAGTCATGCCTGCTGCTCTTGTATCTATTTTAATAACAATACCACTCAACATTTCTCTTACTTCATGTTTTTCTGAGAACTTTCTCCTCCATTATCTCATTTGCAAACATTATTCTCATTTGACAGTCTAGAAATTCATCCCAGAGGGGTAATTTGCTTAAGGTCACAGAGGTAATAAATGCTGCCAAGTGAAAATTTGAACCCAGGTCCAAAATTTGCATCCAAATCCAGTATATTCCACTATGATGACCACGTATTTTAAAATCAGCCGGAGTCAGGAATTCAGGTTAAGGGAAAATCTTTGATCTTTATTCTTTGTGGAGATGAAGGGGGATGGCGATAGCAATGTGAACAGCCGTGACACGAACCTGGCCAGCCGTCTCTCCCTGCCTCTCTTCCTGCCCCTCTGCCTCCACCCACCAAAATCATCCTATGTCATTTCCTATACAACACATCAGGACTTGCACAAAGAGTGGGAGGGGGCCATTCTTTCTTCAAGCATATATATTAATAGAGTATGGTCCAATTACTATTTAGCCTCATGTGCTCGGGACCTCAGTGCATCAACTCAAGTCTCAGCCCACTACACTCCACTGGACCAGATTGCATTGAAAGTCTGAGATATCTTAAGAATTCAGCTTTTATATGTATGTATATGTATTACATGTATGTGTTATATGTTTTGTGTATATATGCAAATGTATGACAGGGAAGGGCAGGAGATAGAGATGAAAAGGCCCAGGGGTCCTTTAGGCAATGTCATCAGATGACATTGCGAGGAGCCTGCAAATTGTAGGAACAGGGCAGATAATAAGACTTGGGGCTCTTCCCAGAATCCCACCAGAATGAAGAAAGTTCCCATTCATTCAGTCATTTTTAATCTCATTCAATCCCTATGAGCAGTCAAGAAACTTAAAGTAGAATTAAAAGGAGATGCTTGAAAAGTTTATATTTTGGCATAGGTCCATTTCCCCCTGAAAAATAACATTTAGTCTTGTATGGTAAGTTAGTTTTGATTGGAAGCTTTTACCTTTAGCTTTTGAAAATGTCATAGATTTTTGTCTTTTTTAAGGTAGCTGCTGCAAAGTCTAATCCTAATGGTAGATTCTTAGTACTGATTTTTTTTTTACTCTGCTTGAAGTATTGTTATTATTATTTTTTTTTTTTGAGGCAGAATCTCTGGATTTTGGCTATGACATTTCTGAAAGTTTCCATTTGGGGTTTTTTGGTATGTTTTTTTCTTAGGAAACAATGGTGGTGTCTTTATATTTTCACTGTGCCCTCTGGTTCTGACAGGTCCAGACACTTTCCTTTTAGATATTCTTGAAAGATGATGCCCAGGATTTTTGTTCAAGATAATTTATGCAACAAGGCAGTTAGATGGGCTCAATGGATAGAGTGCTAGGCTTTGAGTCAGGAAGATCTCAGTTCAAATTCTGCCTCAGACATTTACTGGCTCTATGATCCTGGGAAAGTCACTTAACTCTGCCTGAGTTTTTTCATCTATAAAATGGGTTGAAGAAGGAAATGGAAAACTACTTCAGTATCTCTGCTAAGAAAATCCCAAATGAGGTCATGGAGGTTTGAGTAAGACTGAAACAATTGAATAACAACATATGCATTATGGTAAGTAATACATCTATTTCCATGACAAATCCCTCCCAAGTGACACCCACATTGTGTCTAGCTGCTCACTGGAATGCCAGCCAAGCTCTCTTATTTTCAATATTAATGATTAAGTAGATCCAAGTAGACTTTGGATTGAGGGGAGTTGTTCTGCCTCACCTTCCTTGACTGTTGTTTGTGAAGAAACTCCCCCAACTGTTGGGTCTCCTTCCTGGTCAACTGATTTAATGTTCACACAGGATAGGTTTTTTAAGCCAGTCAACCATATCCTTTGTGTGAACTGCTTCCAAACCACAGTTATAAGGAGTGGGGAGTTAGTGGAGAAGACAGAGTCAATTTTATAAGGAGTCACCTGAATAGCAGGTTTTTGTTTATTTTTTAAGGATACGAGGGAACACATTCAGCATAAAAGGGAATTGACATTCACACTTGGTCTTTCCTTTATTCTTCCATGATATTATCAATAGTAATTAGTGACAGTTGATCACATCCAAACATGTTTTAAAGATGATAAAGCTCTTTTCTCTTACTAACCCTCAGTGGTAGACATTGAAAGAGCTATTATCCTCAATCTATAGATAAGGAAACTGAAACTTAGGGACTAAATATCTTTTTTATGGACAGAAAAGCAGTTGGAGCCACAATTAAAGTGTAGACCTCCTAATTCCGTGTCACATAGAACAGTGGCTAGACTAGCTCTGAAGCCCAGAAGGAATTGGGACAGATAGAAAGTAGATACCCAGGAGGGAAAGAAATCAGGGTCAGATATAGAAAGCATATATGGGGTGTGTTGCTGTATATGTAAGTTATGTATGTCCAAATGTCCACAGAAGCATATATGTATGTACATATAAATGTGTGTTTGTTAAATATGCATATCTATATATACATGTGTATGCATGGGGGAAGAGGCAGAAAGACAGAGAGAGAGAAAGAAACAGAGGCAGATATAGAAAAGGCAGATATAGAAAAAGAGACAAAGAACAGAAACAGAGAGAGACAGAGAGAATTACAGAATGAATATTGCCCCATACCCCAAGAAGATTTTGCTTCCTGATTAGAAAGAAGCAAGAGAAGGGGACATAAGGATGGCTTTATATCTATCTACTGCCTTAAATATTTCTATTTTAGAAGTACAATTTAGGGATGGAAAAGGACTTATGTGTGTAAAAATGTTTGTAGCAGCTCTTTTGGTGTTAGCAAAGAATCAGAGAATGAGTAGATGTCCATCAGTTGGGGAATAGCTGAATAAATTGTTGTATGTGAAGCTTATGGAATATTATTGTTCTATAAAAATGATGAACAAACTGATTTTAGAAAGGCTGAAAAGATCTACACGAACTGATGCTGAATGAAACAAGCAGAATCAGGAATATATCGTACAGAGTAACAGCGAGATTGTACAATGATCAACTTATGAAAGACTTGAGTGTTCTCAGTGATTCAGTGATCCAAGGCAATCCCAAATAACTCTGGATAGAAAATGCCATCTGCATTCAGAAAGAGAATTATGGAGATTGAATGTAAAACAACACATATTGTGTTCACTTCTTTTTTCTGTTTTTTTTTTTCTCTTGTGGTTTTTCCCTTTTGTTCTGATTTTTCTCTCCCAACATGATCCATAAAGAAATATGTATTTAAAAAGTTAATATGCATTTGTAACTAGAAAAAATAAAACTATTAACTAAAAAGATACAATTTAGAGGGAAGAGGCTGAAAAAGCCAAAAAGCCTTTAGTTTTCCTGATTACTATTTCTTAAAGGGGAAGGAGAAATCAACTTTATTTTTAAAGGCTTCTTGTTTTCCAACCAAAAGCCAGTGAGGAAAATTAATGTTGGATTATATTTATTACCAATATTTTTACATGAATCCATCTATTTCTTTAGATCTCCAACCTCTAAAAATCAGGCCAGTTTTCTAAAGGGCATCTATTCATTAACAGCTTGGGCAAATCTAATAAGACTCTTTTGTTACCAGGCTGCATGCTCCTGATAATAAAGAACCTCACTTGGAGAATTGCCTCAGTCGGTCTTTGTTAAATTCCTAAGGCTACACTCACTAGTTACACAAAAGATCATCACAATTAATGAACGATGAGTAAATCCATTTATCCAAACAGTTAGCAAACAATAATCAGAGAACTTTTACAGATTTGTATGTATCAGAAAATATAAAAAAAATGAATAAGATCTTTAGATGTGAGTGGTTCTACAGGGGAAAATTCCAGGGGAATTCTTTCAAGTTTCTAAGAAGGAAACCTAGAAATCAGGGACATGTTGAAGTACCAACTCTTCTACTTCCCGTTTGCTATTTCCCAAGGTCTCTTCTCAAAGAGAATCTGGAAGTGTGAGTGTGTGTGAGTGTGTGTGTGTGTGTGTGTGTGTGTGTGTGTGTGTGTGTAGTGTATATATCTCAAAGCATAAATAGAAAATGTCCTCTCCAAACAAAATCTGGCATGCAAAAAGTTATCTTTCTTTCCACCATTTAGAAAAGTCTTGTGCAAAATGTTCCAAGCTTAAAAACTGTTATACATCAAATATGAGAGTTGAAGGATCTCAGAAACCATTTGATCCGACTCTTACTAAAACCTTACCTTGATTTCTTTCCACCTGAATGATTTTTTTTCATATAGGAACACCAGGGGGGGAAACCACAATCCTACCTATCTGGCCCAGAACTGTTTTTATTGATGAAAAGGTAGAAGCATCATGTGTGTCAGTAAATGTTTAACAATTGGTTCTCTAATTGGGGAACTGTGGGCATAATTTACATTTTCTCCATCACTATTCAACAAAACAATAAATCAAACACTGATTTGTAGAGTTTATAGATTTCTGAAGTATGAATACTCACACTGAAAAGCTGAGTCCATTCTGGAGAGTCATTTTGAGATGGCTCAAGTATACCCCAAGCTGGAAGAGACCCTTATCTACTAATGCCTGAAATTTAATCATCAGAGATTCCCTCCATTGGGCTAAAAGTCTTTTGACATTTTAGACCCTCATTTGATAAATGCAAATGTCCCTCAGAGATTGATAACGTAAGTTGCCATCAGCAAAATGTTCTGCCTTCTACAATTCCCTTTAGCCATTGCTAGCTTCTCTATCACTTACTTGGTCCCGGTGTCTGATAAGATTCTTCCTGAATTGTCCCAAGGATGTTAAAAGAGATTTCTTATGGTTAGAAGAAACCTGGTTCATTTTTCCCTACTGAAGAATTTTTTTTCACAAATAAGATATTTTGCAGCTAGTATAAGGGGAGCCCTTTTAAGAACTAGATGGTGCAATGGTTGCAGCACAGACCTGGAGTCAGAAAAACTGGAGTTCGAATGTGACTCTGGGTAAGCCAGTTAACTTCTATCTGCCTCAGTTTCCTACCAGCAAAATGAGTAAGCATAATAACAAATTGCACCTCTCAGTGTTGTTGTGAGGAGCAGCTAAGATAAATATTTGTAAAAGTGTCTGTATTTCACATCAGTTCTCCAGGTGTGGGGCTCATGCCCTATGAGTTCTTCTCTCTCTTTAGATATTTCTTTGTCCACAAACTGATCCTGAGGCTAATAATAATACTAATATGTACATTAGGCTTTTTTTGTGTGTGTGTTAACTACTGTAACACTGAGCAACTGAGCTAGAGACTAGGTGACTTGCCCACAGTCACAACACTATTAAATATTTTTTAGTAATTGAACTTTGTATATATTGTTTAGTCATTTTTAGTCATGTCTAGCTTTCCATAGCCTATTTGGGGTTTTCTAGGCAAAGATACTGGAGTGGTTTGCCATTTCCTTCTCCAGTTCGTTTCACAGATAAGGAAACTGAGGCAAACAGAGTAAAAATGACTTGCCCAGAATCACACAACTAATAAGTATCTGAGGCTGGATTTGAACTCAGGAAGATGAGTTCTCCCTATTCCATGTCCAGCCTTCTGTGCACTATGGCACCACCTAGCTGCCTGTTATCGACCTTAGGTCTTCCCTTTTGAAGTGGTCTCACTACTACACTGCTTAGCCTAGACTATTGCAATAGCCGCTGCCTTGAGTTTTTCCCTATTCTAATTCATCCTCCATTTAACCACTAAAGTGATTTTGCTAAAGTCAAGCCCAATAATCTCCAGAGTTTCGTATAGACTCCAGGATAAAATATAAAATGCTCCTTTTGTCATTGGGAATCCTTCCTAGCCTCCCCCCTTCCCCATACACACCTTCTGAGGCTTCTAGTACCTTACTTCCTAATATATACTCTTGTTATTTAGAGACAGAGGTCTCCTTGATGTTCCATGATTAAAACAAATCATCTCTCAGCTTTGGCT
This sequence comes from Antechinus flavipes, assembly GCF_016432865.1. Lineage (NCBI taxonomy): Eukaryota > Metazoa > Chordata > Mammalia > Dasyuromorphia > Dasyuridae > Antechinus > Antechinus flavipes. The sequence goes on along the minus strand of NC_067398.1, from coordinate 54,477,829 downwards.
ATTTCCCCCTCTTCCCTGGAATGCCCTCCTTTCTCAACTCTACTGACCTCCCTGGCTACTGTTAAGTACAACTAAACTTTTTATAGGAACTCTTTCCCAACCCCTCTTCCAATTATTTCCTATTAATGTTATATATAATTTGTTTGCTTATTGTGTCCCCCATTAGATTGTGAGCTCTGTCAGGGACAGTCTTTCACTTCTTTTTTATTTCCATTGCTTAGCACAATGCTTGACACATAGTAGGCATTTAATAAACATTTATAGATTGATTAATTGATCTCCTAAGTCATCAATGGCTTGCTTGTTAAAAAATCACTGTGAGAAACTATCTATACCAAGTGAGGACTGCTTTAAACATTCCTCTCACCCTACCATAGTCCCCAACTCTAACTCCATTCTTACCATTTAAGTCCATTTGCAAACATTGTTTCTTCAGAATATTCTAATATAGTGCAATCTATGTAAGTGCAAATCTATATTTGAGGATAATGGAATACGTATCCACTAACAATTTAGCCCAAATGAATATATCAGATGAACTAGCACTGAACACACCACCTTGCAATAGAGTAGCTATGAGGAAGAACTTTGAATTTTACAAAACACTTTATACATTTTTCATTTGATTCTCAGCTAGTCCCAGTGTTGCTGCTAAAGCTGAGGCTGATGGATCCCTTGAATTTGGAAGTCTGAGCTGCACTGAGATAAAAGCCAATGGGCACTGTCTGATTTGTTGTTTCATCCATTAGAAAGTGAAGGCAAGAACCCTTGTTTTTGCCTTTGTTAGTACCTGGCATTATAGTAAATATTTAATACTTGTAGACTGACCATATCTTTGTTAAAGTGGGAAAAGACTTTAAAGATGATCTTTTTCCACTCTGTCATCTTACAGAACAAAGAATTGAGTCACACAGAAGTGAAATGTCATACCCAAAGTCACATTGCAAATCATTGTCTATAGTAGGGGCAGAATGCTTGTACTTGAGTCTGGCACTCTTGTTTAAATTGGATGAGTTGAGGTGGACTCAATGGGTTGGTGAACATACAGGGCTCCAAGTTGGAAATAGTCTTTGTCTTCAGTTTTGTAAAATTTCTCCTTTCTATAACACAAGCTTATCCAAATGTAACATGAGTGAAACAAAGAAGGAAGATAGAGTCTTGTGGGCTTTGGTTGTTCCATCTCATTGTCAAAGACATTCTCTCTTCTCCCTTGTTTCTGGGTCACAGGGAAAGAGTTGCAAGATTTTCTATTTGGCCCAATTTGTCAAGGGAGGCAGGGGGAGCCAGAGTAGGACATGGCTTCCCTGTAATGAAGCATGTTTATAACATTGCTTGGATGCTTGTGGTGGGGCTCAGGAAAGGCGTCAGCCATGGCTCTGCTGGAGGAGTTCGGGGGTGGGTGACTGAATGTGACCTTTCCTTCTCTTCAGAAAAATGCATGGATGGCTTTTGGGGAGCAGCACCAGGGTATGGGTGGCCAGTGTGGAAAACAGAGGGGAACTGGCCCGTAGCTAAAAGAGATCTCAAAGGTTATTGAATACAACCTTTTCTTTATCTTTTAATAATTAAAGCTGAGGGAATTTAAGACTAAGATAGTGTAGCTAGTAAGAATCCTTGGTGGGATTCGAACCCAAGTTTTCCATCTGCATATTTAAAATTCTTTCCTCTGAACTCATAGAATCAGGAATTAGATCACAAGAGACAGAGCATTATATATCCCAGTGAGGCTAGATGGCAGGGTCATGCTTCCCATGAGAGCTAAGTGAAAACCCAAGGTCATAATTAGGAGTCTCAATCTGAACTAGCAGATGGACAGAAAAGAGACATGCAACAGACGGACATATGAGCAGGTAAGGAAAGTAAAGCAATTACTTCTCTTGGTGTTGGAAGTCTCAAGCCAAACTCCTGATCTGGTTGTGGCAGCAGCAGGCTCTCCATGTATCCCTTCTTCTGCTTTCACTTGGACATTTTTTTAATGTATTTTGTTTGGTTTTGTTATTTGGTGAATGGAGACCATGGAACATCAGACCAAGAGTCAGAAGCAAAGAGAAAGAGAAATGGTACTGTATAGTAAAACTAGCATAATTTGGGATGGGTTTTTTCCAAATATGGATTTCTTTCATAATTCTTTATATAAAGTCTAATTTGCATATGCAAACTTATGTAAAGTGAGAAACTCTCCATCCTTGAATAGAAAAATTTCTATTATCTATTACTCCTTGTCTTGGAGGCGACTAATTCAAAACTGAAGTTCTGAGGAAGCTGGATTTTTGTCTTTGAAAGAACACGTGGTAAACATCTTAGTAGATAGTTCCATGAATTACTTTGGCCAAAATGGAGACATCATATGATAGTCCATCTCAGGGTAATGTGTTTCTGAATTTACATAGGCTAGCTCTAGAAGGACAGCCATGTATCCAGTACCATTTCCCATGGGTTCTCCCCCAATCCAACTTACACTTGCACCGGCAGATTGTGTTGGGAGGGGAGCAACAGGTTCTAGGCGTGGGTGACCATTCCTAACACCCTAGTTCCCAAGTCCCCACCAGTGTGTTTCCCATGAACAAAGAGCAAATAGAAGCGATTAGCTCTTTAAAAAGATGTTTGCTCAAATGGTTTACTAAGAAGAATAATTACCTGCCAACAAACCTGGTGTATACTCTCTTACAAAGACATACAGAATCTATGGGGGGCATGGAGAGGATACTTGAAATACAGAAACAGAGAAACATATGTGTAGGGAACATATGACTAAGGCAACTCAACTGGAAATGCAAGGTATTGCATTTTCTCCAAGGAGACCCACAAAGTACACAGTGATAAAATAGCCACAGATGACTGATGAAAGAGAATGGTCAAATCACTCCACTGCTCACCTGAACATGCTTGTGCAAAGCATGACATCTCTGCAGCTTGGGCTGATTTACTTCTCTTCAATTATTAGCTATAGCTGCCATTATCTTTAGCCTCAGGCATGGTTGGGTGCCCTGGTTCTTTCAGCTAGAGTGCTGCTATGTTCTTTTAGTTTGGGTTACTACTCATTCTTTCAGAGAAAATAAAGGGTCTCAGCTCTGAGTTTGTTACCTCTAAGGCAGGGACTAAAGAAATAGGGACTTTTTTTTTTCCTGCTCAATCACTCTTTGTTACAGTGCTGGGTTCTCTCATCCTAACTTATCATGACCATCCAATATATGTCTCAATTCCTGTTGGATCTATGCAAATGAGTGACTGAAAGATCCTAAAGCAACTCATATCCCAGGAGTAAGTTCATTGTCTTCTAATGGCTTTTTTTATAGTCAATTGAGGTAATAAATGTCAAAGGTTTCCTACTTCTTGTGAAACGCTTCACCTGAAATGACATCACTCTTACATTTCATTGTCTCTCTTTGTCCCTTGACTTTCAACATTTAGACTTTTGTGGAAGTCTAAATGTATATGTGTGTGAGGGTGAGTGGGTGGGTAACCTTTACAAGCTTTTTGAGATTTGCCAGAATTTTCTCTTTATTGACACAGACTTTGAAAACCCAAGGTCACTGACCTCCCAAACAAAATAAGACATTGAGGAATGACTTTTATGGAAGCATCCTCTGATTATGTCAGTTAAATGAGATATTACAGAAATACTTTTTTATTTCCAAAAAGCTGAGGTTCACTCCTTATCTAGTGGGAGTTTGGGAATTTCCCACATGTGTACTGTTCCCTTCTAGAATATCAGTTTCAGAGGGTTATCAGGAGAACCCGATCAGCATGAAATTGGAAGGTACTTGGACAACAGGAAGGGTTTGGAATTTCTACCAAGATGTTCTGATCAGATTCTGAGCTTGGTGATTTGTGTGGTTTCGGTTTTTGTGTTTTTTTGTTTTTGGGGTTTTGAGGTTTTTTTTCCTTGTTGCTCTGAACTGGGAAGCTGCAGCCAGGGAATTGGGGAATGTTGCAGAAAGGAATTGTGGTTAGGGGATAAGGAGAGTGGTTGAGTTTTGATGGGCTGGATATGGATGGGAACATTGGAGGTTTGGTTTTCTTCCCCCCCTGTTTTCTAAGAGTGTCTGTCTAGATCTGGAAAACTGGTGGAATTTCAGAGCTGGAAAGGATTTCACAAGTCATCTTCAAGCTATGGTTTTATCCAGTTAGAGTTTTTGTCAAGGGCTTTTGAAGGGCTGTTATTAAAAAAGAGAGAACTACCCCTATCTGCTCAGCCCCATAGAATAGAAGTGGGAATAATGAGCAAAAATTGTAGAAAAGTAGATGTAGGCTTAACATAAAGAAAAATCTTCTCTATTACAGCTATTCCAAAGTGGAATGGGTAGTTAACTCATTGGTTATAGTTATTGGCAATAATGAGTTCTTCTCATTGTAAGTATTTGAGTAAAAACTGTGTGAATATTTGTCAGATACATTGCAGGAAGTTCAACCATGGGTTGGATTAGATAACCTTTGAGGTTGCTTGAAATTCTGACATTCTGCAATCTAGTCGATTTGATCTGATTCAATGCAACAACTATTTGCTCTGTGCTGACTTTGGGTTTCAAGGAAGTTATATCTATTCCCCATATGATAAAACTTTGTGTTTTAGATCAGTCTGTCCATAAAACTGTGGGTGATTAAAAAAGAATCAAGGTCTTTAGAGGGAAATGACATGAGCTGGCACTCAAACCTTGGGAAGAAAAAGGGTGAAAAGAAGACAAAGTCCTACAGTTATTTTTTTATGATGAGATTATGATAGTCTCTGATCTGGAAGAGGCCCTTGAGATGGGTATTGAGGCAAGAAATCCTGGAAGAGTTTCCAGAGTGAAGTAGTTAGCCATAACTTGTTAAATCAACTATGAATCCCATCAGCTGACTAGACATTGACCTTGAGGATTGTGAATTGAAAAGAATTGGGGAATATTTCCTTGGTCCCAATGAGAACAGCTGATAAGGAAGCTAAGTCTGGCCACTTAAAATGTACCCCACAGCTCTGGCTTTCAGGACATTCCTAATAGACTTGTTAAAGCTTGCCTAGGTCTGGGAGAAATCACATGATAATTGTTTTAATATATGTTCATTTCACTCCTTTTCTTCTACTTTCTTTGGTCATGAGTAAAGAAATTGTTTACAGTGTGCTTTGTTTGGTTAATTCTTTTCTGCAATGCTCATCTACACAAAAAGAAAGGAAGATGTAGTTTTCCCAATGGGTGAGGGCTCAAGCCAAGACTCTAATTGGATAAAGCCACACAATTAACACTCTTAGACTAAGGAAGTAAGCTCTGCCACACATGAAAGGAAAGAATTGGTAAAGAAAATTGACAAGTCTCTAAAAACCAGAGAGCTTGTTGTTTTCCCCAAAATCCTCTTAGTATTGAATAAAGTTCAAAACTGTGATTGTGAGACTGTCCAGGACCTCGTTCCTATTGTTGAGCAAAAACAAGACCATCATCACTGCCTTCCCTCCCCAGGCAAAAGACCATAATAAACAATGGGAGATTTATAAAACTTTGCATTTTCTGGGTTTTTCCCTTAAGAAATTCATAATCAGGTCACAGAAAGAAACCTAAGAGGTCATCTACTAAAACTACCTCATATGTGGAAAATGGGGTTTATAGAAATGAAGTAATGCATCTAAGGTCCCACAGTAGATTAGTGGTGGGAGTAAAATCCAATTTGGCTGACTTCTAGACTCTTGTTCTTTGTACTTCATTATGCAGGACATGAAATTTAGGTCCAGATCTTAGAAATGGAAATTTCAGACATATGGAAAAAAGTTTATTTCTACTAAAATGAATTTGTATAACGTCACTGATCCTCTAATTTCTCTCTAAGTTTTCCATATAAATTTCCAAAATTGATAAGAATGTATAGTTTACAAATGTCATGCTATTTAATTTTTTCAAAAATACCAAAAGGTAAGCATTGTTAAGTATTGTCATTCTTACTTGACATCTAAGAACAATGAACTCCAACAATGTGAAGTAAAAAAAAAAAAAAACCATTGAGCTAGTCAATGACAAAGCTAAAACACAAACCTATATATTCTATCTAAAGCACACTATTCCATATTTGTCCCTTCAGATGCTCAATTTGCTGAAGTAATTGCAAATAATACAAGAAGAGGAAGAACAGGGTACCCATTCCATATTCTTTTGGGGAATTACATCTCCCATAGCCCTGTAGTTCAGCAACTTTTAGCATAGGGATAACTTAACAGAAAGAGGGGAGAAAATATCCCGATAGCTAGCCTTCATGGTTTTTTTTTCTGGCACTTGTGTTGAAGGACAACACTCTCAGAGTAACCTTTGTTTTCATTTTTCATCTGAATACTGTGCTGAATAATGATCCAATATTTACTTACACTGCTATAGTGAGATGTGAAGAGAATTACCCCCAAAGAGAGACTGTCTATAACATTGATCTTTAACCCTGTGATGTGACTGAAACTGCGTGTATCCCTCTCCTATAGTGCTAAAGAAATACAGTAGAATGGACTCAGCCTCCTATCCTATAGGCTTAAGCAATTAAAGCTTCAAGAAATGATGGGGAGAGTGCTTCTTTGTTGATTTAATTTGTAATTAGTTACCTTGCATTTTGTTTTAAATGTTCTTTACTATGATATTATTATAACTTAATTGGGGAGATTACATGGAAATGGGTTCTTATAAATTCTGTATCAGCCTTTGGCTGACATGGATCTAGGATTGGTCAATAAGAGGTCACATTGATGAGCATAGATAATACCCACGTTGAACAATGCACCCGATTCCTTGGAATATGGGGGCTTCTAGAATTTCAATAGATCTAATGGAGGAGTCGCCACAGTAAAATAGAGAATCTGGATTAGGATTTGGAAGACCATTCTCTGGGCTTCACAGTTTTGTACTTTAAAAAATGAAGGAAGATACATTAGATCATCTCTAAGATCACCTTTTCATCTCACCATTCTTTGTTTTGAGGCTACTAGCAACTCTGATATTTATGTTTTAAATTCCATTCCAGCTCTGACAGTCTATGCTCTAAGGTCTATGTTAACAAAGGCATGCTTACAGGTTGTGCTGGGTATTACCTTGGCACACATAAATGTCTCAAAAATTGGTATTTTATGTTTATTTTTTAAAGCTTAGTTAAATTTAAAAAATAATTTGTTTTGATTCCTTTAGTTTGATAAATAACAATAATGTTCTTAATAACTGAGTATTCCATAAATGTTTACTTTTAAAAAAAATAAATAAAATACCATGGTTACACACCTTAATGATGCCTTTGAGTCCCTTCCAACTAATAATTTATGTTCTTAGACATGCTCTGACTTTGAAATTTTCTGTCCCAAGGTCCCTTTCATTTCTGACGTTCTGGGTATAAAAGTCCTTTCCAGTTCTGACATTATGTCCTAGAGTCTCTTTCAGTCCTGACATTCTATGTCCTAAGGTGCACCCTCCAGCTCTGATATTCTGTGACAGAATGAACCCTGCCACCTTCCACATATGCCGAAGTCTTGGGGCACTTCTAAGTTGGGCTTTTGAATGGCTTCATCAAAAGACTCCATGAAGAGGTGACTTTTGAACAACAATTTGCAGTTAGCCTAAAAGAAGAGCAATAATGAGAAAACAACATGGTATGTGGGCTGTGGGGAGGAACCCAGTCAAATATGTGCTGAGAATTCTGCTGGGTGTTTTGGGTCAGCCAATACTATTTTCTTTTTTTTTTTTTAATAGGTGCCAGCCCATCCTTCCAATGTACTGCCCATTGCAAACATGATTTAAGCCCAGTATACTGGGATGTAAAAATACAAATGGGAAAGGAAAGTATGTGGGGTCTGGGTGAATATAGGGAAAGACTGGACCAGAAAGTCCGGCACTGAAAGTCAAATTAAGATTATGGCCAGGGGGCAGGCAAAGAGCCAGAATTGGGAGTTTAATTCCTATAGGGAGGAAAATGGGAGGGGCAGGCAGGGGAGAAGGGCAGGCTGGAAGCTGATTCCGAGTAAACAGGCTGCATCAGCCTTTGAGGCATCAGCCAAACCAAGAGGGAAAAAACAGGGACTGATTCTAAATAAACAGGTGTGGGGAACTCTGGATGGGGAAAGGTGGGGTTGGGGGAGCCCCAGGCAGGGGTGTTGGTCTGGTGGTGGCAATGATGGGTACAAGTCTAGGCAGGCAGATGGATCGGTCGTTCCAAGGGGTCTAGCAAAAGGTGGTGGAGACCCAAATATGGAGTGGGGAGGCATGGAGGCAAAGTGGGTCACAACCCCAAAGCTGGAAGAAATGAAGTACTGGGCTAAGAGCCAAAGCAAAGAAAGATCCGGAGCAATGAGAGACTCTGGGTTCTAGTTTCGGCTTTGCAATGGGGCAGGTCACATTCCTTCTCTGGGCCTTTGTAAAGCAAGGGAGTTCAGCTAGATTAAAAATCAAATTACATTAGATTCATGGAAGGAAATAGCCATATTTAACTTGGAGAAGAGAAGGCTTATGGAAGAGGTGGGAAGGTCATGATGGCTGACTTCAAATATTTGAAGGACTTTTCTGTGGAATAAGGAAGGAACTTGTTCTGGATGATACTGAAGGACAGAACCAGGAACAGCGAGTAGAAGATAGAGACAGATTTTAGGATCAATTTAAGGAAAACCATAATTGTCATTTTCAGCCAAAATCTACCTTTTGTGTCCCATTTGATGTTTTCTTGGCAAAGATATTGAAATGCTGCTATTTCCTTCTCCAGTTCATTTTATACACAAGGCAAACAGAGTTCAATGACTTTCTCAGAGTCACACAGCTAGTAAGTATTTTAGGCCAAATTTTAAATCAAGAAAATAAAGCTTCTTCCCTTCCTCCCTCCCCGCCTCCCTTCCTCCTTCCCTCTCTCCATTTCTCCTTCCTTGCCTCCCTCCCTTCTTTTCTCCCTCCCTCTCTCTCTTCTTCTCTTTCTCCCTCCCTCCTTCCCTCCTTTCCTCTTTTTCTCCCTCCCTCCCTCCATCTTTTTCTCCCTCCCTCCATCCCTCCCTCCTTCTCTCCTTCTCTCCCTCTCTCCTTCTCTTCCTCCTTCCCTCCCTCTCTCCCTCCCTCCCTTCTTTCCTTCCCTCCTTCCTTCCTTCCTTCCTTCCTTCCTTCCTTCCTTCCTTCCTTCCTTCCTTCCTTCCTTTCTTCTTCTTTATCAGATTGTAAAGTAAGAACAAAGGAAGGAAGGAAATATTTTATTAAGGACATACAAATACAAAAACATAGTCACCTATCTCCATTAACTTACATACTAACAGAGATGCTGCTTTTTCCCTCCCTTTACCTGTGAATATCATGTACACCTTTGGCAGTATGGTGAGGGAGAGAAGGATCTTTCCCCTTGTTCTTTGCTTGGGTAATTATACTTCAATAATCAATTTGATGTCAGTGGCTTCCTGGTATATGTTTTATGACAAAAATAAATACACTTGACATTTTTAAAGTTTAACCTACATTATTAACATTTTCTCCATCACTTTTTAAAACTCTAATAATCAAAACAATAATAAATCAAATCTATATTTGTGTCATTTGCAAATTTTCAAATATAAATCCTCACACTGAAAATTTGATAATCAGCTCTTATCAGTCCAATGGATCTGGTTCTAGCACAGTCCTGATTAAGTTCCATCTCCTCCATAAAGCTACCCCTTGACTTCTGATTCATAATACATCTCTTTCTGTGAACTCCTATAAACTCCTAAATCAGAAAACACAGATGATTACTGAATTCTGTTCTTTTCCTTCATTTTATCATTCTTCCAATTCTTATCTTCCTCTCCCAAGCTGTGAGTTCCCTGAGGGCAGGGACGGGGACAGGGTGTTCTTTCTCTACGTAGCCCCAAAGGGTGGAAAACAAGGCTGGGGCTGCCTACATTTCTCAGAAGGTGCTAGCTGATTGCTTGATTGTCATCAAAACAAATTAAATCAGTAAGTAAAACTTTAGGGAATGAATAGGCAGTGAGTTAGAAAAAACAACTGCAATTTTTAAAAATACAAACCTTCTGCTGAGTTTAACTAAAACTATGAGTTTTGGCTCATTCATTCAATTCAATAAGCATTTATCAAACACTTTTGTTAATTTTATTATGTTTTAATTCATAAAGAACTGAATGAATTTCAACATGAATTTTTAAAAATCTGCTTTAAATTTGAACAGCATTGTTTTTAAGTTTGAATCAGCCTTTCCTCTGAATTGCTGTAGATACATTTTCATTTCTACAGGCAGCCAATCTCTCTGAATTTATAGACATTTCTGAGAGGCAGGAGAAAATGGTGGACAGAAGCCAGCCTTGGAGTCAGGAATGTCTGGCTTCAAGTCTTCTCTTTGACCCATACAGGCTATGTAACCATGGGCATGACACTTAACCTCTAAATGTCCCCAGATAATTTTCAAAAATGACAGAGGTTCTGCTACAGATATATAGAGGAACTGCTCATCTTTTTTGGTCAAGAAAATTTCATGATGAAATTACAAGTTCAGAACAGTTCTGAACGTGCATCTCTCTCTCTCTCTTTTTCTCTTTCTTTCTCCTTAAATATAGGAGAAATATATATGTATATAATGTATACATATACATATATTTCTATATATATTACATATATATTCTCTTTTTCTTTATATATAGGAGAAATATATATGTATATAATATATATTACATATATAAGTGTGTATATGGATATACATATGCAAACCTATATATGCACAATACATATATATATATATATATACACCTATATACATATACATATAATACATCAAAGTTCAAAATCAGAGCCTAAGCTCATCAGAGAGCACTGTTATCAGCTTTGCCATTAATAACCATAAGCAAGTCATCTCGATTTTCTTATCTGTAAAATGAATTAGTTACATTGTGTGATCACTAAAGTACCTTCCACTTCTAAATGTAAAAATTTGGAGATCTTATTGGAGAAGGAAATGACAAACCACTCCAATATCTTTGCCAAGAAAAGCCCAAATGGGGTCATGGAGCATTGACTAGGATTAAAAAGGCAGGACAACAATATTCTATCCTCCTCCTCCTCCTCCTCCTCTGGCTCTAGACTTTCCTGCCTTCACCTACCAATGAGACTTCAGTTTTCTCATCAGTAAAAAGAGGGCAATATTGATGCTATGCTGTTAAATAGACATTAAAAAGAAAAGAAACTGCACATAACACAAGCTCATCATTTCACATACAGCACTCTTCTTCCATTTTCTGGTGTAGTTTAATGTTCAGCTTATAGTCCTGGTTTTTGAATTCCCAAGTCCCTTAATTGATTTTTAAGATCATAACAAAAAGACAAAAAAATTAACAAGTGGAAATACTAATCCTTGATTTCCTCATCTCACTGGATGGTAGTGAGGCTAAAATAATATACAGTATTTGATAGGAAAAAGATTTGAAAAAAATAAACGAGCTGTTGTTATTGCAACCTTTTGAGATACCATGAGTCAAAAATTCCATATCACAGGAAAGGAAAAGTTTGTCGATTGCCCTACATGTTGCCTTCTCTGGGGACTCACCCCAAGTGGGGCTTTGTCTGGCAATGAAGACCCAAGCAGTGCCTTCATACTTTGGACTTGTCTATTCCTAATTTTGTTTATCAAACACTTCTTAAGGGCCTACACATACTTATGGAAGTATGTATATAAAGTAAATATGTACAAGGAGGAGTTATTCTACCCCTTAGCCTATCAACTGTTAATGTGTTAACAAAGCTTAAAGGATTATTATCAATTCAGAACCTTTCACCCAAAACAAACAACTTTCTCTTATTGCCTAGTAAATGAAGGGGTCATTGGTCTGGCAGAAAGCAGCCTTGTGGAGAAGACCTTAGGATGGGTGGGTGGGGGAATGGATTTCTTTTGCTATCCCTTCTCCCTGCCTCAGGACCATAGCCATGGTCTCTAAGAAGATACATTCTTTAGACAGAAAAAGGAGGGAAGAAACTACACCTCTGTTTTTGGAGGGGATGGTTTAAAGCCTATTGATTTAATTATACTATATTTTCCTTATCTCTGTCACGTCTTAGTATATGACCTGGATAAGTCACAATCTGTAAGGCTTGACTTATTTCAAAGGTCATCCCTACATGTATTGGTTGGGAGTTCCCTATGTCAAGGATATCATAGGTCCGGTTCTAGTTTCCTGCTGTGTAAATGCCTTTATTTTGAGCTATTAAAGTTCTCCTATTGGGTGGTAGGATGAAGGAGTCCCAAGATAGAAGCTGTCCTCTTAGGATCTAGCCTGTGAGGCAGAGTAAATGGGAGAGAAAGTGCCCCAGGAGAGGGGGTACTATAGATAGAGTCTGATGAATATACTGCGCTGTGAGAGATGAAAAGTTCGATGTCTTATAGTTCCTGTCTTCTTGGAATATAGACCTATATCTTATTTTTTGGGCAGTCAGATAGCACAGTGGATAGTTCCAGGCCTGAAGTCAGGAAGACTTATCTTCTTGAGTTCAAACCTGGCCTTAGACACTTACTAATTGTGTGACTCTGGCAAGTCATTTAACCCCATTTGCCTCAGTTTCCTCATCTGTAAAATAAACTGAAGAAGGAAATGGAAAATCATTCCAACTAACTTTGCCAAGAAAACTCCCAATAGGGTCATAAGGAATCAGACATATCTGAAGTGACTGAGCAACAACAAATGTCATTCTTTGGGGATATTGGCTGCTTTTTCTCTACCAAGGTAACATTTAACTTATTTCCTGGACTCTTAAAATGTTAGTAAAATCAAATCAGTAGGCATTTATTAATCACCTATTATATATCATTCACTGTTCTATATGCTGAGGAAACTAAGGCAAAAAAGGCAAAAAAAAAAAAATACCTGCTCTCAAAACATAGGCAAAACTACATACAATCAAGCTATCAGATACCTTAGAGTTCAACTCCGAAGAAATATAAGCATTTAAAGGGATTTTACAGCTATGTACAAGACCACAGAATGCATCACTGTCAGACCTGGAAGAAGAACTCAGGTCCCTCAATTCCTCTACCCCATGTTCCTACTTTTGTGCTTCCTCTGGACAATATATCCCATGCCCCCGACTCCACATCCTATTCAGTTGTTCTGCTCTCAGTCTACTCCCAGCAAGGCCTTCTGTTTGCTCGTCCCATTCTCATGCTTATCTGTTTTTCAAGGCCCAGCTCAAATGCCCCTTCGTCAGTGAAATTTCCTCATCCTTTCTGTAGCTGGAAAGAATCATTCCTCTTTCTGAAGCTCAATCACTCTTGTGTACTTTATGCCTTATACTGCACTTATTTTTATACATCTAATTGTATCTTTCCCCTCCACCCTATCCTCTACCCCACAACGAATGCAAAATGTCATATGTATGTTTATATAATATAAACTGTAATGTATATAAATATATATATTCATATGAATGTATATATTTCTACATGTGTATATATACATACATATGTATATATTTGGAGAAAAATATACCTCTGGCTTATGGGAGCAAGGGGAATGGTTTATAGCTACTGGTTTTATTATATTTAATTTGACATATCCTAGCATATGACCTGGGATAATTCACAGCTTCTCTTAAGATTTGGCTTGTTGGAAAGATTATGTTTCATGTCACTTATAGTCCTGGTTTTTAGAATTCCCAAGCTCCTTAAGATAACGCAAATTCTTTCTTTCTATATGTATATATAATGTGCAGATATCACATACATGTAATATATAATACACACATATTACATGCACACATATTTCATACATTTAAACATGCAGACACATAAGAAGGTAAGAATTAGTAGAATAGGATTTAGAGAATATCTTAATTCAATCTCTCACTTTACAAAGGAAGAATAAAATAAAAACAATCTAGCTATCATTTATATAGAATTTTATGCTGGTATTTGAGTCTTATAAACACTCAGTGAGATAGGATTTATTATTATCCCTGCTTTACATATGAGGAAACTGAGGTGGAAAGACTTTAAATGATTTGATCAGACCTCACAGCTAGAAAGTGCCTGAATCACGATTCAAACCCAAAGCTTCCGTACAGAATGCTAATATCCTAAGCAAAGCATTCTTTCCTAGTCCATGTATTTCTAAGTATCTGAACATTTTGAACACATAGGCAAAGGCTAAGAGTTAAGTAGCTTACATCACATAATTTGTATCCGAGGCCGGGTTTGAACTGAGTCTAGGACCAACAGTCTATCTACTGTCCCATCTAGAAAATTATGATTAAAGAAGTTAATACATATGTCCAGAGTCACTAAGCTATTCGGTAGCAGAGCCAAGACTTTTAATCTGACTGTTATCCTAGAATCAGGGTTCTTTCCAATCTTTCCAAGCATGAGTTGACCCCAATGTTCCATCATGAGCATTATCCAGACCTTGAGAAAGAACTTCAGGATATACAATGGGAGAACACAGGATGTTAGCTCCAGAAGGAAATTTATAGGTTATTCAGTCTAATTTTTGTAATGTGAGTCCCAAAGCCCATTGTTGGGGGTTCTCTTCCCTTTGGTAGAGATCCCATCATGTGCATGGAGGGTAGGTCGGAGTTGGTGAGAGTAGGAGAGATCTCTGCTGTTTTCATTCTCTTGAGTTGTCTCTCTCTGCAGGTTCCTTCTGCCTCTGAGGACTGAAGCCATTAAAGGCACTTCTGCCTTCCAGCTTCAAGAGAGGAGATGGACCATCCCAACACACACATACATGTATACTTGTACTTACACAGACATGTGTACATAAATATACACGCCTCTTAGGTATACTTTCTATGTTTTTCTAACAATATGGGTACATGGCTTTCTTCGCTACCCACTCTGTGTGTTTATTGGAGAACTGACATTTGATCAGAAGAGAAGTCAAGCCTTGGATATACAGTTTGGAGTTTTGATTCCCTATTAATGAAGCAGAAATCAAAGTTAACTTGAATCTGAAAATATCATCCCCCAGATGTATAATATTTAAGGGAGCAAGGAGACAGAATTCCAGTCCAGTATCTCCTTTCTCTGAAATGAGCAAAGCAATCAAGCTTTTATACTAAACCTACTACTTCTTTGGAAAGGAATTAAAGCATTCCTTGAAGATAAGAAGGAAAATAAGAGGCTAGAGATGTTTATTCTTTTGGCCATGAGCCACACAGGATATGTGCATGCTCATATAGCAAATGGCTCTGTTACATCTTCATTTGAAAATTAGGAAACTGAGTCCCAAAGAAGGAAACAGGCTTATTCAAGATCATCCAAGAATGATTTTACATTTCACGCCTTTCATTGGACTCTGCCAAGATCCTCACAAAGTTTTGAGTGAGGATTAGTAGCCAATCAGCCTAGAGCAAGGTCCTGCAGTAATGGGATACCTAACTGGAGGTGAGGGCAGACTGGAGAAATTGAGATCAGCTCACCCTCTAGAATCATGGAATCCCTAAAAACACAGGACCAAGAGGAAGAGATGGAATGTAACTTCCTGAGGACAGGGCTACATCTTAGTTTTTGTATCTTAAGCACCTAACATAGTGACTGACAATAAATAACTAATTTGTTAACTTGATAATTTGTTATTAATTGAGGAAAACTCTGGAGAAATACCTAGAAGGATTAGAGGGGCTGACCTTGCTTTCCTTTTAATTTTTTTTTATTTTGCTGAAGCAAATAGGATTAAGTGATTTTCCCAGGGTCACACAGCCAGAATGTGGTAAGTGTCTGAGGTCAGATTTGTATTCAGGTCCTCCTGACTTTAGGGCTGATGCTCTATACCCTACACCAACTAGCTGCCCCAAACTTGCTTTCCTTTTTTAAAACAATTAAAAAAATTTTTTTTGAAGTCAATTGGGATAAAATGACTTGTTTAGGGCCACACAACTAGTAAGTATTTAAGGTCATATTTGAACTCATGTCCTTCTGACTCCAGAGCCAGAGCCATCCATTATACTGCTTAGAAGCCTGGAAATATTTACATGAACTGATGCTGAGTGAAGTGAGAAGAAGCAGGAGAACACTGTATATAGTAACAACAAAATTATGTGATGACCAGCTGTGATGGATTTGGATCTTCTCATCAAAGCAGTGATTTAAGGTAATTCCAATAGATTTGGAATAGAAAATGGCACCCATATCCAGAGAGAGAACAATGGAGGCTGAAGGTGGGTCAAAGGGTAGCATTTTTACCTTTTTGTTGTTGTGGTTTTCCCTGTTTTTTTTTTCTTTCTCATGCTTTTCCCCTTTTTGATCTGACTTTTCTTGGGCAGCATGATGAATATGGAAGTATGTTTAGAAGAATTGCATATATTTAACCTGTATCATCAAATTACTTGCTGTTGGGGAGGGGGATGAAGGAAAGAAAAATTTGGAACACAATGTTTTCCAAAGGTGAATATTGAAAACAATCTTTGCAAGTACTTGGAAAAATAAAATACTATTAAAATTTTAAAAAATGAGTTTCAAAAAAAAAAGTGGAGTGGATAGAGCACTGAGCCTAGAGTCAGGAAGACCCAAGTTCAAATATAGTCTCAGATACTTGCTATGCCATCTTGGACAAGTCAATTAACCTTTGCCTCAGTTTGAGATTAAAATGAAATAATGTTGATAAAGCTCTTCACCCAGTGCCTGACACATAGTAGGTGATTATAAATGTCAACTATTATTATAGAAGTTATTGACTGCCTGACTATTGATAATCTCCACTTCTCTAGGTTGTTGTGCTGATTAAAGGAGATATTATCATACAACACAATTTTGCAAAACCTTTTTGATAAATGTTGGTTGTTATTGCTCATTTCAAATGAGGAAAAACTCCTTAATCATTAAAGCTTTCAAAGCATAATGAGCTACCTTAGAAGATAGTGAGTAACATCAAGGCCAGAACCTTTTCAGTGGAAGTTGAAGGACACCCATGAGTAATGTTATGGAAAGGATTTTTGTTCAGAGAAGGATTTTTGTTCAGGGACATCTTGGACTAGATCTGGAATTATTATCTGAAAATCCCTGGATGAATTTCAAGAGGTTTGTGAATTTAGATGGAAAAATACATTGATTTTTGGTTTCTTTCAGAATCTTCTGTATTTAAAAACATTATTCTGAAAAGTATTCCCCAGAGAGAGTCCATGATGCAAAAAAAAAGGTGTATTATATGGCATCAGATGGTTGATCTGTGAGCATTATTTTAGCTCTGAAATTCTGCACTTCTTGGAAGTGAAGAGGGGCGTCTTGTGAAAATTCGCTCTCTCATTCCACACGTGGCCATTGGAGAACACCTAGAGCTGTTGTTCAGTCCCACTGAAGCCCGGGTCTCCACACCTCCCCTCTCAGCTAGGGATGTCTTCATTCCTTAGCTGGGGGGCCTTTGTAAGGCTGCAAGTTTGAAGCAAGCTGGTACAGGTGAAGAGAAGGCACAACATACCAGACTGCTGAGAGCACCCTCTCCACCTGTGCCCTTGTCCTCCCCCCCCCATTCCCCACCAAAAACAGCCCTACTTGACAAGGCAGTCTTTTCCCCTTGTTTTTTGTTTTTTAATAGGAATATAGTACCTATCAATAACGCTTTTGTTGTTCAGTCGTGTTCGACCCTTCGTGACCCTATTTGGGGTTTTCTTGGCAAACATTCTGGCTTGTTTTGCTATTTCCTGCTCCAGCTCATTTTACAAATGAGGAACTGAGGCAAACAGGTATCAATGACTTGCTGAGGGTCACATAACTAGTATGTGTCTGAGTTCAGATTTGAATGCATGAAGATGAGTCTTCCTGATTTCAAGCTTAGTGTTCTGAGCATTGTGCCACCTTGCTCACCTTACCCTTGGGATAATTGGATCAAAGAGCAAGGAGGAAGCAAAGGTTGCTCCATCTCAGTGATCAGTTAACCATCAAGTGGATCAGGACTTAAAAGACAAAACGCCGATCTCAGCTTCCAGATTCAGCCAGACACCATTTACTGGCTATATGATGTTGGATAAATATTTTTGATCTTCCCGAACATGAGTTCACTCAACTGTAAAATGAAGACAATCAAAATCCCTGTTCTCTCCCTGCCATAGGGTGGATGCAGGGATCAACAAGGAGAGTTTTGTTCCTATAAAGCTGTGCAAGTGTAAGCTATTAGTGAAATCCCTGTTCACCCCAGGTCTGTACTATTAAAAGGGCTTGTTGGGTAGTTACTCTAGCTCAAGTCTCTCCCTACCACAGATCATCTCCTCAGCTGCCATAGTGATCTTCCTAAAGTACAGATCTGGCCATAAGAACCCCTTATACAATAAACTCCACTGGCTCCCTATTACCTCCAGGTTCCCTAATACTGTTGGTTTTTCTCCGGAAGTCTTCCATTCCTCCTCACCTCTGTTTCTTGGCTTCCCTGGCTTCCTTCAAGATTCAACTGAAATTCTACTTTTTTTCAAATTCTACTTTTTCTCCTTCTCTTCCTCTCCTTTCCCTTCTTCTCTTCCTCCTTTTTCCCTCTCTTTCTTGTCTTCCTGTACCTTCTCATCCTCCTCTTTTTTCCTCTCCTTCCATCTATATTTCTCCCTCTCTTTCTTTTGCTCCTTCCATATCCCCTCCCATCCTCTCTAAGTCCCTCCTCTCTAAGATTACCTTTCATATATTCTGTAGGTGTCCTGTTATTTGCTTGCTGTCTCTCTGATTACACTGTGAGCTCCTTCAGGGAAGGGACAATGTTTTTACCTTTCCTTGTATCCCATGTGCTTAGCACAGTGTCTGGAATACAATAAGTGCTTAATAAGTACATATTGATGAAGTTTTCTTTCTCAGAATCTCATTTTTAAATCAATGAAATGCATATAAAAGAAACAAAAAAATTATGAAGAAAATCTCATCCTAAGTCTCAGAACCACTACATTATGTCATAGGGGAGAGTCTCCAGATGTTGTTTTGGTTTTTTAACTTCTTTTTTGGTTCACGAGCATTTGTTTTCTCTCTCATTCTACCCTCAAATTGAAAAAAAAATTAAAACCTAAATATGCATAGTCCATTAAAATAAATCCCCACATTGGCTGTGTCCAAAAATATGTGACTCATTGTCTGCATCTTGACAATCCATCACTTCTGTATCAGATGAATAGCGTAAAGTCCATCTTTGGTCCTCTAGTTTTATGGCTAATCATTGCATCAATTAGAGTTTCTATATCTTTCACAGGTATTTGTCTTCACAATATTGTTGCTTTTGTAAAAATTATTCTGCCCGCTTTATTCTGCTTCATTCACCCAAATCTGAGATTTCTCTGAAACGATCCTTTTCTTCTGACACAATTATTTTCCATTACATTTATGTACCATAATGTTTTTATCCATTCCCAGGTGAGGGGTACTTTTTTAGTTTCCACTACAAAAAGAGTTACTATAAACATTTTTTACACTCATGAATCTCTAAGTATTTTTTCAGTAAGGTTATTGGAATACTGAGGCCATGGTTAGGAAGAGGAGAATTTGAACCCAGATATTCTTGGTACAAAGCAATCTTCTTACATTTTACTTCCCACTGTGTACTATTTAGTCCAACCACACTGGTCTTCTTGCTGTTTCTCTCCTCTGTTACCTTATCTCACAATTCTGTACTTTTTCATTCCATAACTGATATGCTCTCACTCCTCATCTATGCCTCTTGGACTACCTGGCTACCATAGCTCAAATCCCATCTTCTGCAGCAGGATTTTCAGGTCCCCCATGCGGCTAGAGATGGCTTCCTCTCTATATTGTATATATAATGTATGTTTAATTTTTTGTTTTGTTTCTCCCATTAGATTTTGAGCTCTGCATAGGCAGAGACTATGATTTTGAATCCCAGTGTTTAGACAGTGCTTGACATATAGTGAGCATTCAATAAATGCTTGTTGACTCATTTAACTGTCTCTGATTTCAAACCAAGTGTTCTTTCCACTAGTCAATACATACTTAGCTCTTACCTCTAGGCTCACATCACTCTTTGTACTTATATTTATTTATATATTTATACTCCCATGAGTATTATTATATATTTATACTCCCATGAGTATCTCAAACTCAACATGTGCAAGACATAATTCATTAGCTTTCCTCTAAAACTCTCTTTCTAACTTCTGTTTCTGTTGAGGATGTCACTTACCTTTCCATTTATCCAGACTCACGACCTCAGTCTTCCTTGATTCTTGCCTACATTGATTCATCTATCCTATATTCAGTCAATTGTGAAATCATTAATTTTATCTTCACAAGATCTCCGTAAAACTATTCTATCCTTGAATTCAGACCTCATCATATCTCATTTCACCAAGATCACCCACTGCATCTCAAGCCATAAGCAGCTTAATTTTTATCTTTCCACTGGACTTCAATAATTCTGGAAGAGAATGAGACTGGTGTCTTACAATTCTGGTTCACTTGACTTTAATTCACCCATGAGATAAGACATTACCCTGTAATATCATTGGTCTACTTCAAGAACAAGGGCAAACAGTGACAACAATTAGTCATCAAGCCCTGTTCTGGCTACTTCCTGGCTATATGACTTTCAAGGCATCCAGCCTTTCTTGGTCTCACTTTCTTATCTATAAAAATTAATTCTATTCAACAAGCATTAAGGGTCTTCTGTGTCCAAGGCATTGCCATCAGGAGGTTGGACTATGAATCTATTCTTCATTGTTACTTTTTACCTTTTGCGATGAGACCCAAGCCCTTATCAATGATTTTCCAGCCGCCCTCTTGGAAGAGCATGTAGTAAATATATTAGTCCCTTCTGGCCTGAAGCAGAAGTGAAAGAACATTTACCTTCAATGTTAGATGAAGAAAAAAATGAATCCTATTTCCAGTCCACAAAAACTATTGATAATCAGCTCTTCTATCAAATTGTTTGAAGTCAACTAAAGCAACTGAGACATGGAGAAGAGGCCAGAAATATGGGGTAGTATACAGAGTAAAGCTCTGGGAATAGGGGAAAGGGAAGAAAATATGCATTTATATAATGTCCATTATAGGCCAGGCACTGTGCTAAGCACATTTTACAAATATTATCTCATTTGATCTTCACAAAAACCCTATGATGTAGGTGCTATAATTATGCTTATTTTACAAGTAAGGAAACTTTTTTTTCTCAATAGTATTTTATTTTTCCAAATACATTTAAAGATACTTTTAAACATTTGTTTTTGTAATATTTTGAGTTTCAAATGTTGTCTGTCTCCCTCCCTTACCTCTGTCTCCCTCCCTTACCTCTCCCCTTCCCAAAACAGGAAGCAATGTGATAGTTTAAACACGTATAATTTTTTTAAACATATTTCTATATTTGTCATGTTGTGAAAGAGAAATTAAACCAAAAGGGGAAAACCCATGAGAAAGAAGAAGCAGACAAACAAACAAACAACAAGGTGAAAATATCGTGTTTTTATCCACATTCAGTCTCCATAGTTCTCTCTCTGGATGCAGATGGCATTTTCCACCCCAAATCTATTGGAATTGTCTTGGATTACCACATTGCTAAGAAGAGCTAAGTTTATCATAATTGATCATGCATAATCTTGCTGTTACAGTGTTTGATATTCTCCTGGATCTGCTCACTTCACTCAGCATCAGTTCATGTAAATCTTTCCAGACTTTTCTAAAATCAGCAGGTTCATCATTTTTATAGAATGACAATAATATTCCATTAGATTCATTTACCATAACTTATTCAGCCATTCCCCAACTGGGGATCCACTCAGTTTCCAATTCCTTACCACCACAAAAAGAGCTGCTATGATATTTTTGTATAGGTGGGTCTTTTCCCTCTTTTATATCTGTATCTTTGGTATACAAATCCAGTGGAGACCCTGCTGGATCAAAGTGTATACACAATTTTATAGCTTTTGGGACATAGTTTTCCAGAATTTGCTCACCAGAATGGTTGGATCATTTCACAACTCCCCAGTGGGGGAAAAATGAGTTGAAGTGATTTGTCCATAGTCACAAAGCAAAGAAATGTCTGAACTAGATATGAACTCAGCTCTTCCTGAGCCTGGACACAGTGCTCTATTCCCTGAACCATTAGTTACTTCCTAGAGAAGCAAAGAGTTATATCCTGGCTCCATCACTAACTCCACACATCACTTTATGTATGTCTCAGAGCTTCTCTGGGCCTCAGCTTGTTCATCGAACCCATCCCTTAAAGAAAGAACGTCAATGAGAGTGGTTTTGTTTGGGGAGGAGGGAAGTAGCACAGAGAACAGGGTGTATCTTTATGTGTTCACACACATGAGTGAGAATCCTTTAAGAGGATTCAAATAGGGTCTGAAATCATGCCAGTGTTCTGTAAGATGGCTCAGCAAACATCGGGGCTCCTTTGGCACAATAATCAGAAACTGTCTTGGCTCCGGTGCTGGGCCACAGCCATCCCACCTTGATGGAGAGGTGGGGAAGGACCATGTATTTCTGTGGCAACTAGATCTCTGAGTAGAGGGTAGTGAGTGAAGGAGGGAGAAGATACCGCAGCAAGGCATTCTGCAATTAGTGGTAGTGGGAGAAGATAGTTGGCCCTGTCATGAGTGTCAAATGTCCAAACCAGAGGTAGTATGCACAGGAGTTACAGCAAGACAGGGCAGGGGTGGGGAACATGAACTATTGAAAAGAACCTTACTCAAGCTTAGACTTAATGATTGTTAGCAGGACTTTGTCTCACCCTGTTTAGTTTTCCTGAGATTCCCTTTATTTTCTTCTCCACTCATCCAAAATTTATTCCATTCTTCAGGAAGTAGGGCTGGTACCACCTTTTCCCTGACTTGACTACTTGTAGCTCAAAGTATCCTAAAAACCTCAAAGTTCAATCTTGGGCTTCTTTTCTTTTCTTTCTAAACTCATTCATTTGGTGATTTCATCAGCTGTCATGGGTCCAATGACCATTTTTATGTTGATATCCAGATCCATATGTTCAGTTAAAGTCTTTGTTCTGAACTTTAATCTCATATTACAACTGCCTATTGAACATTTGAGGCATCTGAAACTCAACATTACAAAACCAGAATTCATTGCCCTACCCAACTTTACCTTCCTGAAAATGCTCTATGTTCCCAAGTATCTCTATTACTGTCAAGAACATCATCATCCTTCCAGTCATCGGATTCAAAACCTCAAACAAAAAAAAAATGTTTTTCTAAACTCTTCACTCTCACTCATCCCACATCTCTAATCAATTGCCAAATCTTGTCTCTGTATCTACATCTCTTGCATACATTTCCCTCTATATTCTCATGTAGCCACCACCCTTGTTCAAGCCCCCATAGCCTTTCACCTCTACAATTACAATAGTCTTTTAATTAGTCTTCTCTTTGCTCTAATCAATCTTTAACACCCAGCCACCAAAGTAATTTTACTAAATCATAGGTCTAGCCATGTCACCTCTTGTGGTGTGAAAAGTATCTCCTATGGTCCATAGCACTTAGCATAGGCTAGTTTTATATTAAAAAATCAAGAAAACATATTCAAAGTTTAATTGATCTAAGGGATTAAGGCTCAAATTGTTGCATAGCTTCTTGGTCATGTATGTACAAAAACTTAACCCATAAGGGGGTTGAGATTTCCTTAAGCTCAACAGATACTTAAAACTAAGCATATCCCATGGCAAATGTGCATACAGAAAACTCTGCCCAAATAAATCAAAGCTATAGCCTTGTTGGCTATCTCTTTCATGCTACTTTAAAATAAAATTCCTTTTTAAAAATGTTAGATAGTCTATGATGATCTCATTTTATTTCATTCTAAAAATGAATCACAAGATGGGCCTGAGTCAGGCTTGGTCGAGGCATTAGTCAGCAGGAGTGGATCAGAAGGACCTTGTGATTGAAGCAAGAAAAGGTCAATATGGAAGAAGAGTATTCTCATGCCCTGATATGACAACCTTCCCCTTTGTGGCTGCTGTGATTCCAGCGAGGCTTCTGTTTCAGTCTCTGGGGCTTTTTCTTGAGCTTTGTGTATCTTTTCCTGAGCATAAGTGAGTAAACTGTGATGTTGAGATAGCAGTTCCTCACCTTGGCCATAGCCTAGTGATCTAAAAGAACACTTAGCTACATTAGTTAGAGATGACTAGCAGCAGGAGTTCCTCCATCTGAGTCAGGAAGAAAAGATAACCTGAGCTATGGAGCTCCCGAGAATAGACATGAGGGCTATTCATGATCTCATTAAGGTGGTACATGGCTAGAAGCAGACATTCTTGACCTTCAAACACCACCAGAAGGTGGGAGAATAGAGTACTCGCTCCATCTACTCAGTCGCTGGCAGAGAAGGTGAAAGCAGCATCCTAGGCAATGGTAGCATCCATAGGCAGCATTAGGTTCATCAGAGGGACAATGGCTGGCCATGACAGAATGATGGCAGTACTTGGACCTCGACAGGGCATAGCAGCAATGCCTGGAGCAGTACTTGGGCCCCCAGCAGAAGGAGTAAAAGCAGCACCCGGGACCTGACTGAACGAACACTAGAAGCTTGAAGAGGGAGGGCAGCATCGTGGTCCCAGTGGAAAGGACTGAGCCCTAACCCAAGTAACCTTTGGTTACTGTAATATAAACCCGATAGATGTTGTTGCTAGTATAAAACCCAGAGATCAACAGAGAACCATTGAACTCCTTCCCAGAAAGAGCATGAAGAACAAAGTGCTGGAATTGTTATTTTCTAACAATAGAGGGCAGATGAGATTGTTTCTGTATTTCTATCCATTCCCCTCAGAATAAAGGGAAAGTCCCTTAGCAGCACTAAAAGGGAAAAGATTAGGCATTCTCCTCCTTGATGACCCCCTCCCCCCAGGGACAGGGAGATCCTGGCTCATGGACTGGGAAACAGTGAACAGGTGATGTTATGGAATGAATCTCGTTATTGACATACCTGTGACAAGCTCCATACAAGAAGTTAAAGACGGCTATGACGTAGGATGACAGTGATTATACCAGAAATGCCCTTATCTTCACTGCAGCCATTCCTAACGTTGTTCTAGTTCATTATCTCTATTTTCAATATGCAACATCATTGTAGAATGCAAAAATTTGACATCACTCACCACAAGGACCCAAATATTATCTAGAACTTGATGTTCCCCAAAGTGGAGAGTAAAGCATAATTTTGGTCTCCATTCTATTCCATATTTAGTTATTCCTTTCTGGGATTGTTATAATTGCTTATTGTTTATTGGATGTTTTTCTGTTTTTGTTTTTCTTTAACTTGAATTAAGCTTTTCTTCCTGTATTGGCTTCTTATGTCCCCAACTTGAGGTTCGTTCAGGAATCACCTTTCAACCATTTAAGAAGTGATTTTAGGGTCTCGCCACCAAGGATTTTGCCACCCATTAAGGTCCCTGCCAAATAGCTAAGCTAATCTTTCTCCCCAAAGGGAAAGAAATTGGACTAAAGGGCTAAAGATGAAACCACTAATATAGTTTCCTTTTTGCCTAAGTCCAAAAGCCCAAACCATGAGGAGTTTAGATTCAACATATGCTTCCAACCCAGGTATGTCATCATAGCAAATGGAAAGTCAGGGAAATTCCATCCAAATGATTCACTTCTGTGTCCTTGATAAAGATCCTTTCCCTGCTGTTATTAAATAAAACATCTTTTGCTAAATGTTAGATAATCTGTGACATTTTCTTTCAGATTTAAATTTGACCACCCAGATGAACCCGAGTCACATCTGGTCTGGAACACAAACCCCAGTGGCTCCCTATTGCTTCTCGGCAAAAATGAACTCCTATTTGTTGTTTAAATATCTTCATAGACTAGCACTTTTCTGTTCTCTGGTTTATTAATGAATGATATCTTTCCACTTTGAGATTCAGTTATAGTGGCCCATTTGCTATATTGTACCAATAACATTATCCCTCCCACTTCTGTGCTTTTGTACTCACTGTCACTTAAATACATTCTCTTCACACTTTCATCTCACAGACACCCTCCCTTCCTTCAAGAGCTCAGTCATCACATTCTACATGAAGCCTTTCCTATTCTTCCATATACTAATGTATGCCATCCCTAAATCACCTTACATTCATTTTGTATAAATTATGCATCAGCCAGCAAAGAGCATTATTAGGAGAAACCTAGTTAAAGTTCTAGTCTCAACCTGTCCTACTCCTGTGGTCCTGGAGAATGTCCAAAGTCAAATATCTCAAGATCCAATTCGGAGGGAGATCCAACATTTAGGGCTCCTGAGATGTGCACTAGGACCTCTTGCATCTACCCTCTATCTGTATAGATAGTCAAAATATGGAGATCCTGGACCCAGGTTCCTTTCAGTGCCCTGCTAGAATTTTGAAAAGATTAGAATTAGTTCCAATTAGTATTCACATTTCAGTGAGTGTTTGAGGATTAGGACCTATCAGAATTATAGTGTACACTTTTCTGTTCATACCAATGACTTCTTTGGAAAATTTCAATTTCACATGGAAGTATACCAAGTAAAGTTAGTCATTATTCACACAAGTCAGAGCATCACTCCACGATGTCCTTGATACTCTAAGAAAACAAAGGATGAACAACAATTCAAATCACAAAACCCAAGCCTGAAGCCATAGGCTTTAAAAGTGTTCTACCCAAATACCTGTTCAAAAAAGATGATAATTTGAGATTCACTTTTCAGAAGAGCATCACAATCCACACTTCGATCTGTACCATCATTTCTGTATGAGGTTCAATGGCTTCAGGCTGATCTATGAGGAACTGGTGATAAGGTCAGGGCATGATTTGTTCTACCTTAGCTCCACTCTGGTTTTCCCAAAACTGAATTAGAAGATTTTAATTTCTTCACCACCAATGTTGCAGTCCTTTTGCTAGCTTATCCAACCTAAAATTATTCCCTGATGGATATGTTCCTGTTTCAGGTTTTTGTGCCCTCCATTATTTTGGTCCTCTACTTCTTCAAGAGGACAAGATTGTGTACCATTCCATTTCTTTCCTGATTGTGTCAGGTTTTGTGCCTGTAGCCTAGCACTGGTACAGTTGGACTGCTCTGTTCCTGTAGCTGATCCTAAGGAAGGTCCGGGGCTATTCAGAAGGAGTCCTGTGGGGTTTATGATCTTTGACTCTCAGGTGGCCCTGTCTCACCTCCAACATTGTCAGTGGCTTCTGCAGCTGCAGAGATTTGATGACATCAGATTCACAAGGGGCCCATGTCAAACTCTGGAACAGTCTACAAAGTCATTTTTTCCCTGTGTTCTCAGGATCTACAGAGGTACCCTTCTCTATCAGTCTCCACACATGTTGCTCCAGGCTATTCTCTTTTGCACAGAACAGTAGCAGGGACGAAATTAGCATAAAGGTGTTTTAATCCAAGCCTCTCAAAGATCATAGCTAAAATCTATATACATTCATACTAGGTAACATCTGGCCTTCTTTCTTTGAGGTTATTGCTTGCCCTTGCCAATAGCTCCCTTCATTTGGCTGTTAGTATCTCAAAACTTTGGCTGCCTCAGGGGCCTTCCAGTGTCCCAGTCATATCTTGCCTGGACAAATCAAATCTCCCAGGCTTGGTCTCCTAGGAGACAGGACTTATGTCCAGAGAAAATGTCAGTTTGGGACCTGTGGTATCTGCCTACCACAGGGGGATTTATTCAGCTTTACTCATAGCTGAAAAAGAATTCCTAAATTTTATTATGACATTCAGTCCCCCTAGAGGAATGTCTTTGATTAGAAAGACTCCTATTTATTTAAGCAGTTCCTCATGCTCAGAGGATAGATAAGTCTGAAATTTCCATGAATGACTCTTGTTAATTCAGGCCCATCTCCCTAGTCAAAATTCTCAGTTAGGACTTAAATATTTCTTATGTATTTACCATAATATTTACCTGCCTTTCTCCCAATTAGACTGTAAAATTCTTGAGGAGGAGCTATCTTTTGTTTTTATTGTAGAATTCATTCTTAACCAGTGCCTATACACAGTAAGTACTTAATATATGCTTATTGACTGACTGACAAAAGTGATTTTAATTATACATTTTTCCAGTCTTTTTACCTCTCTGACTAATATCCTTAAAATGTCTTCATTCTAAACCTTTGGATCTACTCCTTATATTAAAACACTTCTGAACTTTTCAACAGCAAAAGAAAGACAACACCCCTCAATTACCATAGCTCCCATCTTTTCCACCGTTTACCTCATAAGTGCCTATATCAATACTCAAATACTAATATTACAAATAAAAAACAATAAATAAAATATTAAATACATGTACAATAATATTGCAATGTGGTTTATGAAAATATTGTGCTTAAACAATACAAAAGATATGAATTCAAATTATGAAAATACCAATGGTTTTTTTCATGTATCAACATATAGCTATGAATTATACATATAAAAGCATACAAACTTTTAAGACATATACTATATCAATAAATTCAGTATTTCCATAATATTTTTATACCAACTTCCAGTAAGGATGAAACCAATCCAATGTGGATAAGAATTGTTATACCTACAAAAAATAATAAGACTGAAAAAATATGTTTAATTTATCTATCTCATTGACTAGACTATAAACTCGTAAAGGTCAAGAAACTAACTTCTCACCTTTATCTTCAAATTACCTCCACAAAATCTAGCTTGGGACACAGAGTAAATGCTTAGGAAATAATTGATTAAGTTACAAATGTAAGAAATGGAAAGAAAAGATATCAGCATTATAAAATCCTTGAACAGAGCCATCTTCACCCAGAGAGAGGAACTGAGTGCGGACTACAATACAGCATTTTCACTCTTTCTGTTATTGTTTGCTTGCATTTTTGTTTTCCTTCTCGGGTTTTTATTTCTTTCTAGATCCAATTTTTCTTGTGCAGTAAGATAACTATATAAATATGTATACATATATTGGATTTAACATATACTTTAAGATATTTAACATGTATTGGACTACCTGCCATCTAGGGGAGGGAGTGGAGGGAAAGAGGGGAAAAGTTGGAACAGAAGGTTTTGCAAGCATCAGTGTCAAAAAATTACCCTTGCATATGCTTTGTAAATAAAAAACTTTAATAAAATAAATTTTAAAAAATAAAATCAAATCAGAATTTTAACACTAGCTTAGAATCAAAGCAAGAGATCTTCAGGATTTCTCTTGTTGTTAGTTTATCTCCTCCTCATAAATATTTTGCATTTGGTCATCTGTGAGCCTGTTTTTTCTCCCACAGGATATGTTTCCTATGGCAGGGACTTTTAAGCATTTTTATTTTGGTTTCTGAATTCTTACTAACTGGTTTGTACCAATATGGTTGCCATATTGGCAAATGTTTATTGTGGCATAGTAGATAGAGTGCTGGATCCAGAGTTAGGGAATCTCATCCTCCTGAGTTCAAATCCAGCTTCAGACACTTATTTACTGTATGACCCTGGGCAAGTCACTTTACCCTCTTTGCCTCAGTTTCCTCATATATAAAATGAGCCAGAAAAGGAAATGGCAAACCATTCAGCAAACCCAAATGGGATCACAAAAAGTTGGACACAACTGAACTACAGCCAAAAAAAATATGTTTATTGAGATTAATCGACTAGCATTTTGATCTTGTCTGTGTTACATAAATTGTGCCACCTGAGGCCCCTCACTTAATCATAATCTTAACCCTTATTTTCCTTGCCTGAAAGAGAAAAGGATTGAAGCAGGAATTCTTTCAGGTCCTTTCCAGCACTTGAGTGGGAAGAGCACAGATCTTGAATTCAAAAGACCTGAGTTGGAGCTCTGACTGTTGGTTTAAGAGCTATGTGACTAGAGGACAATACTCACTTCCTCTGGGGTTTGTTCTTGTAAAAAGAAAGGATTGAGCTAAAGTTTTTTAATCTCCCTGGAGTCTGGGTTTCTCATAAAATGAGACTAGTTCCTTTCTTAGGATCTTTTATAATCTCTTAAGATTAGAATTGGAGAAAATCATAGAGTTTCTTTTGATGAGGAAGGATCCATGGGATTAGATTGGTGAAATCACTGGCTCAAAGTTGCACAACAAGTTAATGATTTCAACTCTATGTTCAACGTAGCCAACCTCTTGGTTACTCTTGGACTGTTAGAAGGAGTTCTGAGCAGGCCTCTTTCAATGTCAAGGACGTACCATTTTTCTGGTGGGAGAGATTTGTTTGTGTTTGTTTATGATTTCAATGGCCAATCCCTTTGAGAGGCATCGATACCTTTGCCCCCATCTCTCACTTCCATTCATCCATGGCTTTCCTGGCAATTTTCTCCTCATTCCTACTCCTTCACCAGCTCAGGTGCTGAAAATATACAAAGTATTGCCCAGGAGGCTTGCCGTGGCTTGCTTTCTTTTCTGTCAGATTCTTTGAGATAGAAACACCTTAATCCTTAATTTCTCATGTGCACAGCCTTGTGAATCCTATAACTGTGATTAGCTTCTCACAGTTTATAACCTGGCCTTTGCCAGGTCTATTTGGCATGGTTCCCCATCTATGGATCTGGGGAACTAGAGATTTGCATTATCTTTTGTTTTAAATTATCCGCACCTGTTTCATTCCCCACTCTTAGATCATAAGCTACTTAAGTTTGGAGATGATTCTGTTCATCCTTGGATTTCTTTCTTAAGGCAAAGGTTTATTGTTGCTGTTGTTGTTTGTCCTTCCTTCTCAAAGAGGGCCATGGCACGAGGGAGGTGATACCATGACTTGCAAGTGAATTGGATTGAAGTGAGGGAGGGCTAGGCAAGGTCACCTGCCTCACTTTACATTCTAGAACTATCTAGCTCCAGTGGCCAGATCTAGATCAGGACCACTGGAAATAATTCTGGATGCCATGGAAGACCTCGGACTTTTTAAGCAAAAGTCTTCAGTTGAGTCTCAGTTTGACTGAGGTCAGACTTATTCATTGATTAAAGTTATGGGTACCTATAGATAAAACTCCAAGGAGAATTAAATTTTAATTAAGCATTTTAAAAATTAACAAAACTTCTAAAATGTAGAATTTTTAAAATGATATAGAATATCAAATATAATGGAAACTTTAGAGTATGGCTGAATACATTATATGCCCGGTAGGTAAATATAAAGTACATTAAGGTTTGCAAAATACTTTATTTACATCATCTTATATGATCATTACAATAGTCCAATAAAGTAGATATTATAAATTATGTACTATCTTCTTTGGGGTTACTTCTCCAATTTACTCACACTTTCATATCAAATCTTTAGATTCAAGGTATTCCATGGGTTCATACTCCTATAAACTACAGTTTTATACTACTATGAAACTGTAATTCATGAGCCCCCACTGAGGTACTTACTGTACTGTAGCCACCTGGAGGATACTATTGATCAATGCAAAGGCATTTACTGAAATGATATGGTAGAATAATAACTACAAAGTATTCTATTCTCTCGATGAATCTTGGTCATATCTTACTGCAAGTATTCATAGCAACAGTGAGGAAAAACAAACATGCACATCGAAAATACTAGTTGGAGGAAACGTGGAGGGAATACGCAAGATTCAGCTGACTTACACTTCTAGTGCTGAGATGCCCTAATGTATTTTCTTGAGATAGCTTTCTACTATTGCTTCTGCACAATTTATTTGCTGAGATTGACATTCTGATTGGGTTCCAAGATCTTTTTTTTTTTTTTTTGGGGGGGGGGGTTTGTGGAATTTCTTCATGCCTTCTTTAAAAAGAGTATAGACATGGCTCCCAATGTCTCAAAAAGGTTAATCTTTTGTAAGTGAAAATAGACCACTTTATATCATACAAGTTTCATATTCATATCATATAGATTTTTGATAGCCATTTCGTGTTAGAACTAACTATTCAAGGCTTCATGGTCTTGATAAATCCGAAGGAACCAAATAGAGTCCAAAAAGGGCAAAACACCTCATTGCCAATCCATTAACATTCTCTAATTTCAATGTTTTGATTAAGGAGATTAAATTAATTAGGATTCCCTGATCTACCTGGACCTATAGATTTTATTATCCTCATTGTACAGGTAAAGAAATTGAGTCTTAACAAAGCCAGGGAAAAAGTTTTACAGCCAGTATTTCTGATAAAGGCCTCATTGCTAAAATATATTAAAAAACTGTCAAATTTATAAGAATACAAGTCATTCTCTAATTGAGAAATGGTCAAAAGATATGAATAATTTTCATATAAAGAAATTAAAGCTATCTATAGTCATATAAAATATTCAAAGTCACTACTGATTAGAGAAATGCATATTAAAACAACTCAGGCATTGCCTCACACCTCTCAGATTGGCTAAGATGACAGAAAAAAGATAACAATAAATGTTAGAGGGAATGTGGAAAAACTGGGACACTGTTGTAAAATGATCCAAATATTCTGAAGAGCAATTTGGCCCAAAGGGTTATCAAACTGTGTATACCCTTTGACCCAGCAGTGTCACTATGGTTTTTTATCCCAAGGAAATCATAAAGAAGGGGAAAGAACCCCTACATGTAAAAATGTTTGTAGCAGCCCTTTTTTGTGTTTGCAAAGAATTGGAAAACAAAATATTCCCATCAAGTGGGGAATGGCTGAATAAGTTATGGTACATGAAAGCAATGGAATAGTATTGTTCTATAAAAAATCATGACCAAGCTGAAAACAAAGCCAGGGGAAAAGTTTTACAGCCAACATTTCTGATAAAGGCCTCATTTCTAAAATATATAAAGAACTGTGTCAAATTTATAAGAATACAAGTCATTCTCTAATTGAGAAATGGTCAAAAGATATGAATAATTTTCAGATAAGGAAATTAAAGCTATCTATAGTCATATAAAATGTTAAAAATCACTACTGATTAGAGAAATGCATATTAAAACAACTCTGAGGTATTGCTTCACACCTCTCAGATTGGCTAAGATGACAGAAAAAAGATAACAATAAATGTTAAAGGGAATGTGGAAAAACTGGGACACTGTTGTAAAATGATCCAAACATTCTGAAGAGCAATTTGGCCCAAAGGGTTATTAAACTGTGTATACCCTTTGACCCAGAAGTGTCACTATGGTTTTTGATCCCAAGAAAATCATAAAGGAGGGAAAAGAACCCCTACATGTAAAAATGTTTGTAGCAGCCCTTTTTTGTGTTTGCAAAGAATTGGAAAACAAAATATTCCCATCAAGTGGGAAATGGCTGAATAAGTTGTGGTATATGAAAGCAATGGAATATTATTGTTCTATAAAAAATGATGACCAAGCTGATTTTAGAAAGGCTTGGAAAGAACTACATGAACTGATGCTGAGTGAAACAAGCAGAACCAGGAATACATTGTATATAGTAACAGCAAGATTGTGCAATGATCAACTCTGAGAGACTTGATTCTTCTCAGCAGTTCTGTGATCCAAAGCAATCCCAATAAACTTTGGATGGAAAATGCTATCTGTATCCATAAAGAGAAATATGGAGACTGGATGTAAATCAACACTTGATATATTCACTTTTTTCTTCTTCTTCTGTTTATTTTTCTCTCCCAACTTGATTTATAAGAAAAGGTATTTTTAAAAATGAACATGCATGTATAACCAGAAATTTTTTTAAAATGATAATTAAATTTTATAAAGAAACTGGTTTTAAGAGGTTTCCATAAGCACACTACTAGTAAAAGGCAAAGCAAAGGTTTTCCCAAGTCAGATTCAGTATTTTACTTGCTAAGGATACATAATTCCTGAAAGTACAAAAGAACACTGGAGAGGTACATGGGAGGTAGATTGGGGAGGGCCCTCAATAAAGGAGTTCATATTTTATCCTATAGATAATGAAGAACCTACAAAGACCTTTGAATTCAGGAATGGCATCATCAGGCTAATGTCTTAGAAAGCTAATTTTGATAACTTTATTTTTTGTAGAGGGGAAAGATTTGAAGAAGGAAGACCAATAAGAAAATTTTCATAGCACAGATAAGAAGTAAGGAAGGCCTGAAATTTGAATAAGGTGGTGAGTGTAAAAATAGAGAAAAGGGCATGCTTGTGACAGTTTGTAGAGATGGAATGACAAAAATTTGGCAAATAAGACCATAGATCAGGTGCTGGAAGGGACCTTAGACCATTTACTCTACTGTTCTTATTGCATATAGAGGAAAACTCTATAAAAGGGAATCATCCAATTAATAAGCATTTATTAAGGACCTACCATATAGCAGGCATCAGAGAACATGAAGAAAAAAAGTAAAACAATCATCTCAAGAAGATTCAAAAGGAGGCAAGATTTGAATCTAAATTCTTTGACTTCATAATCAAACCTTTTCCTCTAGGACCATTGTGTTATTCAGTTTTTCAGTTATGTATAGACCCTTTGGACTGTAGCACACCAATCCTCTCCATGGGTTTTCTTGGCAAAGACACTGGAGTGATTTGCCATTTCCTTCTCCAGTGGATTAAGGAAAGACAGGTTAAATGATTTGCTCAGGATCACACAGCTAATAAGTACCTGAGTCTGCATTTGAACTCAGATCTTCCTGATTCCAGACCCAGCGTTTTGTCCACTGAATAAACAAATGATGAAATTACGGGAATGAGGAACAAGAAAGCATATGATACCTTTTATTTATTTTCCCTGTGGACTTTGCATTTTCTTTTATATATAGTACACTTAGATAGTTGAAATTAAATTTTAAAAAGCTTTGGTGCTTACAGGAATCATGTCTCAGAAGACCAGGCTTAGATTAAGCAGTGATTGAGAAGAGTTTCCAGTTATCTGGCCAGTTGACATATTGGAAATGCTCATGCCCTAATGTTTCTGGATAACTAAGGTATTACTAGAGAGAGACACCATGGGAGTGTGAGGGAAAATAAAGGAAAAAGTCCAAAGTAAATAAATACCGCTTCCTAGCAGTTACTGAATCAAAGGCTGCAATGTTGTTAGGCAGGAGACAAACTGTCCTCTTGGTTTCTCAAGCTATTGTTTCCTTGAAGGGAGGTTGGGAGTAATCTGCCCACAGGTAGCCCACTAGGCTATTTTTGACTATTAGAGCATAGAGTGTGTGTGTGTGTGTGTGTGTGTGTGTGTGTGTGTGTGTGTGTGTAAAATAAGAAGACACCAGGAAGTGGAGCTATGATATTCCTGCTGTTTCAGCTGCTGCTCCCAGCTGCTAGTTCAACCTCTGCTTCTCTTCCCACTGTGTTGGGCAGGGCCTCCCACTCCTACATCCTGTGCCCAGATTCAGAACCACTTGTTCAGGACAATTATGGAATCCACTAATTAGTGTGCACGCACACACACACACACACAATGTATGGAGATAAATGAGGAGCATTTGAGTCCTTTGGGGATTTTTTCACTTGGAAGTAGGGCAGGATGCAGGAATCAGAGTCAGCCATAAACTACAGGGAGGGGGCTCGAGATCTTCCTGGGCTGGATAGTTCCCTCTAGATGAAGAACAAATGGTTCTGAAACTCAGTGCTGCTTTTGGTCAAGGGGAGCGCTCCCAGTTCCTAAGGGTAACAAGATGAGGATTTGCAGTGGGTGAGCTAGAACTACTACTCACCAAGCTCCTTAGCATCCAGAACCTAAGCAGGGGTCCTCAAACTTTTTAAATAGAAGGCCAGTTCACTGTTCCTCAGACTGTTGAAGGGCCGGACAATAGTAAAAACAAATTTGTTTTGTGGGCCTTTAAAT
Organism: Antechinus flavipes; assembly: GCF_016432865.1. Taxonomy (NCBI): domain Eukaryota; kingdom Metazoa; phylum Chordata; class Mammalia; order Dasyuromorphia; family Dasyuridae; genus Antechinus; species Antechinus flavipes. The sequence goes on along the minus strand of NC_067398.1, from coordinate 54,442,352 downwards.
AAAGAAACTTCATAGCCCTGAGTGAGGGGGATAATCGTCCTCAGCTGCCGGATCTAGCCCACGGGCAGTAGTTTGAAGACCCCTGAGTCCTAAGAGATCAGAAAGACCAATCGAAACATTCCCCCTTTCAAAAAGGGCTGTTTGGAGGACTTTACCAGAAACCTAAGAATCTATGACCTACTTTTATTTGTAATTATAATCACCTACTTCTGCTAAACCTTGTAACATTTTACTAAACCAGGGGTTCTTAACCTGGGGTCCATGGATAAATTTCAAGAAATAAGTGAACTTGGAAAACCACATTGCAGCTTTATTTTTGTTATTCAGTCAATAGTGCCTAACTCTCTCCGTCCTCATTTGAGGTTTTCTTGGCAAAGATACTGGATTGGTTTGTCATTTCCTTTTCCAACTCATTTTACAGAGGAGAAAACTGAAGCAGAAAGGACCACACAGCTAATAAGTTTCTGAGAGCAGATTTGAACTCGAGTCTTCCTGACTCTTCATCCAGTACTCTGTTTTCTGGGTGGTCTCAAGGTGTTTACATTCTATTTAGGGAGATAGATAGGACCCAAACAAGATGTACTTGTATTATTAGGGACTGACTGAGTGTCTTTTATATTAATTCCTACTTGAAGAGGTTGAGGAACTTGCTTCTGCAACAATCATGATGACAATAACTGCCTTGGAGGGTCAATGCATAGAACATATATAGCCATCCTATAACTGGTTTTGGTTGGTGGGCAAACTTATGTAGTAAACAGGAGGATATTCGATTGGTGAGAGGGTCCTTGGAAGACACTAGCTATCAGAGCCTTAATCAATTTCTTGGTTTGACTCCTTCCCTAACAGAATGTAGTAAGAAATGAGGCTGAAAAGGGAAAGGCTTTGGAACTCTTTCCTTCAAAGGACAACTGGGTGAACAAGAAAAACTTACTTGACCTTTTGGCCCTACTCTGTGATCATTTTAAGTTTAAGTGAAGGATATTCATTCTGATCTTGTGAATTTGAAAAGGTCGGAAGAGTGAGCTGACAGCAATCCAGGTAGTAGCATCCATGTGGTGTTTACAACCATGATCCCATCAGCATTCCAAGGAGCACAGAGTGATCTTCAGGACCTAGTCCACCTGTAGCTGAGAAGTCTCATTTGGTTATCATCCCACATCTAGATATGAACTCAGTGTAGAAACTATGCTAAGCTTGAAACTGAAACTATTCCCTCTAGAGACTGAGTTAAAAAAATATTTATTAAGCACCTATTATGTGCCAGGCACTGTGCCAAGCACTAGGGATATGAAGAAAGGCAAAAAAGACAGCCCTTGTTCTCAAGGACTTCAGTCTAATTGGGAAAATAACACACAAACAACTACATAAACAAGCTACATACAAAAGTCCTGGGAGGTAATTAATAGGAGGAATAGACTAGAATTAAAGGTCATCAGGAAAGGCTTCCTGTAGAAAAAGGACTTTGTCTGAAGGAATCCAGGGAAGTCTGGAGGTGGACATGAGGAGGGAGAACATTCTAGGGTAGGGGGGGTTTACCAGAGTAAATAACTGGAGCTGACAGATGGACTATCTATCAAGTGCAAGGAACAAGGTCAGGGCCACTCAATGGCAGAGTACAGAGCTAAGATGGAAGAAGACCGGAAAGGTGTTTGTAGTAGAGACCTACTTGTAGAAAGGCTTTAATGTCAGAATCAGTTTCTATGCCTCTGAGTTGTTGGGGGAAAGTTTACACTTTTGTTTTTACTATGTTTTTGAAGTAAATATCTTCTAAAAGCTAATTTAATGGATGTTAAGTGGATAAAGGGAGTTGTCACCTAACAGTATGGGGAAACACAATTTTTATGACATTAAACCAATGGCATAAGACAAGAGACACCCCCAAACCTTTCAGCTTGTGCCTAGGACACTGGAAGAGAGAGATGCAATTGACTTCACTCTGAAAAGTACTATAGAATAAATGAAAAGTAATCTAAGAGGAAAAGAATTAGCAGTGGGGAGAAGGGATTTTGGAAGAACAGGTGAAGGAGGCACCAGAAAATGCCTCTAGCAAAAGGTCAGATTTGAGTTGAATCTTAACGAGAGCCAGAAAAGCCAGGATGTGAGGAACATCCAGATACAGGGGACAATCCAATGGGAAAGCAGAGTCCAAAATGAAATGCCCTGTGCCAGAAACAGCAAGGAGGACTCTTGTTTTTAGATCTTGGAATAGATTGGTAGGGAATAAAGTATAAACTGGAAAGGTAAGAAAAGTCAGGATTGGAAAACCCAATGGCGGGTTCCATATTACTCACACCTAACATTTGTACAAGGTTTTACAAGTGTTTTTTTTTTTTATTTCAAATTTTATGAAAATTTTAAACAAATTTCAGAGAGTTTTCTCAGTGATCCTTGTATAAGCTTTGAAATGTAGGTAGAAAGGTATGAGAAATCCTATTTTACAGAAGAGAAAAGTGAGACCAGTAGAGGTCAGGTACTGATGGTTTGTTAGTGGACAAAGAAACTTGATTTGAGATCTCCTGATTCCAGCTATGATGCTCTTTCTATTTCCTCAGGATCTCTCTGAAAATGGAAGCCTTGACAAAGCATTATGGACCCTGGGAGAGGGCTTTTCTTTGTCCCTTCGTTCATACTATCACAGACTCCCCTCTAATTTTCAGGTAGGACTTGAAAACATGTAGTGTCCATGTCCTTATGGAGGAGTAAAGGACTTGCTCAATCAATGGAAGACTCTTTCCCTCTGTCTTGAAGCACTGATGGCTACATGTGTCCTTGACAGCCTGAGGCCATGATATCACTCAAAATCCCAGGCTGCCTCATGACATGGCCATCCAGCAAGGCTATTAGCTAGATATTCAGACACTAATTGGGACAGTCATAGGATAAAAACAATTGTTACAGGGGAGGAAAGTGCAAGAATGGTTCTAGCTCTAACTTCCCCTTTCTTTTCCTCCTTTTCTAGCAGCATAAAAGCATTTAACATCATAGACATATAACATTGGGTCTGGAAAGGACTCGAAAACATAGACCCGGAAGGAGCCTTAGAACTCAAACATTAGGGTTGGGAGCTATAGTAGAACATAAAATGTCAGAACATAGATACTAGAATTGGAAAAGGACCCTCTAGAATGCTATTAACAGGAAGAAATCTTGAAGTGTAGGATGTTAGAACCTATGATGTTGGAGTTGAGAGAAAACAGAAAGACCATTAAGTCCCACCTTGTCAGTTTCACAGGTGAGAAATCTGGGATCTAGATAGAAAGGGATCTTAGCTAAGATCATGCAGAACTCGAGTTTCCTGACTTCCAATACTTCCCTAACACTCCCAATTCTTTCCTCTATGTCGGCTGTCTCTTAGGAAGCCTGTGGACAAATAACACTAGAAAAATCTTCAAATGGACAAATAACACTAGAAAAATCTTCAAACGACTAAATACTTCAATCTCTTCAATTTACATATCACACAGAGAATGTTGGAAATTTTCATTTGAAAAGTAGAATCTATTTTTATCATAAATTAGGTGTGTGTCTCAAGATAGTAGTTTTGGAAATAGAATAAATCACAAAATCTGTCATTGGTTTACTCTTAAATTGTTCCTGTTCAGTTGTTTTTCAGTTGTGTTTCACTCTCTGTGACTCCATTTGAGGTTTTCTTGGCAAACATACTGGAGTAGTTTGCCATTTCCTTCTCTAGCTCATTTTACAGATGAGGAAACTGAGATAAACTTTTGCTTAAAAGTATCTGAGGCCAGATTTAAACTCATGAACATAAATAGTCTTTTGGATTTCACTCTATCTATTGTGCCTCCTAATGCCCTAAAAATAAAAATAAAATCTACTGGAAATGCCAGGGAATCATACACTGGGGCCCAATTAGAACACCAGTCATTGTGCTCAGCAAAAAATGTGCATTTAATTTTAAAGAAGGAATTTTTGAAAATCATAAAGTTCATCCAAGGGCTTTCGAGGCCATAGTTCAATCTTATGATTTTGTAGATGAGGAAATTGAGATCCTAAGATAAGCCACTTGTCTAAGGTCACATAAATAGTCATAAAAAAAATTAACCGGGGCAACTAGATGGTACCAGTCCTGAAGTCAGGAGGACCTGATTTCAAATCTGGCCTCAGACTAGCTAACTAGCTGTGTGATCCTGAGCAAGTCACTTAATTCTGATTGCCTCCCCTCAAAATGCAAAATACAAAACAAAACAAAACAACAAAAAAAACCACCACACTGAAATTTGAACCCAGTTGTTCCAACTCCAAATCTATTCTTTTTTCCATTGGGAAATTGCCTCACATTTTCTGACTAATTCCCCAGTTCTATCCATCTGGATAATGAAAATGAGAAAAGTTAGCCTTCAATCAGAGGCTGGCTTGATAAGATATGAGAGGTTGGTTATGATACAAAACAAACTGTCCTCTCAGGTTAAAATATCTTTCTTTCTCTAGTCTGCTGGGGGAATGACCTAAATTCCCCTCTTCCAGCAAAAAGTCATTTCTTAAACTAGCAGATGCCCTTTAAAACAATTATCACCCCCCAAAACTCCCCAGAATTTCATGTGATTCCAACATTTAAAGGTAATCTATGTCCTCCTTATGAAAATGAAAGAAAATGTCAACAGCATGGGATGATTGAAAAAGAGATAAAGCCAGATCTCTTTGCCCTTTTGCTTAATTTACTCAGTAAGTAGTGAAGGTAGATCTCCCAGCTGTCAGAAGCTAACTGTTTCTACAATACCACTACCATCTTAGGAAGCAGTTTGTGAAGGATTATAAATCATTAAGAGAATTAAGACTTGCATTCGAATTCTGCATTGGATAATTACTGTCTGTGTGACTGTGAGCAAGTAATTATTTAACTTCCCTTGGTCTCATTTGCTTCATGTATAAAGTGAAGGAGGATTAAATGGTTTCTGCTCTGAACTTTAAGCCTCTGAGCCCGGTTTCTCCATCTGCAATAATAATACAGGTAGTACTTATTTCATGGGGTTGCTGGGAGGACCTAATGAGAAGATGGCTATAAAATTTCTGGAAATATCAGCTCTTATTAGTCAGGATGGGTAATGGAGTTGGGATTTACTGTCTCCCTAATGCATCTTGAGATATTTATGAATTGTACAATCCAATGCTTCCCCTTCCCACTTTTAACCTTTCTCAGTCTCATTTTTAAAATTTTAAAAACAGGAATAATAAAAGTATCTATTTCAATGGGTTGTAATTATGATCAAAGGAGACAAAATTGCTATCCCTGTCGTATAGATGCTAAGGGTCTAGCAGTTGTGAAGTCCATCACCTTATTATAGAGGTTGGTACAGTGAGTACCTGGGGCCAAGATAGCCCCAACATCACTTCTGTGTGACCCTGGACAAGTAATTTAACCTCCATTTACCTCAGCTTCCTCATCTGTAAAATGGGAATAATAATATCTACCTCTCAGGGTTTTTGTGAAGATCAGATGAGGTAATATTTGTAAATGTGCTTAGCACAGTGGCCGGCACATGACAGGTGCTTCCCCTAAGTGGTACCCTCTAAATGGATAGATAGAATTATGTGATAGGTGAGGGAGGGACTGGAATGGATATTCTATTACTGGTTCTGTTTGGCCCATGATTGGGAGGAATCACAGTCTTCAAAACAATTCTGTCTAGTTCTTTGCTATTCTTAGCCGCATTGGTGCTGTGATGCTTGAGAGACCACATGGAGAATGGTCCTCTCCTTACCTCACCTTATGGAAGGATATATAGCCATGGAGAAATGAGGTCTCCTAGACCTTTTCATTGGTTCTCTGTGGTCTAGGTGCAGGCAGCAGAGACTCTGATTTGGACTGAGAGTACAAGTCACAGGAAACTGGAAGTCAAAATCCAGGCCAGAGGCTAAGGAACCTGGAGCCATCTTCTGGAGTGACCTTTGAGACCTCAGTTTGGCAGAAAGACTCCTACAGCTGCCACTTTTGGACAAGAACTTGGTGGGGCCAATGCTGTAAAGGAATTGAGTTAAATTAAGCACTTAAATCGCCTACTTCTCTAGATTAAGGATGGAGGAATATCACGTTCTCAGGTGGTGGGGAAAATGTCATTTTGTGTTCTTGCTCTATCTTCTCCCTTTCCCTCTCCTTCCTCCTTTTCTATCATCATCATCATCATCTTATTCTTATTCTTCCTCTTCTTTTTTGCTTCTTCTCTTCCTCCGCTTCCTTTTCTTTTCTTCTCTTCTTCCTCCTCTTCCTCTCGCCTTTCTTCTTTTTCTTCTATCCTTTTTTCTCCTCCTCCTTCACCTCTGATTCACTCTTCCTCCAACCCTGACTGTATGCTAAACAATTTAGTACATCATTGTCCTCTATCTTGTAGAAATGATGCACGAAAAATCGAACAGCTGGAGGGGGTGTGGCAGACGCACTAGGAGCAGTTCAGCAAATTAAGAGACATGGTGAGAGAGATCATGTTGTGTGAAGGACAGACAACAGACTATCTGAATTACAGATGAGATTCCATGGGATCACAAACAGCTGACTTTGGTGGGATAAGTCAATGGCTCGGTTATATGAATAGAGGTGGAGTTATCATTGGAATAGTAAGACACATGCCTGACTTACAGTTAGGGGACATAGGTTCACACTCCAGCTTTCCTCATTATTGTTTACATGACCTTGGGCAAGTAATGGTAATCTCTTTTGATTTCCATTTCCTCATCAAAAGGAGTTGTATTGGATATTCTACATTGTCTCTTCCAGCTCTAAATCTGTTTTTTGAGTTACATGCAAATTAAGCAACCTGCTTCTCTCTGGTTTCTGGCATCTAGTTTAATTCACATTAGAAACTCAATGAATAAGTGTTGATTACTGATTAATGTCCCATTCCTTCTGTCAGTCTCTACTCCACTCTAATAGGGGTTGGGAATTTAGATTAGCTCTATGGAAGATGAGTGATGATGATCTATCAGTGATTATAGAGTGAATTCACCCCCTTCCTTTGAGAGCAGATGAAACTGAGGCTCCTAAAAATTAAGTGACTTATCCTGGATCACACAAATAGTAGAGTAGAATTGGGATATGAATCTGTTTCCCCTGAAAAGTGAGTCAGTGCTCTTCCCATTGAAGCTAAGAGATGACATTTATCTAGAGCAAAGCTCCTTACACAACATATGATGACCTCATGTGGTAATTGAATATGGAGGTCATAAACTTATGATTTATTATCAGTAAATGTTTGATTTGTATGCCTTTTTTTTTTTTTTAAACACCTATATAATCAAGGCCTCACAAAATTTCCTTGGGCAAAAAGGAGTTGCTAGTAAAAAAAGTTTAAGAAGCCCTGATATTGAATTTAAAATGTTTCTAAAGTCCTTTACACACATCATTTCATTTGATCCTCATAATAGCCCTGTGAGGTAAGTGCTATTATTATTCCCATTTGATGTATGAAAAAAATTGAGGCTCAGAAAATTAAAGTGCTGAATATTGCACACAGTAACAGCAAGATTATATGATGATCAACTGTGATGGACTTTGCAATAATTAGGTGATTCAAAACAGTTCCAATAGACTTGGGATGGAAAATACCATTCATATCCAGAGAGAGAACTATGGAGACTGAATTTTGGATTGCAGTATAGTATTTTCACCTTGTTGTTGTTCTTTCTTGTGGTTTTTTCCCCCTTTTGATCTGATTTTTCTTGCGCAACATGACAAATATGAAAGTATGTTTTAAAGAATTGCATATGTTTAATCTATATCAGATTGCTTGCTGTATAGGGGAGAGAAGGAAGAGAGGAAGAAAAATTTGGAACACAAGATCGTACAAAAATGAATGTTGAAAACTATCTTTACAAATATTTGGAAAAATAAAATATTATTGAGAAAAAAAAGAAAAGAAAGAAAAAAGAAAATTGAAGTGCTTTTGATTTTTAAAACTCTTCATAACCCATTCCTCAATCTTTCCAACTTCTAACACTTAAACTCCTCTACCCTTCCCAGAATTCTTCCATTTAATGACACAGTTCTTCTTTGCTGTTCCTTACACAATACACTCCATCTCCCAATTCTGGGGGTTTTGACTGGCTTTCTATGCTTGTAATTTTCTCCCTCTTTCAGTTTCAATTCTTTCAATTTTCTCATTCTTTCACTTTCCATGTTTGTAATTCTCTCCCTCCTCATTTTTTTCTATTGGATTCCCTGGGCTTCTTTTAAATCTCAGATAAGTCTCAGCATTTATAAGCTCTTTCCCCATCTCCCTTAATTCTAGTGCCTTGTGTTATTATTTCCAATTTATCCTTTTTAGATATTATCCAAATTTGGATTATTATCCAATGTATAGTTAGTTTGCAAATTTATTTTATTTTATTCTAGATTATACATGTGCATTTATTTATTTTTTTTACATATTACCATATGAATCATGTTGGAAGAGAAAAACCAGAACAAAAAGGAAAAACCATGAAAAAAAAAAAACAAGAAAGAAAAAGGTGAAATTGTATGCTTCCATTCACATTCAGTCTCCATAGCTCTCTCTCTCTGGATGGGGTTGGCATTTTCTGCCCAAAGTTCATTGGGATTGCTTTGGATCTGAGAAGAGTTAAGTCTTCTTGGCTTGTTTGTATGGAGTTACTTTTATGTTGTTTCCCACTATAAGATTGTGAGATCTTTGAGGACAGGGACTATCTTTAACCTTTCTTATGCTAAGTGCTTGGCACAGTGCCTGACACTTAGTATGTATTTAATACACTTTATTGACTGACTAACTGACTTGTAGCTAAACTGTCAGAAGCAGGATTCCAACCCCGTTTCTTCGGACTTCAAGGTCAACATTCTTCTTAGAAATAAATAGGTTTGCCAAAATAAAAAAAAAGAAAAGAAAGAAGAGAAAAGAAAAGTGGGAAATTGAAGCATTTTTTAAAAATGCACATAAGACAACAAAAGGAAGGTCAGAAGATAAGAAAGACTGGCAGGACAGCTTGGAAAACAACACATTGAATTTGTTTTATATATACCTGGAGGGAGAAACAAACTAAATGGTACATATTCATGACGCTGCATACACAATGCTCTGTTTCTGTTCTCCTTGGTCTAGGAAAATGCTCATCTTTTATTACTAAGTTCAGAATAAAAACAAGAGCAAAAAAAAAAAAAAAAGAGAGAGAGAGAGAGAGAATAAATAAATCATGGTCCCTGCCCAGAAATTTGCCATCTAGAAGGGGAATACAGCATTTAAATAAGACATTTCTTGGGTACTTCAGAGTATCTATATTTTAAAGCATTAGAGCTACTCCTGCCATTGATGGAGATGGCTACTCCTTTATCTCTTGAATAGGTGGCTTCATGTGTTGCTATGGCTAAAAAAAAATAAATCATCACCTGGTGACCAATTTTCTGGTAATGACCGTCTCTAAATTTAGCGAGGTTGGTTCCTGGATGACAAACATACACAGTCCATTCCCGGGCCTAGATTCAAAGTCTTTTAATTTTATTAGGACTTGCCAGGACTTGTGCTCTGTTGGCATAGTCTTAAAAAAAAAAAAAAAAGCCCAGGGTCACCTCTGTGCTTTGGAAGAATGTAATAATAGCCATAAGAGAAGATAAATATAAACAAAGTCACATCAAGCAAATACAGCTAGGGCTTCAGGGAGGAGTTAGGCTTTAAAGGAGAAAGAGAGTTTTGACAAACCAAAAGGAAGCTTATCCACTCCCTGTTCATCAATGCCACTTGCCATCCTAAACACCAGACCACAGAGCTAGAGTTAATCATTCTGTCATCCCTCAAGGAAAAATCAAAATTTACACCAGGGCAAGCAGCACAAAAGGAATTTTTAAAGCTCTTAAAGATACATTCATGTGAAGCTGGAGTGGGAAGAAGACCTTGGGGAGGGACTGTGGACCTTGGAACACAAGGCCATGATGAAGGAAAAAAGAATCAGGACATGACCACTTATTTAAATTGCATCTAGTTCTTTGTGACCCCATTTGGATTTTTTTTGGCAGATATACTGGAATGGTTTGCCACTTCCTTTGTTAGCCAATTTTACAGAGGAGGAAACTGAGGCAAACAGGATTTAGGGACTTGTTTAGAATCACACAGCTAATAAGTATCTGAGACCAGATTGAACTCATCTTCCTGACTCTATCAGTCAGTTGCATTAAGAAGGGGCAAGAGAGTGACCCAAACATATCAACTTTTACTGTAGAAATCCTAAAAACTCCATGAGGTTGCTTCTAGGAAGGCTACTCTTGGGAGAGTTAGCAGAGCGGGAAGAATTTATTTATTTTGGTTAACATGGCACTACACTCAGTTATTTCTCCCTGATAAAGGAGTAAGTAAATGTCTATCAAAACCTGATAAAGGAATAAGTAAAATTACTATCAGTATCAAATAAATTTCATCCACCTGGGACTAAGCACCAGCTACCCTAGCCCAGTCACAGTGCTTTCAAACAATTTGAATTTGCAGAGTTTACTTGATTCTCCCTGTGTTCATTGACCTTACTGGACTTAACTTCGCATTACCTAGACCTAATGCATAAAATGGGTCAATAGATGCAGCAACAAAGTTAGAGAAATCCATTCTCAGGTAAAAAGAATATTTTTAATAGCTGGCATTTGTGTAAGGTTTTGAGGTTGGCAAAGTGCTTTTCATACATTATGTAATTTTGTCCTCACATCCATCCTGCAGGTAGTCATTCAATCAATCAGCAAGTATTCATTTTGAAATGAACTTCCTGGGATGAATGTTGTGTGCTAACTACTTTGTAACATTCCTTCTTTAAGTCATTTTACAGAAGAGGAAATTGAGGGAAACAGGGTTAAGAGGCTGATCCAGGCTCACACAATTTTAGGAAATGTTTGAGGCCATATTTGAATTCAGGAAAATGTCTTCCCAACTTCAGACCTGGTTCTCTATTCACTGTACCACCTCGCTGCCCTAAGGTGCTTTATAAAACTTTAAAATCAGGTAGTGAGGTGGGACAGTGGATAGAGCACCAGCCCTGAAATCAGGAGGACCTGAGTTCAAATTTGATCTCAGATGGTTAGCACTTCCTTGCTGTGTGACTCTGGGCAAATCACTTAACCCCAATTGCCTCAGGGGGAAAAACCCTTAAAGTGCTATATAAATAAGTAGTATTATGTCACATAACTATAAATGCACTTGCATTTCTGCATCCACATTTATAATCTCTCTTTCTCACTCTGTGTATATGTGCCTATCTATCTCTGTTCAGGGAATCCAGGTGAAGAACTTGATGTGAGATCACTTTGCATCTGTTTCAGTGGCCCCATTAGTGTGCCAATTTGTTGTATGAAAACCACTCATTAATTGAACAGTTAAATGAATAATTGTTAAGATCATATCTTAAAAACTGGATTCTAACCACTATTTTTCTTTATTTGGCCAAAGTCACTGTAGGAGAATGGAAAAGGGATGACATTTCAGATTTTTATTTATTTCAGGGGGCCACCTTGGCCAAATAATTCCTTATTTAGTGGTCAGCCTTCTGAAGATGACCCTGAGTGCTCAGGTAGGCTGGTCTTCAGATAGCAGGCACAATCTTTTATTTATTTCCTTTTTAGAGACCCAATAGAGTCCTTTATTAGAAAATATGTAAAAATCCCAGAGTTCCCAGACAGACCCGCTAAGGAGAGAGAAACCCTGAGAACCCCGAAGGCCCTTCCCAACCACAGCAGGCACAAGCTTGAGACTGGAACTGGATTCAAAATTTTCCAACTAGAAGGAGTCTACCAAAGCTTGCATACTTTGTCACAGCCTTTGGGAACCCATAGTTTGGGGAACCTAAGGTCACCCCCATGCATGGTGAGGAATGCTGAGGAATTAAAGAAGGGAGGAGACATCTCTCGCCTGAGATGAGACAACTCATAACTGATTCCTCGGTGTTCATTTTCTATACTATGTGTACACTTTTTTTATAAAGTTGTCTTCCGTTTTCAGAAGGAAGTTCTGTCAAGATACTTTCACTTTTGTCTTTGTGTTGATAATCCAGCTATATGGTGAGCACTTAAAAAATGATTATTCCCTGACTGGTGGAGTACTGGACTGAGGATCAAAAGACTGGTCTGAAGCTAGACTCTGCCACTTTTGTGCTAACTTTGGACACATCCCTGTTTTCTGGTCTCTGTTTCCTGATGTGTAAAATAAGCATAATGGGAAGTTCAAAAGAGAAAAAAAAAAAAGTAAATGCTTTGTAACCAAAGAAACGACATCAATATCAGTCAGGGGTTCTTAAATTGAGGTCTGTAATTTAAAAAAATATTTTGTCAATTGCTTATCAATAATTCCTTTGTAATTCCATATACTTTGTGTATTTTAAAATGTTATTTTGGGCAGAAATCACAGGCTTCATCACATGGTAAAGGAGCCCATCACACAAAAAGGTGGAGCCAGTAAATTCCTAAAGCCTGGGACAATTTCCTTCTTAGAATCTCTCACAGCTCATGAATACAATAGATGCTAAATAAATATATACGGATGAAACCTATCATTTGGGCTAAATCCTGCTGAAAACCTAGGAATCCTAGAGCCTAAATTCACCTGGTTGCAGCCATATTTCTCTTTCCACAGCTCCCATTCTTCCAGAAAGAGGGGACAACCAGATCCACTAAATGTTTGCTGAATGAATGCATGAGGAGGGAGGAGGGTGAAAAGCAGCGAAGCAGTTTCCTAGCAACGCAGGCAGCTCTAAATGCAAACGGGCTTTCACCTTGTTGGGTTTTACCCATTTTAATAGAGGTGACCTGGAGTCAATCAAACACACACACACACACACACACACACACACACACTCACACACACTCACAAGCAGCCTTTGAGCCCCCCACAATAAAACTTACCCAGATAGACATTGTTATTTGCTTGGGTTTTTAATTTCCTTCTTAATTTGCAAGCACTGATGCTCCATGCATCAGTGGTGCAATCAATCACTGACTAGGGAGGGCAATGGAGAAGGGGGGTGTAGAGGACCTTAGTTCAAATTCTACCTCAACCACTGACTTCTGAAACCCATGGACAAATCAACCTTATTTGCCCAAATGCTTTTTTCTCAGTAACATGAAGGGCTTGCCTGAGATGATCTCTAAGACCTTTCCAGATCAGCAATGATGACAGGGTAGATTGGAGCTGGTGGGATCTAGGACTCTTTGGGTCCCTCTAGAGATCCCTCATTTACAGAAGAGAAAAATGGAGCTTCAAGGGGGGATGTGACTTTTTTTTTTTTACCCAAAGTCACACAGTCACTTGGTATCAGGGGCAGAACTAGAATCCAGATCTCTGTCCCCTCCCTGACTATTTTGTTTTTCACCATATTCATTCAAGATTTCTCCATTGCACCAAAACCTGCGTCTCATGGAAATATGAATGCAGCTCTCTAATCGTGTCGGGAGCAGGATGCTAGCTAGTGTAGGGAAAATAGTTTGTAAGCTTCAGGGAAGGGGAGAAGGATGGGATAACTTCTGAACTGTAACAGAAATGGGTCAATTACTGGTATTAATACATTTAGATGGGTTAATCTAGGTTGTTTCATTCGAGGTTATTTTATGCTCCAAGGTCACCCCAACCAAAGTGGTTTATACGGTGTGGCCCCATTAGTGTGTCTGAGCTGTAGAAGGACAGAATCCCAGAGAAGAGAACAGGATTATGGGAAACCTATTCTCTGAAACTGCTGATGGCATTGGATGGTAGATTGTTATAAAAAAAGCAAGAGAGGGCTGCATGTTTTTCCCGAGGCCTCCAGTTACTGATCCCTTAGCTTGCCCTTGCTCATGACGTAAGTACATGTTTGTGATGAGCTGTGGCTCCTAACTGTGCCAGTAATAGCAGGCACTGAGAAAAGCCCAGTGACTGCTGCAAGCCTGGGGAGATAGGGACCATTGACTCATTGTGAGTGACCTTGATGATTTCCTTAACCCCTCCTGATCTTGGTATCTCAATCCGATAACAACCCAAATTCAACCAAAGGGGTTGCAGTGACGGAAGTGTAATGAACACAAAACAATTAAAACTGAACTCTCTGATATTGTAACAGTGACCAAGGTTGGCCCTCAAAAAAAGATTATAAAAAGACAGAGATGAGATAAGGGATTATGGGTGTGATATATTAGAAAGATAGATAGATAGATAGACAGACAGTCAGATAGACAGATAGACAGACACACAGACACATATGGGGAATATTAGATAGATAGATGGACAGACACACAGACACATAGATGATAGACAGACACATAAACACATAGATGATAGACAGATAGATGGACAGATAGACACACAGACACATAAATAATAGATAGACACACAGAAACATAGATGATAGATAGGCAGACAGACAGACACATAGATGATAGATAAATAGACAGATGGCCAACCAAAAGAGTTGCAGTGACAGAAATGTATATTATATCACCCTGCAATTCAAGGGCCAGGTAGACAGTTGGAATAATCGCCTTTCTGTCCTTTTTTTAATGAGTAGAAAATGAACAGGGAAATGATATACATGGTGGCTTTGATAACACAGAGGCAAAGATAATGAAAACAAAACAATTAAAACTGAACCTTCTGATATTGTAACAATGACCAAGCCTGGCCCTCAAAAAAAGATTATAAAAAGAACAGAGAAGAAATAAGGGAATATGGAGAATATTAGATAGATAGATAGATGGACAGATAGACAGACACACAGACACATAGATGATAGACAGACATATAAACACATAAATGATAGATAGATAGACAGACAGATGGACAGATAGATACACAGACACAAAGATAACAGGTAGAATAGGTGATAGGCTTTTCTGATATTATGATTAATTTTTCTGTACTGTTTTTTTCCTTTCTTTTTTATTCCTTGTTATAATAATAATGGCTTGTTCTTTGGGATGGAGAAAAGAGATACATTAAGAAATATAGGTGATATTAAGAACATATTAATAGAAATGAATTTAATATTTTTAAATGAACAGGACAATAGAACTGGTGATTTCTTTGGTTCTCGACATGTGTTTTGTCTCAGATAAACTGAGAATTTCTTTTAAAGCCTCCTTATTCTCCAAGACCATGATGAAGTCTCATTTTTCAGAATTTATAGACTCTTGTGGGATCTCTGATGGGGAAAGAATCTGGATTTTGGAGTGAGAGACCTTGTCTTTGCATCATAGGTCTACTTATTCATTAGTTGTACGACCTTGTTCAAGTAATTTCCTCTTTCTGAGGAAATATAAATAAAAAGAGATTGGAATAGATGATGTCAGTGTAGGGGAGGTAGCATGGAACAGTAAAAAGAATTCTGGATTTTGAAATCAGAGGTCTTGATTCACTCTCATCCAGCACCTTGTCACTCACTACTAGGGTGTGCTAGAGCAAATGATTTCATTTCCCTGGACCTTGATTTCCTCATCTGCAAATTGGGTCTTAGATGCAGGAAGCCTCGAAGGTCCCTTCCAACTCTACATTTACCTTAGGGATCCTTTCTACTTCTAAATCTTATGACTACATACCTCTTGATTCAGGAAGTTTAAGTGATATCCCATAAAAATGGTCACTCAGCTTTTGGTAAGACACTTCCATGAATGGACACTTCCAAGAGACAATCAGTAGCTCCACTGGAATTTTTTGGGAACTGGGAAATTGGAAATATTTAAATTTGGGAAGAGAAGATTCAAAGGAGATTTGAGATCTGCCTTTAAAGTATTTGATGATACAAAAGAACTCTGGGAGATGACTATGAACCACTACATAGAATTCCCAATCCCTCTATTTTTGTCTGCCTGCATTTTTGATTTCCTTCACAGGCTAATAGTACACTATTTCAAAGTCCAATTCTTTTTATACAGCAAAATAACTGTGTGGACATATATACATATATTGTATTTAACTTATACTTTAACATATTTAACATGTATTGGTCAACCTGCCATTTGGGGGAGAGGGTGGGAGGAAGAAGGGGAAAAATTGGAACAAAAGGTTTTGCAATTGTCAATGCTGAAAAATTACCCATGCATATAACTTGTAAATAAAAAGCTATAATAAAAAAAAAATAAAGTATTTGGTGGCTATTCAAAGGGAAGACAGATTAGACTTGGACAGTTTGGGCCCTAACCAGGAATGGGTAAAACCTGCCCAGAGGCAGATTTTTACCCTAGGTAAGCAAAAACTTGCTAATAATTTAAACTGTTCAAAAGTAGAAATGGGTAATCTTGGAGGATTATGAGATACCCATCCCTAG
This sequence comes from Antechinus flavipes, assembly GCF_016432865.1. Lineage (NCBI taxonomy): Eukaryota > Metazoa > Chordata > Mammalia > Dasyuromorphia > Dasyuridae > Antechinus > Antechinus flavipes. Next base: position 54,426,128 of record NC_067398.1, on the reverse strand, counting down.
AAGTCTTTAAATAAAAGCTCAATAATCACTTGTGGCACTGGAGAACATCTTAAAGGGGATTCTATTTAGATTAGATCAAATGAGAGATTTAGGAATGGAATGGATTCAAGAGGGCATCTCCTCTCCTTTTACATATGAGGAACAGAAAAAATGAAGTATCTAACCCATTACATGAGTAATAAGTAGCAGAAGAGGGATTTGAAGGCAGCTCCTCTGATGCCGGCTCTTGCCCTTTCCTTACTGTGTCATACCGAGGAAACCTGCTTAATCTGAGAACCATTATTCTTTGTCTCTCTTTCTCACAGAACTGAGGTGAACCATAATAGGAGGAATCAGATCATATCAAATGAATAAATATTTGGATGAATGAATGAAATTATTCAGCAAAGCACTGGCAGTAGAACTGCCAATAGGCTACCATTCCTAAGGGCTATAATATATGTACATATAAATACGCTCACATGTATATATTCATATTGGGCATATGGGCTGAACTCGTACCTCTTCTTTGAGGATTTGCCAAATCCTTTTTAGGGCTGATCATCTTTCTTTGGTATCTACCTGGCACTCAACTCTCACATGTGGTTCCAAGAAGCAGTAGCATGTACAGTAGCCACACCCTGGAAAAAAAATCTTGATAGATGAGCTAAACCAACTGGAGGGTAACCAATGGGTCTCATGTTCATTGGTGAGTTAGGGAGCTATGTACCTCAAGTATGTGAAGGTTCCCCCATTTCTGGAATGAGCAGATGAGAACAATTTGTTCCAAGAGCCATAAAGGTGGCTAAGGAAGTAAAGACATCAGACATGAAAAATCCCAAGATCATCCACTGTATCCTGGGCCATTTGTCTTGCCACAGACTTCAAAGACTCAAAAGAAAGGGAGGCTGATGATCAGGGGCAACTCTACCTCACTTACGTGCAATTCATGGCAAGTCAAGATACTCTCTGAAAACAAAAGACAAATAATAACATATATATATATCTACACTCGTGCATATGAATAGACATACATGCATATATCATATGTGCTATATAATATACACATGTGTATTTACCAATGTGTTTTGTGCAAACATATATCCATATAAATTCACACACTTAGCTGCAAGAAGCATGAGTCTTGTCACCTTGAGGGACAAGAAAATTTAGCAATTCTGTTCCTCTCAATCCCTTGCACCTGGTATGGGCATATATTAGGGGCTATACAGAATCAGTTCATTAATGATAGATTGTTTGTTAGAGATGCTTCCAGGAAGAACTCAATTTAAATCAGCTAGATTAAATTTTAACGACCTGTCCAGTCACATAATTGGAACGTATTATAGGTAAGATTTGAATCCAAATGCTCTAATTCAAAGACAATATTCTTTTTACTATCTACAGCTGATACAATGTTCAACATCTTGTAGAAAGAGACTTGGAGTTCTATTCTAGTAAGAAAGTTTATATTAAGCAAAGCTGACAATTCCTATACCTGTTTCTCCAGTGGCCCAATTTATATAATCTCCTATGTATTGGTCCTGGTTTCCAAAGGCTAAGCAAAGAGCAAGGGAAAAAACCTGGTCACATAGGTTGAATGGGACATACTAGAAACACGTAGAGGTATCAGATGAATCTGGTCATCCTGAATTATGATCCAGTGAATAGTGTGATCCATTTTTGAGTCAGATTTGCAATCCCACTTTGCCATTTTTTATTTTTGTGACTTTAGGTAAGTTTTTGTACTAGGACCTCATTTTCCTCAACTATAAAATGAATGGATTGGATTAAAGAATCTTTAAAAACCTTTAGCTTGTTAAAATTTAATCTATCTGATTAAAATTGAGTTCTTCCTGGAAGAATCTCTAACAAATAATCTATCATCAATGGACTGATTCTGTATTAACTGAACCCCAAATATTAAGGTTTTTTTTTAATTTAAAGTTTTGAATTCCAAATTCTATGCCCCCTTCTTCCCCTCTCCCCCAGATGGTAAGAAATCAGATATAGGTTATTCATATGCAATAATCTAAATTTTTCCATTATAATCATTTTGTACAAGGCTCCAATAAAAGTAAAAAAAAAAAAGAAAGTGAAAAATAGCATGCTTCAGTCTGTATTCAGTTCTTTCTCTGGAGGCAGATAGTATGCTTCATCATTAGTCCTTTGAGATAGTTTTGGATCATTGTATTGCTGAAAATAGCCAAATCATTGACAATTTTTTTTTGATTAAAGCTTTTTATTTACAAAACATATGCATAGATAATTTTTCAACATTGACCCTTGCAAAGTCTTCTGTTCCAAATTATACTCTCCTTCCCCCCACCCCCTCCCCTAGATGGCAGGAAGTCCAATACATGTTAAATATGCTAAAATATATGTTAAATCCAATATATATATATATATATATATAGTTTTCTTGATGCACAAAAAAAATCAGATCAAGAAGGAAAAAAAACTGGGAAAGAAAACAAAATTCAAGCAAATAACAATTAAGAGAGTGAAAATGCTACATTGTAGTCCACACAGCTCTCTCTCTTTGGGTATAGATGGTTCTCTTCATCACTGTACAAGTGGAACTGGTTTGGATCATCTCATTGTTGAAGAGAGCCACGGTCATTGACAATTCTTCACCAAACAATAAGGCTGTTACTGTATACAGCGTTTCCTGATTCTGTTCACTTCATTATCCATTAGTTCTTGTAAGTCTTTCCAGGTCTTTCTGAAACAGCTTAAAGGGCACATCATTAAAAAACAAAGTTGGAGGAGAATCGGGGGGCACATTTCACAGCAATAATCAGGAGGACCTCCCAGAGAAAGGAAGGGATTTGCCCATGATAGCACAGGTTCAAGTAACAACCTGGGGTTCAAGGCAGATTGTCTCACTTCAAATCCACTGCTTTATTACCCAAACGTTGCCCCTCCCTTATGTTTACAAGGGAGTTCTTTGCCACTTAGAATAGGTTCCTCACTCCACAGCAGAGGGTCACTGGCCCTGAAAAATCAACAGTAAGCTGTGAACAGAGTTTGTTTATGTGTTGGATCAATCGTCCCCAAACTGAAAAAAGAAAGAAAGAAAAAAGCAACTGAACCTGGGGATCATGTTTCTCAGTCCGTTTGGCCCAAAGCAATCCAGAGAAAATTACTGCCTTATGAGTCCCTTGAGCCAACTTTGGATACAAACAACCCTTTAAGAAGTGATTTGGGTGGGAATGAGGCTGATTCATTAAAGTTCAAACAGATCCTCTCCTTGGCTCAGTATTAACAAAGGAGCCAAGAGGTCAAAGGTTAGAGGTCATCCAGCCATTACTAAAGCCCACTGGGAAACTGAATGCCTAAGCTGGATGAGAAAAAACAAAAAAACAAAAAGAAAACTCTTGGCTGGTTCTTGGGCACCTGGCATGATCATTCTGTTTTATTCCCAGGTCACTGGAAAGAATCTCAGAGCCACAGAGGTTGAGTTGGAATGGGACCTCAGTGGACAACCCATTCCTAAAAAAGGATGCTTATTTTTCTATGACATACTCTCTAAGTGGTTATCTAGCTTTGTTTGATGACTTCCAATGAAGAGGAAATCCCTCCAATCTAACAAGCATTTATGAATACCTTCTATATATAAGGCACATAGATATAACATCCATATATACATATATATGTTTAGATATATACACATAGAGAAAGGAAGAGAAAGAAAGAAAGAAAGAGGGAAGGAAGGAAGGAAGGAAGGAAGGAAGGAAGGAAGGAAGGAAGGAAGGAAGGAAGGAAAGAAGGAAGGAAGGAAGGAGAAAGAAAGAAAGAAAGAAAGAAAGAAAGAAAGAAAGAAAGAAAGAAAGAAAGAAAGAAAGAAAGAAAGAAAGAAAGAAGGAGGGAAGGAAGGAAAGAGAATGAAAAAGAGAGAGAAAGAAAGAGAGGAAGGAAGGAAGGAAAGAAGGGAGGAAGGGAGGAAGGAAGAACAAGAAAGAGGGAGGAAAGGAAAAAAAAAAGTTCCTGCCCTCAAGAGGTTTATACTCTGCTAGATGAAGGGAACCTATAATGTAACATATAAACAGATTCATTTGCAGATAATAATTTAGTAAAAAAGAAGAAACCCTAACAAATAAAGGCATCAGAAAAAGCTCCCCATAGAAGATGATATCTGAGCTCAACTTTGAAGGAAGCCAGAGATTCTAAGAAATAGTTGTTGAGGGGCTTATAGTCAATTCCAGGAATGAGGGGGTAGCCTGTGCAGAGATAGAGAGGAAGAAAAAGTACAGAGGAAGCAGCATAGAACAGTGAAAAGAACTCAGGATTTTGTACTCAGGGGACCCAGGTTCATTTCCAGCCAGTTTTGCCACTTACTACATGTGTGTCTGAGCGTAAATGATTTCATTTCCCTGGACCTTGAGTTCCTCATCTATATATTGAGTATTAGATTAGATAGCCTCTTGGGTCCCTTCCAATTCTAAACCATAATCTTAGGATCCTTTCCATTTCTAAATCTGATTCCACTTTAAAATCTTGGTTCAGGAAGCCTCTTTATAGTATCCCTAACAGGTAGTCACCCAGCTTTGGATAGAACACTCCCAGTGATGGGGGAATCTCACAACTTCAAGAGACAGTAGCTCCATTGGGAAATTGCTCTGGGTGTTGGAAATTTCTTATTTTGAGTGCAAAAGAAAGTGATTTCTCTAAGATCATTCAGTGTGTGTGTGTAACTTGATATCTTGGGGGAGGGAGAATTGAAAGCAGTAGGATAGAAGGCTATGGTTTCTCAAGGGTACATCCTTCTACAGAAGAAAATTCTCCCTAATTTCTAGGATTGCCAGCTGGGAGATAAAGATGAACCAAAGAGATTCTATTGAAATGTACATATGTATGCGTTGATATGTGTGTTTACAACATATATGCATTATTTACTACATATGTATATGTTGTATATGTATGTATGCATGTGGGGGGAATGGGGGGATGTACCTCCACAACCCCCAAAGCAGGTAGAAGATTAGATGGATCTGGATCACCCTAGACTCCTCTGGACAAAGGGTGAATCTACAGTGTTCTGGTTGGGACAGGGCTTAGTGAGCAGAAGCAAAAGAAAGCTCCAGTAAGACAGTCTTAAATAATTCACTTTTACCATTCTTTCTCCTAGGTTGGCAGAAAAAAAACCCATCATTCTATTCTTTGCCCATCCCCACCCTTCCCATTCCAGCCCAACCTGATTCAGCTGTCAAAGTGATCTTCCTAAAGTGCTGATCTGACCATATCACACCTCTACCCCACAAACATTGCTTCCAGGATCAAATATCAGATCTTCTTTTTGGCTTTTAATTCCCTTTACAGCCTAGCTTCTACCTACCTTTCCATTCTTCTGACAGTGAGTCTCTTCTATGACTTTATATCCAGCAGCACTAATCTGCTTGTTCTTTCTCACACACAACAGATGCTCTCCTGACTCAGTGGCCTTTTCACTGGCTGATCTCTATGGCTGAAGTGCCTTCTCTCCTCACTTTCTCCTCCTAGCTTCCCTAACTTCCTTCTACAAAAGGCCTTTTTTTGATAACTCCACTGCTAGCACTTTTCCTCTGAGATTACCTCACATTTATAAAGTGTTTGCTTGTCATCTCTCAGGTGATACTGAGAACTCATCCTGTCTTTAAGGACAGGGACCATATTTTTATTTTCTTTGTATTTCAAAAACTTAGCACAGTGTCTGGAACACAATAAGTGCTTAATAATTGCTTGTTGATTAACTCCTAGAGCTTAAAAGGACCTGAGAGGTCTTGTAGTTCAAGTCCCAGAAATAAGTAACTTGTCATAGTTACAGAGAGTATTAGATAATAGAATGCAGTAGAATTAGAATTGATAAAGACTAGAGTTGCAATTTCATTAATATACGTAATTTCTAGGCCAGGAAATGCCCTCTAACAATGCTGTTTGGCCCCTCTGACATATATAATTTGAGAGAACTTGCCTGGAGTCCTGAGAGGTTAATTAATTTACTCAGGATCAAACATGGGAAAATGGGGAGGTAGCCAGGAGCACTTAAACCTTATTCTCATCAAAAATGACTCCAAAAGGGAATAAAATACATACTCAACTGGGTATAGAAACCTATCTTACTCTATAAAAAAGTAGGAAGGAAAGGGGATAAAAGGGGCATATATTGATCAAGGAGAGTAGATTTAATCAAAAATAAAACATTTTTGAAGATGGACAGGGTGAATATATAGGAAGAAATAAGATGGATGAAAATACAGTTAATCAAAACTGAAAAAAAATTTTGAGCAAGTTTCTTTGATATGAGTCAAATCTCTCACATGAGTTAAATTTATAAAATAAGAGCTATTCTCCAATTAATAAATGATAAAAAAAATTAAATCAGTTTTCAGATGAAATCATCAAAGCTCTCCACAGTTATATAAAAATGCTCTAAATCATTATTGATTGGAAAAAAGAAAATTATAACAATTATGAGATACTATCTCACTCCTAATAGATTGATTCATAGGACGGAAAAGTAAAATGACAGATGTTGGAAGGAATGTGAAAAAAATGAGACACCAATGCACTATTTGTAGGGTTGTGATTGTGTAATTTGGAAATATGCCCAAAGGGCTATAAAATCATGACTTTGACTTAGCAATAACATTACTAGGTCTGTATCTGAAAAGAGGTTTAAAAAACAAACAAACAAGGAAAAAACAAGGAAAAACAAAAATATTTAAAGCATTTCTTTTTTATTTTATTTTTTTTTATTATAGCTTTTTATTGACAGAACATATGCATGGGTAATTTTTCAGCATTGCTTCTTGCAAACCTTCTATTCCAACTTTTCCCCTCCTTCCCTCCTCCCTCTTCCCTAGATGGCAGGTTGTCCAATACACATTAAATATATTAAAATATATGCTAAATACAATATATGTATACATATCTACAATTATCTTGCTGCACAAGAAAGATCGGATCTGGAAAGAAAGTAGAAAAACCTGAGAAGGAAAACAAAAAAAAAAAAGCATCTCTTTTCTGATAGAAATTAGAATTGGAAATTGAGGAGATGACAATCCATTGGAGAATGGCTAAATAAGTTGGATATATATAATTACGTTGCAATACTATTGTGCCATAAGAATGGTTTAGATGCTCTCAGAAACATCTGGAAAGACTTACATGAACTGATGCAAAGTGAAGTGAGTAGAATCAGGATAACATTGGACACAGTAACAACTATACTATAAGATGATCCACTTTCAATGACTTAGCTATTCTCAGAAACAATGATGCAAGACAACTCTGAAGGATTTATAATGAAAAATACTGTCCATCTCCAGAGAAAGAACTAAAGAAGTCTGAATATAGATCAAAGCATACTTTACTTTTCTTGAGTTTGTATATTGTCTATGTTTTCTTTTACACTATAATTAATATGGGAACATGTTTTGCCTGACAACACATATATAACATATCAAATTGGTTGTCTTGTTTATGCGGGGGAGAGAAGAGAGTGAAAGAATATGGAATTAAATGTTTTAAAAAAAATATTGAAAATTGTTTTTACATATAATTGGGAAAAAATAAAATACCAAATTAAGATTAAAATAAAAAAAATAAAACCAAGGGCTGGAATTAAAAAAAAAATCTATCTACTCTCCTTCCCCCCCAGAGCCCTATAAATGTCAATATTTTTAAATTGCTCCCTTCTCTGACCTACTGTATAATTTTTTTAATCTTAAAGTATTATAACAATGTGAATTGAATAGTTCATACTCTTTATTTTTAACATTCTATCTCTTGATGATTATTTCTCCAGGTAGATTATAAGCTCCAAAAGAACAGTGGTTGTACATTATATAGCTTTGTATTTACTAAAGGATCTTTTACATAGTAGATGTTCAACATATATGGCAGTGAGGTGGGCACAGTGGATAGTGCTGGATTAGAGGCAGGATCTTTCAGAGTTTAAATCTGAACTCAGATACTTCCCAGCTGTGTGACCGACCCTAGGCAAGTCACTTCAACCTATTTGCCTCAGTTTATTCAGTTAAATGAACTAGAGAAGGAAATGGCAAGTCATTCCAGTTATCTTTACCAAGAAAACTGCAAAAGGGAACATAAAGAGTCTGATGTGATTGAAAAAACAAAATCAAGATATATTTGTTGGATGAATGAACATTTCTCAAGTCTGTAGCACAGTATCTGTCTTATAATGGGTGTTTAATAAATGATTATCACCACTCATTCCTAATAGTTCATTCTATGGTTAGCTCAAGCATCTTTTTCTCCCCCTTCCCCCAATTTCTTCTGCTTCCCCACATGTCAGAGTAATAAAATCAGTTGTCGTGGAATATGAGGGTTGGAGATGCTTTTGTTTAATCTCCTTAAATTTATGGAGGAAACTAAAGCTAGACAAGTGAAGTGACTTGACTAAGGTCACCAGACAAGTCAGTAGAAGAGCTAGAACTAAAACTGAGCTCTGTCACCATCAACCCAATTGTGGTGTGCAAGCTTAGATATCCGGTCCTCTCCTTTCAGCAGGGCACTGCCCCTCCTACTTCCTGCCCCAGAAATGGCTTTTCTAACAAATTGATGGGGGCAGGGAGTTGGGGAGAGGGAAGAGACAGGGAGGAAGCTAACAGGCTCAGGCTGCAATAATATTTTTTGTGATGCCAGTGACCTTTATACACAGAACACAAAATGGCAGAGAAGGGTTTGTTGGATCTTTGGTGGAACTTGGTACAAAAGCAAGGTTATAAACAACAGGCAAGCCCAGAGTTGGCAGGCTTTCCCATCAGGCAGGGAGTAGATCTGTGGGTGTTAAACACACCCGTACAGAATGAAGATCCTATCTTCTGTTGCTCCAGGCCAGGGCTGTGTCCGCTTCTCCTATTGTTCAATGGGCAAAGCTTAAATTCTTCTGAGAATTGAGGTGAACTGAATCATAAAATCACGGGACTAGCAGAGCTGGTAAGGACCTTCTAGCATTGAATGCTGGAGCTGGGAGAGGCTTTAGAACATAGAATGTCAGAATGCCACTCATTTCTGCAGATGAGGAAACTGAGGTCCAGGGACCTTTCATTCCAAATTCAGCACTTTCATCATTGTATCATTAAAAAAAAAAGTTTTCTATTGTCAAAACATATGCATGGATAATTTTTCAACATTGTCCCTTACAAAACCCTGTGTTCCAAATTTTCTCCTCCTTCCCCCCATCTCCTCCCCTAGATGGCAAGTAGTCTAATATATGTTAAATATGTGATATATTTATGTTAAATTCAATATATGTATACATATTTATACAATTATCTTGCTGCACAAGAAAAATCAGATCAAAAAAGGGGAAAAATGAGAAAGAAAATAAAATGCAAGCAAATAACAACAAAGAGTGAAAATGCTATGTTGTGATCCACATTCCGTTCCCACAGTCCTCTCTCTGGGTGCAGATGGCTCTCCTCATCACAAGATCATTGGAACTGGTTTGAATCATCTCATTGTTGGAAAAAGCCACATCCATCAGAATTGATCATTTATTGTTGCCATGTATAACAATCTCCTGATTCTGCTCATTACACCTAGCATCAGTTCATGTAAGTTTCTTTCTAAAATCATCCTGCTGATTGTTTCTTATAGAACAATACCTTCATTACCTTCATGCACTATAACTTATTCAGCCATCCCCCAACTAATGGACATCCACTCAGTTTCCAGTTTCTGGCCACTACAAAAAGGGCTGCCACAAACATTTTTGCACATGTGGGTCCCTTTCCCTCTTCTAAGACTTCTTTGGGATATAAGCCCAGTAGAAACACTGGTATGGACAGCTCGATAACTTTTTGAACATAGTTCTAAATCAGATCCACCAATAATGTATTAGTGTCCTAGTTTTCCCACATTCCCTCCAATATTTGTTATTATCTTTTCCTGTCATGTTAGCCAATCTGAGAAGTATGTAGTGTAGTTTAGATTGCAAAATTCTGAAAATAAGAAGGGCTTTAGAATTTAAGATGCTAGCATTTAAGGGGATCTTAGGATTTAGAATAGTAAGATTAGAAGCAACTGTATATAATGGTGGATGAGCCAATGAGAGCCCAGTCCTTGGGGGGGGGTGCTATGTGAGTATAAACTCCTGGTGGATATATATGGCATTGGTAATATCCCCTATCTCATGTTGAGTCAAATTTGGAGGCCTTGTTGTATCTGCTTTCTAGCCATGAGTGACTAAGGGACTATGAAGTGACTAGCAGTATTCTAATTGGCTTAAGAACCAGAAGAATTAATGACTAAGCCAGATCTTGGTTCAAGTCAGAAGTCAGAAATTCTAATAGACTTATGATGGAGAGAGCCTCTACATCCAGAGAGAGGACTGTCTGGACTGAATGTAGATCACAACATAGTATTTTCACCTTTTTGTTTTTGTTATTGTTTATTTGCTTGTTTTTTCTTTCTCATTTTTTCCCCTTTTTGATCTGATTTTTCTTGTGCAGCATGATAAAAGTGAAAATATGTATAGAGGAATTGCACATGTTTAACATACATAGGATTATTTGCTGTCCAAGGTAGTGGGTGGGGAAAGGGAAGTAGAAAAATTTGGAAAACAATGTTTTGCAAGGGTGGATGTTGAAAACTATCTTTGCATCTATTTTGAAAATAAAAAGCTATTATTTAAACAAAACAGTAGGGCCTCTGAGATAAAGGAGGGAGGGAACACGGCTGGTCTGAGGGCCCTTCCTAAAAAAGGAAGGATCTAGGAGGAAATAACCAGTCAGAAGAAGGGGTCTCAGGGGCGGGAGGACTTTCCACAGTAAGAAGCCTGCTGAAACATAGAGAAAAAGGAGTTTGGACAGTCAGTGAACTTGGAAGAAGTGAACAAAAAGATTTTTTGGGGGTGTGGGTGGGTAATTACGATCATCAGACAGCTTTCAAGAACAGTTAATATCTGGCTTCAGAGTTAATATCTGGGTGACCCTTGGGGATATATGCCACTTAACCACTGTCTCTTTCAGTTTCCTGGTCTATAAAATGAGGAGAATATCACCTATCTCTCAGAATTGTTGTAAGGATGAAATGAAATATTGCAAACCTTAATATAAATACAAGTTATTATTAGTTACAAAAGGAAACAGATAAAAGGCTGATTTGGCTGAAGCATAAAAGATATAAGGAATAATGTTTAACAAGTCTGGAAAAGCCAGATTGCGAAGGATTAAAAATGCCAAACAGAAGCATTTGTGTGTTGTCCTAAAAGCAATAGGAAGCTTAATGGGCACGGTGGTCTGACCTGCAGTTTAGGAATATTACTTTGGCAACTGTGTGGAGAATAGATTAGAGAAGTGGAAATTAGAGTCAAAGAGATCAATTAGAAGACTATTGCATTGGTCTAGATGAAAGGTAATGGGAGCCCCAGTGAGGATGAGGACAGTGTAAATGAGAAGGGGAAGTGAAAAAGATTGGAAGGGTAGCTTCAATGAGTGAGGGAGACCAAAGGGTTGAATATGACTCCAAGACTGTAAACTTGGGTGCCTAGAAGAATGGTGAGTACCTTTGAAAAAATAAACAAGTTTGGGAAAGGGGTATGCGTTATGGGAAAGATAAAGAGTTCTACTTGGGACATTTCAAATTTAAAATACCCATGAGACATTTATTTGGAACTACCCATAGACAGATGTTGATATGGATCTAGAGCTCAGGAGAGATTCTAGGGCTGAATATACAGAACTGAGAATCATTTGGATAAGGGTAATCATTGAATCACCATTAATATCACATAATGTGTAGATGAGAGAATGGGCTAAAGACAGAGCCATAAAGTACAAACATATGTAGTTATGTTAGAAGGGCTAGAGATGGAGGAAGATAGATCAAATGAAACTGATGTTCAGAAAAGGAGAAGCAAGAAAGAGTAATGTCATGATAACCCAGAGAGAAATTTTGAGTCCAAAAGGAAAAGGTAATCAATCAACAATACCACATATTACTCAGAGGTTGACAAGGATGAGGATTGAGAACAGGTCATTAGAATTTAACAGTTAAGGGTTTAATTGTTCCATGGTTTTAAAGAGAGGAGTTTCAATTGAATAATAAGATTAGGAGTCAGATGCGATCAGAGAGGAAATGGACGTGACACTATGGCAGCTTTTTTTTAGGAATTTGATTGTGAAGGGCAGAAGAGATATAGGATGATAATTTGAAAAGGTGGTAGGACCAAATGAGCATTTTTAAGGATGGAGGAAGGAAAGAAACAAGGATTTGTGACATGACTTTTTAAGTTCCAGGCACTGTGCTAAATGCTTTACAGATAAGATCAGATTTTATCCTTATAGCAACCAGGGATATAAGTACTATTGTTATTCTTATTTTATAGATTAGGAAATTGAGGCAGACAGGGATTGTACTCAGGGTAACAGGGCACTATTAATTGTGTGAGAGCAGCCTCATATCTTCTCCTATGCTGCCCAACTAGGCAGAAGGAGGAGGAAAGAACTGGGTAGATTTTTAGGGAGCAGGAAGATGAGAAAAGGGAAACATGGGCTTATTGTAGGAATACTTTTCCAGGGAAGGAGGAAAAGGATGGGAACAAGGACATAAATGGGGAGAGGATATGTGATTTTGGCAAGAAGATAGGTCACCTCTTTATCAGACAGATAAATAAGGAGAAAATATTAAATGATATCAAGGTTGAGGGAGAGATTTTTGTTGTTTTAAGAGTAGGGGAGAAGTAGAGAGTTACAATGAATGGCTTCTATCTTCTAAATAAAGAACAGGCACTATTGATCAGAGAAATGCAAAGTAAGACAACTCTGAGATATCACTACACATCTCTCAGATTGGCTAAGATAAGGAAAAGATAATGATGAATGTTGGAGGGATGTGGGAAAACTGGGACACTGATACATTGTTGGTGGAACTGTGAATAGATCCAGCCATTCTGGAGAGCAATTTGGAACTATGCTCAAAAAGCTATCAAACTTCATGCCCTTTGACCCAGTAGTGTTTCTACTGGGCTTATATTCCAAAGAGATCTTAAAGGAGAGAAAGGGACCCACATATGCAAAAATGTTTGTAGCGGCCTTTTTTGTAGTGGCTAAAAACTGGAAACTGAGTGCCTGCCCATCAATTAGAGAATGGCTGAATAAATTATGATATATGAATGTTATGGAGTATTATTGTTCAATTAGAAATGACCAGCAGTATGATTTCAGAAAGGCCTGGAGAGACTTACATAACCTGATGCTAAATGAAATGAGCAGAACCAGGAGATCATTATACCTGGCAACAAGGAGAATATACTATGATCAATTCTGATAGACTCTGTGGTCCTCTTCAACTCAAGAAACTGTGACTCTCTTCAACAATGAGATGATTCAAACCAGTTCCAATTGTTCAGTGATGAAGAGAGACTTCTACACCCAGAGAGAGAACCGTGGGAACAGAGTGTGGACCACAACATAGCATTCTTATTAAATAAAAATTAAAAAAAAAAAAAAAACATAGCATTCTCACTACCTCTATTGTTATTTGCTTGCATTTTGTTTTCTTTCCCAGTTTTTCTTTCTTCCTTCTTGATCTGTTTTTTCTTCTGTGGCAAGATAAATATTGTATAAATATGTATACATATATTAGATTTAACATATATTTTAACATATTTAACATATATTGGACTACCTGCCATCTAGGGGAAGGAGTGGAGGGGGAAGGAAGGGATAATTAGGAACAAGACTTTGCAAGGATCAATATTGAAAAATTACCCATGTAAATAAAAAAAAGCTTTAATAAAAAAAAATAAAGTACAGTTAAGGTCTTTAGTAGAGGGAGAAAGAGCTAGCATGGGAGATCTGAGGAGAAGCAGGCTATAGGAACTAAGAGAGAAAAATAGTTAAGCAAGAGAACTTGTCTTAAAGTGGATTCAGGTGAAATTAGATAAATTTATTGTGGATCCAGTCAGCACTTCTGTATACTAATGCCTTAAATAGCCCATTGAATAGAAGTAGAGGAAGGAGGAGCTGGGTTGGGTGTAATACAGGTTTAGGCTTCTGTAAGTGTGGTGACCCTGGCTTCATTCTTCCAGAGCAAAGCCATTGTATCACCCTCTAGGTTCTAGTGCGTACCCTGGAGGAGTTAGGATACCTCTTCTCCAATATTAGCTTCAATCCCCAGTCTGCATGATCTCCCTATTGTTAACTAGCAATCCAGTTTCATTTAATCAATTAATATTAAATTAACCCAAAAAAATCAAATACAACTTTAAAAATAGCTTTTACAAAGAGATATTTATCTAAAAGATATGGCAATAATGGAAGTACATTTTTCCTCAGCACTTATATTACCTTTGGTCTCTGAAGAGAGTGGGCTCAGACTTAATGATGCTTCTACATACACATAATGATGTGATCCTGCCACATTCACTTCCAAATTTAGCATCATTGTTGCATGAATCTTGGTACCTCGGGTATCACTGGGATGAATCCCAAATGTTGCTCAATGATGGACCAGCTGGCTATAAACTCCAACCTCAACTCTGCTGCTTGTGGCTTATTCTCAGGACCTTTAGAAACTCACAGGATCATAGATTCCAATCTTTTTTTTTTTTTAACCTAAAACAAAGAAAAACACACGCACATACAAAATGCCACAGAAAAGAATCAAGGCCCATATTTACAGACCTTGGATAGCTTTGGATAGAGAGTGTCTCCTCCCTCTAGAAAGACCTCTCCTCTCTCATCAGAATATCACTGGGCAGGAAGGATACAGACCAAAGGGAAAGGAGGGCAGGTTCTAGTTACCTAGTGCCTTTGAATGCCACAGACTAGCTAGCCAATCAAAACTGCTCTTCTTCATCTAGTGGTAAGCTTACTGGAACCACTAATGCCACAGCTTTGCAAACTCTAAAGTCCAAATGGGGATTGGCTCAGAGGCACTGTGCACGTGCTCTTAAGTACTGGACTCAATGGCCAGTCTCTCATTACACAAGGCATGAGGACTAATAAAACAAAAGGGTAAGAGATTGGCAAGTAGCAAACAGTGTAAAATGAGGGTTGTAAATTAGCTTTCAAGCCTGGGAGTGGAGAGCAGAGTAGTTACAGCACAAATGATGGTGGGGGAGAACATTGAGCCATAAGGATCACAGCAAAGGTGAAGATGAGATTGAGGAGTAAGGCATGGGAAAGCGTGGAAGAATTGGAGGTCTGAGAGAGGAGTCTCATAATTCTTGATCCACAAAGTGGAACACTTACTCTATATATATAGTATGAGAGTCTGATTAATCTAGAATGTTGAAGTTCAAAGGCACTTGAGGACACAGAATGCTAAAACTGGAAGTTCTGGATCTCCTGTGAATTTGCTGTGTGACTTGTCACACAAGCAACTATGTCACTTCTCATTTTCCCCTCCATAAAACAAAGGTTGAACTCAGTGGTCCTCCATGTGCTTCTACTGGTATGATTCCATGCCTTGCTGTCTTAACCTGTCTCAGATTTGCTACAGGTTCAATCAAGTTCCCACTCCATTCCCTACTGTTCTGAGTATTGCAGGGGTATCTTTGATTCAGAAAACAGCACTGAACTTCTAGGGGGACTGGCGGCTGTAGAGTTTTCCGTCCTAAATTAGAACAAAAGTTACACTCCTCATGTTGATTTGACAATGGAATAATTTGAGCTCCCCACCCTCATCCCCACCCATGTAGTTCCTGGAAAGCAGAACCAGGGTGTTAGTCACCCAAAGTATTAGCTGGAGGAAAGAAAATCATGGGTCCCAGGTCCAAAAACAGAATTTGAGAATTGGGAACTTTTTGTTCTAATTCAAAGCATCCCAGGCAGGTACTTAATTTCTTGGCTTTCCAACCTCTCCATCAGTTCAAGACCACAATCTGCAAAATCAAGAGATGAAAGGCACTCTCCAAAGGGCAAAAGAGCAAGTCTCATTCTTTTTAGGGTGTGGTAATGAGTGGACAGTACTCACAACCAAACAGGTGCACGGGCCCTTTCCAGCTCTCCATTGTTGACACATGTGTCAGATTGAGTAACTAAGGTCAGAATCTGGCTCCATTTTATTGTTCTCAAATAATTCCTGAAAAAGTCATCATTTCCATTCCCTGGGCGTGCTGGGAGTTTTATCTAAAGCCCCTGAGACAGGCAAAAACATACCCTTCTTTGGAAGATATCTAGAAAAGGAGATCCCCTTTCCTCTCCAATAACACACCCCATCAGGGTAGCAGGATACAGAGAGTCAGGGTGAGCTGGGAGTCAGGAAGACCACAATTTCAAATCCCATCTTTGATATTTATTGGTTTTGACACCCTGAACAAGTCACTTGCCTCAAACAACAACCTGATTCTTTATTTACCGCTTGGTAGATTAGACAAGGTAGGTAGACTGACTACAATTTGTGGTGGGGATATTGACAACCTGTTCCATGGTCTGATTCCTTATAGAAATCTCCTCTCTATCACACCGAACACTCCTGCTGCAGTTTGGGCTCCCTCCAAGCTTTTGTGTCCTATGTAGAAATAGAACAGTCAGAAATAATATTTCATCTTCAGATAACTGAGGATCATTACCGTGTCCCCTCAGCCTTGTAGTTTTCTAAGTCACTGACCTCAGGCAAAAAGAATGGAAACAAAGATCAGATGTAGTAAGAAAATCTGAGCAGGGAGCCAACTTTTGCATCTGGGGGAAGAGGAGAATCGGGGAAAGCTTCCCAGAGAAGGGGGCACCTGAGCTGAGCCTTGAGGAAAGAAAAATTAGAAAGACAAAAATGAGGAGATTGTACATTCTAGGCATGGCAAATAGCTTAGGAAAATGGATAATAGTTGGAGGTAGAATGTCAAGTTCAGGGAACAGAGAATTTAATTTGACTAGACCAAAGTTTCTTAAACTTTTTCTACTTACAAACCTTTTTCACCTTAGAAATTTTTATGTGACCTGGAGTATTTAAATAGATACACAAATCGAACATTTATTGATAATAAATCATAATTTCACACCTGCACATTCAGTTAGGAGATTCTATGGGGGGTTGTAATGGGAGCTGGACCATAGAGTGGCAAAAGGGAGGGATGTGAAACATGGAAGCTATATTATGGAGGATGCTAGATGATAGGCTTGGAACTTATCCTAAAGCCACTAAGGAGTTACTTAAATGTCTTAATCAAGGGTAGGGAAATGAGTTTGATTTCCGTGTAAAGAATATATTGGAAAAGAGCAAGATTGGCAGCAGGGAGAAGAGCGAGGATGCTGTGACAGTCCAGGTAATGCTTTGCTTGGCTGGTTGGTTGTTGTTCTTCGTTCTCAAAGAGTACCAAAACAACATTACTATGTTAGAGTTGAGTTATAGTGTGTCCGACTGACTGATCAGACCAATACGAGCTCAGAGTGTTCTGCCCCAGGTTGGACACAAATAGTACAAATGAACTTTTTGGGGTAGTTTCTCTAATTTTATGCATCTTGCATTTCTTTTGGGTTAATTCAATTCTGCTTTGCTTATAGAGCACAGCACCTTCTCTGATGAGGGCATGCCATGCTGGGCAGTCCTGTGCCAGTGTCTCCCAAGTTAGGGCAGTGGCAACATGAGTAGAGAGAAGGGAAAAGAAGTTGTCCAAATAGAATTCATGATGGCAGATTCATGGTCCACAGAATGTGGGAGATGAGGAGGAGGACTGGGTTGCTTCTTAAGATTGTCTCCCACATTGCTTCATCCCTTTGGGTTTTTTTTTTTTTTTACTGTAAAATAAGGAAATTGTAATAGGTGGACTCTGATCTCTTGCACCCTTAATCTATGACTTTATGATCCTAATTCTGTGTCCTTGACACTATAGTTTCTATTACCTGGATTATACACCTGCATTTTCCTAATGTCCTTCTCTCTCTCTCTCTCTCTCTCTCTCTCTTTTTTTATCTTTTTTATCTTACTGCCCATTTTATCTTACTGTCCAGTTCCTGATTCTCAGTCTGTTTGAACACTACTTTACCTCAGTGTCCGATTCCTTTTAACCTCCCAACTCTAGATTTTCAATTGTAGAATCTGCTCCTAAGTAATAGAATCATAACAAGATAGCTCCTTTTATTCACATCTCTCTTCCCCACATATCAGGAAAAAACAAAACAAAATAAGAACCTCTACATCTCTGGACATTCTAATTTTGTATATTAGATTTGCAAAGGGGAGAATTGAGATAAGTGATAAGTGATTTGTGGCATATGGCCATGCAGCTAGGAAGAGTTTGAGGCTGGACTTGAACTCAGTTCTTCCTGACTGCAGACCCAGTGCCCTGTGTACTATGTCATCTCTGACCTCATTACCTTAGTATAATAAATGTTTGTTTAATTGTCAGTCATATTCCAATGGTCATCTGATCTAGACAAAGAAAGCCTACAACCAAAAAGTTATAGAATAAAAAGGGCCTTAGAGATTATCTAAGTCAATTCCTTGATTAAAAAAATAAATTAAAAAAAAAAGACACTGAAGACCAGATGCAGGAGTGACTTGATTGAGGCACATAGGTGACTAATGGTTAGAACACTGAGTTTGGAGTCAAAAAGACCTGAGCTCAGTCCAGCTTCAGATACTTAATAGCAGTGTGATCCTAGGTAAGTCACTTAACTTGTTTCTTCAATATAAAAAAGGGATGATAATTATAGCACTTATCTCCTTTTGTAAACACTACATAAATTATTGATGATAATTCACCTACTTAGAGACATGTATGATAAAGTACCTCAATGTAGACTAGCTCTTATTATTTCCAATAAAAGTGAGAGTTGCTAAAGCAAACTTTATTATACTAGCACTTTTCCCAAGAAGTACAATAACCTCATACCACATATTTTCCATACCCAACTCCCCAATCTAAATTTCTTGGAAGTATAGCATGCATCATTTTCAAAAACACTGAAATCTATTGCTTTTATATGATAGTTATTTTTGGATAGATCCTCCTGTCCTACCTCCTTCCCAGTGAATTTTCCCACAGAAGAAAGAGTGAGGGATGGCAGATCTGTAAAAGTAGCCAACATATCAGCCACATTGAACCACATTTGCTTCATATTCTGTAATTTCTCACTTCTCTAATGAGAGGAGTCAGATTTTTTTTTCTTTTTTATTCTGGAGGCCAAGATCTGTCACCATGATTATACATCAAGACCTGACATAATAGGAAGACTCCTGACCTCCCTGCTCCCATCTCCCTAACCCCAAACTATAGGCACCCCCATAGTGTCTGCCCCTTCCAGGTATTTGAAGTGGAAGTATCACAGCTGCCTGGTATAATGAGCCTTGAGACCAGGCAAATCAATGTGTTTCAAGTTGGACACACTCTGGGATTGTTTCCTACCTCAGCCAAGGTATAAAGAGCTCATTGATTAGGGCACAAGGGTCTAATATTATATGTATCATGGTCTTCTTGTGGTTGTTGACCCCTTTATGTGTCCCAGCTTGTGTGCTTGGATTCTTAATTCTTAGACCCACAGAATATTAGATAGGAAAGGAATTTTTATCATCATCATTATTATCATAGCTTTTTATTTTCAAAACATATGCACGGATAATTTTTCAACATTGACCCTTGCAAAATCTTGAATTCCAAATTTTCCTCTCCTTCGCCCATCCCCTCCCCTAGATGGAAGGTAGTCCCATACATGTTAAATATGTTAAAGTATGTGTTCAATCCAATATATGTATACATATTTATACAGTTATCTTGCAGCACAAGAAAAATGGGATCTAGAAACAAAGAAAAAAAACTTGAGAAGGAAAACAAAATGCAGCAAACAATAACAGAAAAAGTGGAAATGCTATGTTGTGGTCAACTTCCTCTCTTTGAGTGTAGCTGATTCTCTTCATCACTGAACAATTGGAACTGATTTGGTTCATCTCATTGTTGAAGAGGGCCACATCCATCAGAATTGATCATTATATAGTCTTCTTGTTGAAGTGTACAATGTTCTCTTGGTGCTACTCATTTCACTCAGCCTCAGTTCACGTAAGTCTCTCCAGGCTTCTTTGAAATCCTCCTGCTGATCATTTCTTACAGAACAATAATATTCCATAACATTAATATTCCACAACTTATTCAGTCATTCTCCACCTGATGGGCATCCATTCAATTTCTAGTTTCTGGCCACTACAAAGAGGACTGCCACAAACATTTTGGCACATACAGGTCCCTTTCCCTTCTTTAAAATAGCTTTGAGATATAAGCCCAGTAGAAACACTGCTAAGTGTCAAAGGGTATGCACAGCTAACCCTTTTTGAGCATAGTTCCAAACTGCTCTCCAGAATGGTTGGATTCATTCACAATTCTACCAACAATGTATCAGTGTCCCAGTTTTCCCATCCCTGCTGACATTCATCATTATTTTAGGAAAGAAATTTCTGTTGTTCAGTTAACTTTGTGACTCCATTTGGGATTTTCTTGGCAAAGATACTCAAGTGGTTTTCTATTTCCTTGTTCAATTAGTTATAGATGAGGAAACTGAGGCAAACAGGACTAAGTGACTTGCCTAAGGTCACATCTCCAGTAAATGTTTGAGTCTGGATTTGACTTCAATTCTCCCTGGCTCGAGGCCCAGGATACCATGTACTACACTTCCGAGCTGCCTTATTCATTATTTTCCCTTTAGCATCAGTCCCTTACTTCTTTGCTTTAAGTGTATATGTGTAGAATGATAGTATGTTTCACTATTTTCTGGAGCAATTATCCATTTAAACAATTATGCCCAAAGGGCTATCAAACTGGGCATACTCTTTGACCAAGCACTGTCTCTACTGGGCCTGTATCCCAAAGATATCTTGAAAAAGGGAAAAGAACCCACTTGTGCAAAAATGTTTCTAACATCCCTTTCTATAGTGGCAAGGAACTGGAAATTGGGTGGATGGACATCAATTGGGGAATGATTAAATAAATTACGGTCTATGAATGTTATGGAATATTATTGTGCTGAAAGAAATGATCATCAAGATGATTTCAGAGAGGCCTGGAGAGACTTATATGAACTGATGCTGAGTGAAATGAGTAGACCAAGAGAACACAGTACACGGCAACAACAATATTATATGATGATCAACTCTGATGGATGTGGCTCTTTTCAGCAGGGAGATGATACCAGCCAGTTTCAATGATCTTGTGATGAGGAGAGTCATCTACACCCAGAGAGAGCCTGTGGGGTCTGAGTGTGGACCACAATATAATATTTTCACTTTCTTGTTGTAATTTGCTTGCAATTTGTTTTCTTTCTCATTTTTTTCCTTTTTGATCTGATTTTTGTGTGTGCAACATGTAATAAGTATAGAAATATGTAAAGAAGAATTACACATGTTTAACATATATTGGATTACTTGCCACTCCTAAGGGAGCAGGGTAGGGAGAAAGGGAAGGAGGAAAAGAATTTGGAACACGAGGTTTTGCAAGAGTGAATGTTGAAAATTATCTCTGCATATGTTTTGAAAATAAAAATCTTTACTAAAAAAAGCAATATCACAGAACAGAAAATTTAGAGGTGGAAGGGACCTTAAAGGCATGGAGCTCAAACCCTTCATTTTCCTGATGTTCAGACAGGTAAATTGACCTGGCCAGGGTCACACAGTCAATGTCTACTGCTGGATTTGAAGCCAAGTCTTCCTGACTGCAAGTCCCACACTCCAGCCGCCATGCTAATTACTGTGAGTTCCCACTTTAGTCAGATGGCATTCACATTGTTGCTATAGTCACTGTCAATTGTTCTTCTGAGTCTGATTATTTCATGCACATCTTCCCATCTATCCCTAAATTTCCTACATTCGCCATTTCTTGATGAATAATCCCGTCTTGTTAAATTTGCAGAACACAAATTGTTTTGTCATTCTCCTATTAGGGAGGAAAGGAATGGGGGAGAGGGAGCGGCATAGAAAGGAATGGGAAGGAGGGAAAAGGAAGATGGAAAGCAAGCAAGCTAGGCAGGCCAGGTGTGTTTTTAAAAACAAAAACAACCTTTTAAATCTCATGATGTAGGATCAGTTTACTCCCTCTGTTTGATTCCAGGCTCCCTCCCCTCACTAATCTGTTGGCTCTTTCATCTGCAAACAGTTCCCAACCAAAATGATTTAGGAGAAAGATGGGGGGGGGAGAGAAGGAGAGACGAAAGGAGCTAGAGAGAAAGAGATGGGGAAGAGGAGAGGAGAGACAGAGAGATACAGAGACAGAGAGACAGGGAGACAAAGAGACAGACAGAAACAGAGAGAGACAGGGAGACAGAGACAGAAAGACAGAAAT
The DNA here is from genome assembly GCF_016432865.1 of Antechinus flavipes. Taxonomy (NCBI): domain Eukaryota; kingdom Metazoa; phylum Chordata; class Mammalia; order Dasyuromorphia; family Dasyuridae; genus Antechinus; species Antechinus flavipes. Next base: position 54,403,933 of record NC_067398.1, on the reverse strand, counting down.
AAAAGGGGGAGAGATGGAGGAAGTGAGAGAAAGACAGAGAGATGAGACAGAGAGAAAAAGAAATGGGGGAGTAGAGATGGAGACAGAGAGAGAAAGACAGAGACAGAGACAGACAGGGACACAGAGAGAGAGATGGAGATGGGGAAGGAGAGACAGAGAGATAAAGAGAAAGACAGAAACAGTGTTGGGGAGACAGAAAGAGAAAGAGAGGGACAAAGATAGAGAGATACAGAGACAGACAGAGGGACACAGAAAGACAAGGAGACAAAGAGACAGACAGGGAAGTAGGGAGAGACAAACAGAGACAGAGACAGAAGCAGAGTGACAGAGAGATACAGAGAAAGACAGAGAGAGATACAGAGAGGCAGAGAGAGACACAGGAAGACAAACAGACAGACAGAAATAAACAATGAGGAAGGTAGAGAGAGAAAGAAAAAGAGAGAGTCAGAGATAGATAGACAGAGAGACAGAGATAGATAAAAAATAGAGAAACAGGGAAGGAGGGAGAAAGAGAGCAGGCTGATAGAGAGATAGAGCTAGAGATAGACACAGAAACAGAAAGACAGAGAGAGGCTGAGGAGGGAGGGTGAAAGATACTCTGAAAGCCTTCTCTGGTATGAGTTCATTTCTTTTTGGCTCATTAGTGATACAAATCATGTTCCAAAAATTTTCTGGCCCCAAATGTTTATTGAACACCTATTATGTGCACAACCTCATACTGGGCATTCTGGGAAGAGAATAAAGGCAAGCCAACCAAGTCATCTAGTTTTTAGAATGTCTTTCCAGGTCATTTTTACTAGTTCATCTTCCTGTGTCCCTTATGGCTTTAAGGACCTTATCACTCACTCCCTGATATAAACCTAAATAAATTTTTGTGGGAATTGTGGATTTTTTAAAAGGGAGACAGGGATTTATACGTTTCCTTAACCTCTCTCTACTCTCTTTACTTCTTAAGCAAAACTAAACATTTTATTTTCCATCCAGCTTTCCTAGGACTTCTGAATCTCTCCAGGAGAAGTAAACAAACCAGTTCACCCAGAAGATTCAGAAATGTTAAGGTCCCAGATTTAATTCTTCTGGGATTCCCCCACTTCCCTTTGACTCCACCAGGCACCTATCTGCAGAATCTTCAGTAGGATCCTGGAAAATCTCATTCAGGAGGGATTGAACTCATTCAGGCAAAGACCAAATTGAAATTATGACCTTGTGAAAGTCAGGGACTAACCACCAAAGTCACGAGCCCCTACATAATCCATCCATCATTGCTCTTATAAGGAGAGACAGAGAGATAAGCAAAGAAACAAGGGAATCATTTGCTATGATTCTTTGCCTAAACATAGGCCAGCAGACCTAAATCTAGGGATGACTGAATGCATTGAGGGGTATGCAGCAGAGGAGAAAAAACCCTTGTTTGAGAATTCTCCTGGATGAACTAGAGCTCTGAAGTTTTAAATTTTGTAAATTGAATTTTTGGAGGAAGTCAGGATTAAGTGACTTGTCCAGGGTCACAAAGCTAGTGTCTAAGGCCATATCTGAACTTATGTCCTGACTCTAAGGCCAGTTCTATCTCCTGTGCCAGCTAGCTTCTTGAACTGGTGTTCTATTGAGAATTTTAGAATTAGAAGAGATCTTAAAGATAATAAGATTATGGATTTACAGTTGAAGAGGCTTTAGGGAGCACCTGATTAAGCCTCCTCATTTCCTAGATGAGGAAATTGAAGGTCAGGGAGATAAATGACAAGGACACATATTTTTTATTCCCATCTTACAGATGTGACAAGTCATCCAGATCTTCTGAGTCTCGTTGTCCTCATCTTCAAAATGGTGACAAATACACACATAGAACTTTTTGGCTTTAAAATGGGTGTCTTTATAATTCTGGACTTCCATGCTTGAAGCTTTGTATCTCCATCCCCACCCCGGTCCCTGCTCCATGCAAATCACAACCCCTCCATAACTTAGTAAATGATCTTTTGAGAGTGGCTGAATAATTTATCACTTTGCACCCAATCTAGTAAGAAGGCTCTTTGGAATAGGAATCAACTGGTCTTTAGGTATCAGGTACCCAGTTTCCCACTTGACATTTCTCAAAGCCCTATGGTCTGCTGGGATATTCCTCAAGATTCAGAATCAAGTCCACAGAATGAGAAGACATCATAGACATTTGACAATTTAAGGTTGTGAATTGATTTAAAAAAGCATTATTAAAACTCACTGAGACTTCCACTCTCCTTCACACCTAAATTTTTGCACTCTAGGCAGCTTACCTGCCTTGCCTACTCCATAGATTTAGTTGCAAAAGTAAACATATTATTTTTACAAATCAGGAAACTGAGAATAAGTGATTTTTTTCAAGGTCGACTGAGAGGGGAAACAGAAGAGAGAATTTTCCCTAGGGGAGAATAAGCTCAAGTAAATATCAAAGTCTTCTTCCACTCTAGCTGTTTTCTGATACTTCCCTTGGGAAGGAAACTCACCATCTCTTCTGTAACCCCATCTTTATGGCAGCTGTGAAATAAGCACTGACCAAGAGTCAGAGACCTAGGTATGGATTCCAGCTTTATTGCTGAAAACAGCCTATTGCAAATCCTAAGACCTGTGCAATTCTGGGAAAGTTTTTCTCTCTGTCTTATTTTTTCATCTATAAAATAGAGATAATAAAGCTTATACTACTTAATAGTTAGAATGTCTACAACACGCTGAAGTTTAAAAGCACTTTCCTCCTAACGGCCTCATGAGACTTAGGGCACAATGCTCAGGGAGCCTGGCACAGTAATTGGTTAGAGCCGGATCAGAATACAACCTCTGACATGAACTAAGTCATTGAATTCCTAAGTCTCAGTTTCCAAATCTGTGAAATGAGGATAACAATATCAGCAATCTCCCTGAGTTGTTGTGAAGGTCAGATAACATAATCCATAAGAAGTACTTGGCAAACTTCCAAGCACTAAAGATTAGCTATTATTGTGATTCCCACGATCCCTCTCCTCGCTCAGCTTTGCATCCTCAGAATCCTTCTAGTCATCTATCTCCTTTCCTCCCTACTCCCCAAATCCATCCACAGCCAAACCTTCACCAATGTCCCCTTATAACCTTCCTCACATTTTTCTCTCTCGATTCACCTGTCCGTTGCCCTGATTCTGGTCCTGGAATCACACCTATCTTGGATTATTGTACTTGTCTCTTAATTGGTCTCCCCACATCCAATCCATATCTCTGGGCAGCTGCCAAGATTATCTTCCTACAAGTCTAAAAGACTCATGATGGAAGCTATCTACATCCAGAGAAAGGACCATAGAGTCTGAATATAGATCAAAGCATGCTATTTTCACTTTTTTCTTCTATTTTTTTCTGTCTCATTTCCCCCTTTGTTTTCTATTCTTCTTTCACAATATAACTGATATAGAAACATATTTAATATGATTGTACTATGATATCAGATTGCTTGCCATACTGGAGAGGGGGAGAGGAGGGAAGGAGAAAAAAATTGGAAATCAAAATCTTATAAACATGAATGTTGAAAACTATCTTTATGTGTAATTTAAAAAAAAATAATATTAAGTAGGAGATAAAAAAGATAATCCAAGGCATTGAACTATTGCCTCTGGGGATGATATTCTGATTCTTTCTCCTGCACTGAAAGCTCCCCAGTACCAGACTCAGCTCATAGCCTCCTCTTTATTAGCTCTACATTCTAGTCAAATCAATCTACAAGTATTTAATTACCCACTGTGTCCCTGGCACTGCATTAAATCCTGACTTTTTCTGAAACTCACACCAACTAGCTGCCTTCCAGGCTGTGATCAGGCTATGCTTAAAATGCAGCTATTTTTTAGCATCTCTCCTTGGAATTCTTAGCTTGGAGGCTCAATTCAGGAGTCACCTGCTATAGAATTATAGGTACATGATATAGTGACTAGAGCTCTGGGCCCAATCAGGAAGACCTGAATTCAAATCCTGCTCCAATAGCTATATTGTCTTGAAAAATTACTTAACTGTATTCTGCCTCAGTTTCCTCATCTGTAAAATGGAAATAATAGTATCTATCCCTCAGAGTTGTTATGAAGATCAAATGAGATAATATTTGTCAAGGTCCTGGCACACAGTGGTTATTATACACGTTAGCTATTCTTTTTAACCATGGACGAAGCAAGATATAGTAGATGATGTTTTTGGTGCATTTGGAAGGAAGTCCAATGGCCATGTAGTACAGTGTATAAAAAAGCATCAGTAGAACTTACCTGATTGGTAATGCTTTGAATTCTTCAGTGAGGGCAAGGAAAGGAAGGGGAATCCATTACTTCTCCAGGCAGCTATTCCACTTCTAGACAGACAGATCTGAGATCCATTTCTGTTATATATAGATGGCCATGGGCAAATCATTTAATGACTCTGGAGTCCCAGTATTTTTATCTGCAAAAGAGCAGCAGTAAAAGGAACAGAAAGTAACCTCACAAAGGATATAGTTTCTAAGCACATGCAACATGATGTCTGCAGAACACCATAGAGATATCAGTTACTGTTCTCTGATTCTCCTCCCTCCTCATTGGTGTTGTTGGCTCCCTCCTTAAATTATATTACACTGACTTAAGGGGATATCTACTAGTCCTTCTAGTAGACTGTAATGTTCAGGAGGGCAGGACTATTTTATCTTTTCCTCTGTAGCCCCTGTTTTTAATCAATGTTTGTTGATTGATTGATTATTGGAGGGTAGGAGTCGTTGTATATTTTGTCTTTGTATTCCTGATGCTTACAGAAGACATTGCCCATATAAGATGTTTAATACATATTTGTTATGCAACTGTGTCAGATACAGTTAGCTTATAGAATCTCATTACCATCCTCTTTCCCCAACTTCTTTTTCTCTACAGATTTAATTAGACACACCTACTATGTTATAACAATTAGCTTAGGAGGAATATATAATGACCTCTCATACACTATCAAACTAATAGTGGTACGATCTCATTTACTCAGAGCCGGAAGGAAAATTCCTGACATGCAGGCAAAAGTTTGTTTCTCAGCTCTAACTTAAATTAGAAGTCAGCAGGTTTATTTTTGTCTGAGAAAAAAAATCAGGATATAGGAAATGTTTAGATGGAAGAAGTAAACAGAATATATTAGAATGTTGATGGCTAGATAAAGCAAATAAGTGGAAGGGACTTTGCGGAAAGCTAACCTTTTTCAAGGCACTTTCCTCATCTCTTGAAGAGGTTAGTACAACTGATAAGTTCAGCCTTAGCCTTCTACTCTGATTAATCACTGGGAAGAGGCCAAGGGTCTCTCACTGTCTCCTTTCTTGCCATTGCTTCTGTGATGCTGGTTCCTGCCAACTCCACTCATCAATTCTGGGTAGGAATGGGAAGGCTGCCCCCCTCCCCTCCACAGCTGATATATATTGCTCACTTTCTAATATGTGTGTGTGTGTGTGTGTGTGTGTGTGTGTGTGTGTGTGTGTATTCTGTCCTTTCTATCTGTTTCAATTGTGTATCCCTTTAAGAATTCTGGGGCAGGACTTAATTTTATCTTCATGATCAAAGATCATGGCAATTCCAAATTATTCTTAGGGCTCTTAGGATTAGATAATATTTATCCCCCTGAGCTATAACTCCTAGGATGACACTTGGTTCTCAAATCTCTATTGCAAATATGAGCTTTTAGTACTCCTTAGAAATAGGGGAAATCGAGCCACATGGGTTTATTCCTTAAAATTCAAGGAGGTTATCTTTATTTGAATTTTAGTACTGTGTATACCTGGAAAGAATTATCAGTAGAACTTACCTGATTGGTAATGCTTTGAATTTTTCATTGAGGGGAAGGGAAGTGAAGGGAAGGGAAGAGAATCCATTATTTTTCCAGGCAGCTATTCCACTTATCTCTAGAGATCTCTAAGAGCAGACATCTGGTCTTTCTGCATTTGTCCTCTTTCTGTGGAACTCAGTAAAAAGTACAATGGGGAAGATGAAGTAGGATAGTGTGATAGATAAGGCAGTGGGCTTGAGTCAGTAAAACCTAGTTTCAAATCCAACCTCAGACTTATGAACTTCATGGCCTACTCTCTGCCTCAGTTTCCTCATCTGTAAAATGAGTTGCCCTTTAATTGATGGCCTCTAAGGTCCCTTTCAACTGTTAATCTGTGATCCTTAAAAAAAAAAAAAGAAATAGGGGAGGGGTCCCATGTTTGCTCAAATTTTCCTTTCCTTACTTTAGGTGACCTTGCACAACCCTCCCTCCATCCAATCCAACTCACTTGCATGTCACGGCATCACCTCCCTGGTGTCTTGGCCAGGAGTAAAGGACAAAAAATAACAACAGGCATGTGCTCACTTCCAGCTGACCTTGCAGTAGAGAATCTTGCCTCAGGTAGAGGATGTTATTATATGGAAAATGGGGTTCCGCCTGCCTACCTGCAGAGTGAGTGCTGAGAGGAGCCATAAACATGGCTTTAGGGAAACCTGGGAAATGATTCATGAGGCAAGATTATAGGAACTAAATCTGACGCGCTAGTTTGAGTGATGACTAAGGAAAGGGCCGATAGCAGCAGAGCAAACGTGCCTATGGTCTCAAAATATCTAGGAGAGAGAGTTGGAAGGAGGGGGTGGTGCATGATTCCTGCCAGGCTGGAAGGCACTGGAGAAACACAGAAGTATCTCAGGGCTCTGCCTAAATGCCGGGCACAGTCTCCCCAAGTGCCCTTTTATGGGCGAGGAGAACTGAGGCAGTGAGCTAATGGGATGGGGTTTAGCTGAGATCATCCACAGAGCAAGCAAAAAGTAAAACCTCCAAGCTGCCTCTGTAGTTAGGAGTAATGGGATAAGAATTTAAACTGGACCCTAGAGAAAAATTCCTGAGGGTGAACAGTCTTCAGGGACAGGGACTGCAACAGGAGCTCCTTCTTAGGAGAGGGGGGAGGTCCCAAGGCCTCTGAGATAGCAGCTTGTCCAACTCTGCCATTATATATGATGGGGGGAACTAGAGCTCAGGGATAAGGCAGTGTGGGGCCATAAAAGTCACAAAAACCTGCTTCTTCTCAGACATTTATTGTGGAAGTCCAGACTAATCGTTTTATTTCCTTAGTCTAAAAGCTCCCACTTCCCAGGGTTGCTGTAGGGTTTAGATGAGACACATAGGAAAAGCATATTTTGAAACGTTGTATCGATGTCAGCTTTTATTATTCTCATCCTCATTATTATTATTGTCTAAGATCACATAGTTGGTGGCAAAGCTGAAACTCTGAACTCGTAACTCCTGCCTCCTGACTTCGAAAGAATGATAATAATTGGTCATGTTTTATGGAATTTAAGAATGTGAAGTTTACTAAGAAGCTACTATGTATAAAACTTTATAGTAGTTGATAAGGATACAAAAGATACAAAACACAAAAGGATACAAAAGGAAGAAAAAAATTAGCGATAGATACAAAACTATATGTCTTTGCAGATGATGTGATAGTAAATAGAAATAGTTAAGAACTTTAGCAAAGTTCTTACTTTGTTACCACCCAAGTCCAGCAGCAAGAGGCAGAAGGAGAAATTCCACTTAAAATAGCTACAGAAAATATAAAATACTTGGAAATCTATCTGCCAAGACAAACCCCAAAACTATATGAGCATAATTACAAAACACTTTTCATACAAATAAAAACAGATATAAGCAAATTAGAAAAATATTGCCATTGGGTAGGCTGAGCCAACATAATAAAAAATGACAATTCTATTTAATTTAATATACGTATTCAGTGTCATAACAATCAAACTATCAAAAATTATTTTATAGAGCTAGAAAAATAACAACAAAATTCATCTGGAAGAACAAAAGGTCAAGAATGTCAAAGGAATTAATGGAAAAAACTCAAGAAAAAAGAATTCAAAGTATATTACAAAATTCTAATTATCAAAACAATTTGGTACTAGTTAAGAAATAGAGTGATAGATCAGTAGAATAAATTAGATAGACAAAACAGTAGTATATGGCCGTAGTAAATTAGTGTTTGATAAACATGAAGATCCAGATTTGGGGGATAAAAACTCACTATTTGACAAAAACTGCTGGAAAAGTAGAAAGCAGTTTGGCAGAAACTAGGCAGAAACCAACAATTCACAGTGTATACCATAAAGTCAAAAGGAACATGATTTAGACATAAAAAGTACATCATGAGCAAATCAAGAAAGTGTAGGATTAGTTTACCTGTCAGTTCTGTGGATAAAGAAAGACTGTATTACCAAACAGGAGAAAGAGAGCATAACAGAATATAAAATGGATAATTCTGATTACATTGAATTTTTTAAAAATTGCATAAACAAAACCAAAGCAGCCAAAATTAGAAAGAAAGCAGAAAACAGGGATGGGGAAGATGGGGCATTTACCATGTTTTTCTGATAAAGTTCTCATTTCTCAAAAATATAGAGAACAGAATCAAATTTGTAATGCTGTGAGTCATTCTCCAATTGATAAATTCATAAAGAACATGTACAAGAAGTTTTCAGATGAAGAAATCAAAGCAATCTATAATCATATGAAAAAGTGCTCTCAATCACTATTGATTAGAGAAAAGCAAATTAAAATAACTCTGAGGTACCACTTCATAAGTCTCATTTAAGTTAATATGACAGAAAAGGAAAATGACAAATGTTAGAGGGAATGTTGGGGAAATTATGACACTAATGCATTGTTGATGAAGTTGTGAACTGATCCAACAATTCTGGAGAGCAATTTGGAATTCTGGTCAAAGACTATACAACTGTGCATAACCTTTGACCAAAAAGTACCATTACTAGGTCTGTAACCCAAAGGGCATGTAAAAAAAGAAAGAAAAATACCCATGTGTACAAAAATAATTTTGTGGTGACAAAGAATGGGAAATCGAGGGGATACCTATCAGTTGGGAAATGGTTGAAAAAGTTGTGGTTTTTGATTGTGATGGAATAGTATTGTACTACAGGAAATGATGAATAGAGCAAAAAACTTGGAAGCACTTACAATGAATTGATGAAAAATGAAGTCCTACCAGGAGAACAGCATACACAGTGACAGCAGTATTGTACCATGATCAGTTGTGAATGACTTAGCTATTCTCAGCTGTATAAAAATCTAAGACATTCTGAAAGATCTATGATGAAAAATCCACAGAACCCCCAGAGAAAGTACTGATGGGTTCTGAATGAAGATGGAAGCCCACTGTTTTTTTTTACTTTCTTTTTCTCCCTCCCTCCCTCCATCCCTCTCTTCCTTTCTCCTTTCCTTCCTTCCTTCCTTCCTTCCTTCCTTTCTTCCTTCCTTCCTTCCTTCCTTCCTATTTATCTTTCTTTCTTCCTTTTTTCCTTCCTTCTTTCCTTCCTCTCTTCTTCCCTCTCTTCCTCTTCCTTCCTTCCTTCCTTCCTTCCTTCTTCCTTCCTTCCTTCCTTCCTTCCTTTCTTTCTTTCTTTCTTTCTTTCTTTCTTTCTTTCTTCTTTCTTTCTTTCTTTCTTTCTTTCTTTCTTCTTTCTTTCTCTCTTTCCTCCCTTTCTTTCCTCTCTTTCTTTCTTTCTTTCTTTCTTTCTTTCATTCTTTCTTTTCTCCCTTCCTTTCCTTCCTTCCTTTCCTCCCTCCCTCCTTCCTTCTACCCTTCCTTCCTCCTTTTCTTTCTCTCTCTTTTTGGTATGTGTTTTCTTTAACAACATGACTAATATGGAAATATGTTTTGCATGACTTCACATGTATAACCTTTATCAAATTGTTTGCCTTCTCAGTGAGCGGGGAAAGAAAGGAGTCTGGGAGAGAATTTTGAACTCCAAATTATAAAAAAAAAAATGAACGTTTAAAATTATTTTCACATGTAATTGGGGGAAAACTATATCAAAATTAGATGGAAATTTCCTTTCTACTTCTGTGGAGGAACCATATTCATATACATATAAGTGGGAGATAATGTCCACAAGTATGTGGGGGAATGGGGGGTGGGGATGGATCAAAACATTCTTCCAGTGGGATGTTGTTGTACTAGCTTAAAGTACAATTAGAATCTGAAAAGTTGAAAGGGAGGAAGAAGTACATTTCAGGTAGATGGAGTGGAAGAGAGAAAAAATTAAGTCCAGGAACAAATGAGGCAATTGGGTGGAAAAGGGAATGAAAGAACAGGAGTAATGGGAGATGAGACTGAAAAGGTAGTCTGAGGTCCTGTGAAGGTCTTTAAATTGCTAATAAAAAAGTTTCTGAGAGGCAATAGTGAGCCACAGAAGATTCATGAACACGGGCAATAACAGATGGACTTGTGTCTTAGGAAGGTTATGTTTATTTATCATCATTTTCTAGGTGATAAAACATCTCAGAAAGCTGCACTGGGTGCCTGGATGGGGTGAGAAAAGAGGTAGTCCAAGGCCCGATACATGTAACATCCCCAATGTTGCAGTTCTGTTTTTAACTTGTTCTGTTTACTCTCATCTGTGCTTCAGTAAATGAAAGCATGCTCAAAGATACATGTTCCATATAACCAAGCATGTATGTGTCTTAATTGGAAGATTCATGGGCGGATCCTAAAATTCTATGAAACTCTTGGTAAGACTCAGGGCTGGAATCATCACACAAATTCTACTTTCTGGGTTTCTGCTCACTTATGTGACCTTGGACACATCAAGCATCCCCCCTGGCCCTTAGTTTCCATATTTCTAAAAGCAAAAAGATGAAATGAGTTAAAAGGTCTTTTGATTTTTTTCCTATAGGCCCAGCTCAACTACCAATCCCTCCATGAAGCCTCCCTCAAATCATTATGATCCTCACTGATCTCCTTCTCTGCAAAACTGTCATAAATTAGACAACTCAGAGCAATCACTTGTACCAGTTACTTGGGATTTAACTTAGACATTTATTCCTTCCACATCTTGGGGGTTAGCGGTATGATGCCCCTGTGATCTTGAAAATCCTTGTGAAATATTGTGGCTTTCTCTTCATATCAGAGAAGTCTGGATTCTTTTTTTGCCTTTTACTGGGTGTTTGCAATAACTTATAAAATCTAGGTTGATAGTATACAATACTATACATATAGTTTGTGCATTTCTGAGTTCATAAGATTTTGGGGTGTTATTTTCTGGACTTTGCTTGTTGTCTGTGGCTTCCACAAAATTACCCCCTCCCAAATTCCCATTTAGTTTCTTATGTTGAACTGAGATATAATGAAAATGTGATAGGGAAACTTCTATTATAGAAAAGATAATTATATTGCATTATAACACAACATTTCCCAAGTCTTATCACAGAACTGGGAGTGTGTGTGATAGGTACCCATTTTTAAGTTGTTGGTCACTTGTTTCATTCATGTCTAATCTTTGTGACTCTGATTAAATGTTTTCTTTATAAAGATACTGGAGAGGTTTGCCATTTCCTTCTGCAGCTTATTTTACAGGTGAAGAAACTGAAGTATACAAGATTAAGTGACTTGTCCAAGGTCATCCAATTAGGAAATATCTGAGGCCCGACAAGTCTTCTTGATTCTTTGGTGGGTTTTTCCCCAGGTTTAGTGTTCTATCCGCTGTACCATTTAGCTGCTCAACCTAGTACATACATACCTATATAAATATACATACATGAGTAAGGTTCATGTGTATTTAATGAAAATTTAAATTTCTTTATCACTTTTAATCTTTACAGTGTTCTCCTTCAACCCCATACCCAGCCCTGTAAGAAAGTATATGTATTATCTCTACTTGATAGGTGAGACAATACTAAATACGAAAACAAATACATTAAGTAAATAGCTCTCTGTATCTTCAGTTTCTTCCTCTATAAACTGTGTGGTTGGGATTAGAAGGAAGGAAGGAAGCAATAGAGGAATAACCCTCTTAGTTCTAAATATATAATCCAATTAGTAGTAATAATAGTAGTAGTGATGGTAGTGGTGGTGGTAGTAGTAGTGGTAATGGTAGTAGTAATAATGGTGGTAGTAGTAGTACTAGTAGCAGTGGTAGCAGTAGCAGTAATAGTAGTAAGCATTTATGTAGCACTTTCAAGCTTACAAAGAACTTGTACATATTATTTCATTTGATCTTCACAATAATCCTGGAAGGTAAGAGCTATTATGATCTCCATTTGACAGATGAGGAAACTGAGGTAAACAAAGAAGTGACTTGTCTAGCCTCACTGAGGCTAGATTTATCCTGATTCTGGGTCTGGCACTCTATGCACTGTACCACCTAGCTTTGTCAAAATACTAAATGACCCTAGTCACCCAGCAAGAAAGAACAATATTAAAAAGTAAGAGGTAGGATTTGAACTCACATCTCTTTACCTCAGATCTAATGTTCCTATCACTATAATACACTCATCAAGAATCACAGGAATCTTAGAGAACAGAATGAGAGGGTTAAATACAGATCAAAGTTCCAAGGTCATTAGACCAACTTTTTCATTTTGTTTAAAAACAAACAAACAACAAAAAAAGGAAACTGACCCTGAGCCCATGTTAAGTGACTTAGCCAAGATCACATAGCAGAGAGCTGATTTTTGAGCCCAGGCTCTATGTATCTCAATTTGCTTCTTCTTCCCCCTAGGACACTGTTGAATGGATGAGTGAATGGATAGAACACATCCAGACAGTCTAGCAAACCAAAATGGTAGTCACAACTTAGTACTCCCTTCCCTTTTGGTACAATAGATAGACAGGCAGTCCAAACATATTGTATAAGGCAAATAGGGAAGCAGAAGTCCATTTGCTTTGTGTGGACTCCTCTGGAGGCGGGCTGGGTTTTCCATAGCTCTCATATCATGTCCTTGAGTTACATACGTATGCCATCTATAATTGCGCTAATCCTACAACAGCTGGGGATTGGTCAAGGCATAAGTGCGTTGGAATCAGCTGACCCAGAGAAGCAATTGTTTGAAATGTTCATTGTGAGAATTTATACCTTGGAAACTGACAGGTGCTATAAATCAGGGCTTGATTTATTACTTTGTGGCTTATCAAGATTTTAAAAACTGATAGAGAAAATGTTAATAATATATATCAAGTTTAAAAGTGTGTCCCAGACACCTTTTCTCTCCCCCCTTTTCCTAAAGACCTGATTGTTGAATATTTACTAGCATATCCTTAGGTCCAAAAGTAAACACTTCCCCCTCCCCCCGATTCCTAAGAGTTAGTACAGAGAGAGAACCAGTGGTTGAGATGGGGTCCCTGAGATCTGAAAGCAGCAGGGGTGGAGGAGTGGCAGATAATCCTGGACTTGGAGTCAGAAGAGCTGAGATCTCGGCACTATTCTGTCATTATCTAGTTATGTGTTCTAGGATGAAGGACCTCACTTCTTTGGGGCTCAGTTTCCTCATCTGTAAAATGAAGACCATAAACTTAGAGATGGCTGATTGATCTCTCAAGTTTCTTCCAGCTCCAAGTCTATATCCTTAAAGTCCATGTTCCCAGGCTCCTTCCAGCTCTAACTTTCTACATTCCAAAGATCCTTCCAGCCCTGACGTTCTAAGACCATACGATTCTAGGTACAGGCACAGTTCACTGCTCTCCCAATTCTCCCCTTGCAAAAGACACGCCTTTTGGGGATCCAATCAGGGCCAAGGGCTCCAGGATCAGGCCATAAGTGGGAACAAAATTGTCACTGCGTTTGCCTCTGTGGTCTTTGTTTATTGTCTGAGTGCTAGAAATATTTTGAATTGTTTTGTTTGGGGAGGGAAAAAAATAACCAAATTAAAAAAAAGTAACTCCCTTGAATGGCCCAGTCCTGGAATGAAAAGGAAAAAGGATAAACAATATTTTGGAGCCTTATAGACCAAGGAGGCCTCCAGCTTTTCTCCAGTGATAGAAAGGCAGCAAATCCAAAAGCAAAGAATAAGAGGTTATTGAGAAGCAGAAGCCTTCCTTCACCTTGACCAGCCCCTTGATTTATTATAGGAAGAAACTGAGAGCTAGAATTTCTTAGCCATAGACTAGGAACTAGAGCCCAAATTCTCTTCCTCCAAGGTGAGAATTGCCAAGCATTCTATGGACCAGGATTCTTAGGGTCAATTTTTGACTTCTTCCACTTTCTCATCCCTTTAGGAGTTACTTCTAAGTATCCAGCAAAGCACTGGACTGGAGGTAGAGAAGGGGAAAGGTGCAATTGCTACCATCTAAGACACCTTACAGTCAGGTGACTCAATTGACTCAATCCTCCTCAGAGGAGAAGCCAGCAATTAGAGAGCTTCCTGAAGAAGCTGAGATTTGAACTCTGTTAATTACTGTCAATCAATTAACCAATCAATGAACATTTATTAAGGGCCTATTGGGTACCAGACAGCATTTAATTCCAGCAGGTAACTGTCTAAGCTGTCCCTGTATTCAGAAATCCAAGTGGGAAGCTCATCCTATTGAAAGCTAGGGATATGGGGCAGGAAAGGTTATTGATATAGTGATACAGTTTGGAAAGGTAACAAATCTCTCTCTGTCTCTCTCTTCCTATTCTCCTCCCTCCTTTCTCTTTTCTCCCCTCCCTCCCTTTGCTCTGCTGCTCTGCCTCTCTCTCTCTCTCTCTCTCTCTCTCTCTCTCTCTCTCTCTCTCTCTCTCTCTCTCTCTCTCTCTCTCTCTCTCTCTCTCTCTCTCTCTCTCTCTCTCTCTCTCTCTCTCTCTCTCTCCCCTCGCTCCCTCTCTCTCCGATATTTTTTGACCTGGAAAGGACCTGAGAAATCATCTAATCCAACTTCTCCCCCATAGCACACAATTAATTGGGGCAGCTAAGTGGCTGCTAGGGATAGAACCTGAGAGCCAGTCAGAAATGCCTGAATTCAAATCTGGTCTCAGACATGCACTAATTATGTGACCCTGGGCAAGTCACTTAACCCTGTTAGCTGTAAAATGAGCTAGAGAACATGACAAACCACTCCAGTATCTTTGCCAAGAAAACCCCAAATAGGGCTCACTCATGAAGAGTGAAACAGGACTCAACAACAACTAACAAGCATTTAATAAGAGCTTTTTAATCCACTCATTTAGGCTAAATACTTAATTAACTACCTCTACTGGTTTCCTGCAGCTAGTATTTTCTCATCCCTTTTTTCCCATATAATCTTTGGAATGGATAACTTGTGGAACTGCACTTTGTGGAATTGCTTGGGGCATGAACACCTTGCATGTATTTTTTTTAGATAACATTTGTAGGTATTTTAATATATATATGTTTTTGTGTGTTCATCTGTGCTGGTAGTACATATATCTATATAAGTGTGTTGGTTCTTGAATATGTGTTTTAGTTGAATGTTTATGTGTGTTATACACACTCACTGACTGGATGATGATATGTTTGTATCTTCTGGACTTGGACATTTGTGCATGTTTATATATCAATCAATCAATATTTATTAAGCACCACTGTGAGCCACTATGATAAGCAATGGCACAAAAGAGTCCTGCCCTCAAGGAGCTTACAATTTCATGAGAAATTTACAATTTAGGGGCAGCTAGGTGGTGCAGTGGATTGAGCTCCAGCCCTGAAGTCAGGAGGACCTGAGTTCAAATCTGCTCCCAGACACTTAACACTTCCTAGCTGTGTGACCCTGGACAAGTCACTTAATGCCAATTGCTTCAGCAAAAAGAAAAAAAAAGAAACTTACAATTTAATATTATATGTGGGTCTGTGTCTCAAGCTTTAACATTCTCCATTGGCACAGGATGGGGATTTGCCATTTACTGCTCACAAAGGAAAGAACGGGAATTTGAGATCCTGAAATCTGACCACACCAAGAATAATGGGCGCAGTTCTGGGAGATACCTTAAAAGAAGGTCATTGACAAGCTGGAGCAGATCCAGAGGAGCATGACCAGGGGTGGTGAAGGGTCTGGAAACCACATTATACAAGGAGCTGAGGGTGTTTCAGTCTGGAGAATAGAAGACTTAGGAAGGAGGGAACATGATAGCAGTCTTCAAATACTTGAAAGCCTGTCATGTGGAAGATGGAGTATACTTAATCTAGGTGGCCCCACAGGGGTAGCATTGGGAAGATTTCAGTCCATTTAAGCTAGTTACTCACAATTAAGAGTTATTCAACACTGGACAGTAGTGGACTTTCCATCATTGAAGGTATTCAAGCAGAGGTTAGAAAGGCATATTCTAACCAAGATTCTTTTTTTAAATTTTTTTTTAGATTATACATGAACATTTACTTATTTCATATTGAGAGAAAAAAAATCAGAACAAAAGGAAAAAAACATGAGAAAGAAAAAAAAAAACCAGAAGAATAAAAAGGTGAAAATAGTATGCTTCAATCTGCATTCAGACTCCATAGTTCTCTCTCTGGATGGGGATGGCTTTTTCCATACAAAGCTTATTGGAATTGCCTTGGATCACTGAATTTCTCAGAGGAGCTAAATCTATCACAGTTGATCATCACGTAATGCTGCTGTTGCTGTGTACAATGTTTTTCTGGTTCTGTTCACTTAACTCAGTATCAGTTCATGTGAGTCTCTCCAGGCTTTTCTGACTGTTCGTTGTTTTTCATAAAACAATAACTTTCCATTACTTTCCTGTACCACAAGTGATTCAGCCATTCCCCAATTGATGGGCATCTACTCATTTTCCAATTCTTCACTACCACAAATAGAGCTGCTGCAAACATTTTTGCACGTGTGGATCCTTTCCTCTCTTTTGTGATTTCTTTAGGACAGCTGGATGAAAGGGTATGCACAATTGAACAAGATTCTTAACATGAGATGGGAGGAGGGCCAGATGAGCTCTGAGGTCACTTTCAAACCTGAGATTTTATTATTTGAAAATTACATGATCTTTGGATTTCTCACTCTATGGTTACATAGAAAGTTCCCACCCACAAGGAAAGAGAAGAAATAGAAGAAGGAGGAAAAGAAGGGACAACTAAATTCCTGAATATAAAATAATATGGCTTTATTTGTTTCTCTCTCCTTGACAAACAAATCCTTCCCTGTTCTTTGTCTCATCCCAGAAAAGTTAACTTTATTCTACTCGGTCCCATCTCAAATCTCCCAGTTCTGTATTCAATTCTAGCCCTTAGGTCATATGGATGTTTTAAAGGGAACAGAAAGTCAACCTGGGAATTGTCTCATCTCACCTCATCCCAAACCAAGAAGGATAATATCTTTGTCTTCCTCTGTCCAGCTCATGGGTGTTGGGGGAGAGATAGCTCAGCCAGGCCTGTTGCTATAGAAGCAAACCTCTGAGGGATGTGGCTGGTGCTGCCTGGCAGGGGGTCTCCTGATCTTCCCAACATGCTTGCTCACTCCTGCCTTTGCATGGTTCATTCCCTCCTCTGTAAACCCTCTTCAGACCACTCCAGACTTCATTTAATTCTCTGAACTGCTTTCCATAGCACTTTCTGTTTGCACTCTAGTAGTTGTTTGTAAGTCTCTTGATTACAAGCTGTCATATACTAATGTATAAGTCTCCAACAACTGCTTAAGGAGAGGCAAAGCCTGTGTTTTTTGATGTTGGCTCCCCTCTGACACCATACACAAGGGCCGGGCACACAGAGATAGTACTTAGCCACTGATTGAATAAAATGTGACCTTAGTTGGCAGTCAGAAGGGTTTGTTTAAAGCCCTGAATCCATTTTTCTAAAGTGCTGGCAGCTGCCTTAGAGATCCAAATCAATGAATCCATTAAGTTAAGGATGTGATTGTTAAAACCTAAAATATGGTACCTTTTGAAGTCCATCCTGAAGAGCAGGAGCAGTTTTATTTTTCATTTGTACCCTAACTCAAGGTCTGGCATATACTAGACACTTAATATATGTTTGTTGATTGCTCTAGATCCTTATTTACGGAAGCCCAGAGTTAGAGGAGGTCAGAGTCAGAAGGAATCTTAGAGAATAATATAAGAATATGGAATGTTAGATATGGACTACTTGAGCCGCTCTGAACATGGAGCTTGAGAATTACCAGGAATATGTTACATCACAACTGAAAGTTTTAGAGATTCTAGCTTCCTGAACTGTGGTTCTCCACCATATGTAGGTCATATAACTGTATGTGGGGGGGGGTCTCAAAATTATGATTCATTATCAGCAAAAGTTTGGTTTGTATACATATTTTTAATATACCTATATACCCCGTACCACGTAAAACTTTTTCAGGAAAAAAAAGGGTTCATGAGTGGAAAAAGTTTAAGTAGCCTTGTTAGAGATCGTTTAATTATGAAAAGTGAGTTGATTTTAGGCAGAAGAAAGGAAGAAACTTTTTCAAGATCAGATATTGAATTACTTGGTAGAAGTTAGTTTCCTGATTCTGTTTTGTGTGGTCTACCTACCAATTAATTTTTCTTCTTAAATTATTGATATGATAAAAATGACAGAGGGGACAGGAAGGAGGGAAGAATAAAATCTAGAACACAAAACAAAAAAAATCTGGGATGTTAAATTTTTT
Source organism: Antechinus flavipes (assembly GCF_016432865.1). Classification (NCBI taxonomy): domain Eukaryota; kingdom Metazoa; phylum Chordata; class Mammalia; order Dasyuromorphia; family Dasyuridae; genus Antechinus; species Antechinus flavipes. Next base: position 54,385,593 of record NC_067398.1, on the reverse strand, counting down.
TACATGAATTTTGAGAAAAATATTATTAAAAAATAAAAATGATGGTTTTTTTTTGAGAATTTCTATTTTCAGTGAGATTTGTACACTAACCATCACCATGGATTTCTTTCTGTCAGGTTAATAGTCCTGATTTTCCTCCATGTTTCTGTCAGTTATTACACTGTCCATTCACTTTTTCTGAAACTTCTCTCTGGGCTTCCTTAGTTTCCCCTCCTGTTTCTCTAACTGGTTTCTTTTGTGTCTTTGGTCCCTCCTTGTCCTCCTCCCCATGGGTTCCATCTCACCTAGGGCCTGTGATCTGGTTCTGTATACCAAAGCATTTATTAGTCCAGTGAGGGTGGGAGACAGAACCACATCTGGGCTCTCTATTGCCTTTTCCAGGCCCAGGTTAGACTCACTGGATGTCTTTGAGCCTTTCTTGAGCCCAGGGAGAAAAAGAAAAAAATAGACAGCTATGTGGCATCCTCTTGGATTGAATCCCCACTGGTAGCTTTCTTGGTGAGGGAGAGGAAAGGGTCTTAATGGTTCTTTTATAGAATCTCTCTCTCTCCCATTCCAATCCTAATCAGGATTTACATATGACCTACTCCCTCTACTGGAGGGATGGGAGCTGGACTAGAAAGAAAGAAAGAAAAAAGGAGAAAAAGATTGGGACGTTCATTTTCTTGGGCGTGACGCCTCATATTTATGCAGTGTTTTATATTTTACAAGGTTCTTTATCATTCCAGTATTTCATTTCATAGATTCATTGATCTTAGAGATAGAAAGAAGATCATTATTAGTTCGGTGATTTGTTTGACATAGTGAATTTTTTAGGTTAAGAAACTGAGATTCAGAGAGAGATAAGAGATTCACTAAGTATTTCACGGGTATCAAGTAGAGCCAGGATTTGAATTTAGGTCCTGCCACTTCCCAGTCATGAAACCCTCCCTACAAGACAGGCCAAGTTAGGCAGTATGATAAATTGGAAAGAACATTGAAGCTGGAATTGGAGGACCTGACTTCCCACCCCTGATGCTTAGTATCAAATGGGCAAAGCATTGGACTTCCCTGAGCCTCAGTTTCCTCATTGTAAAGGGTTTTGGATTAGCTAGCCTCAGAGGCCCCTTCTGGCTCCACAAGATCTGTGGACCCTGAAGGTAGAAAAGTTTCAATGACTTTCCTAAGGTCACATGGTTGATAATTAGCTACTTCTAGGCTCAGTTCTCTAGGTTCTCAACCATGAACTTTCCTGGGCTGGATGCTATGATGTGGAGTTGGGGTTCCTTGACTTTTGTCCTTTTCCCCATCACTTGATCCAAATTATGTTCCCAATTTGTGGGTGATAGATGTTCAATACTTTTTTCCATCTGAGAAGGGATTTCTGACCATAATGCATTTAAGGAAAGCTAAAGAGAGATAGACAGACACACACACATACAAAGAGAGAGAAAGAGAAAGAGGAGAGAGAGAAAAAAGGAGAGGAGAGAGACAGAGACAGAGAGACAGACAGAGAGACAGACAGAAAGAGAGAGAGACAGAGAGAGAGATACTGTGTATGTATGTGTGTGTGTGTGTGCTTGCTTTCGTGTGTGCATATGTTTTTCCTTTTATTGTCCCAGAGGACACAATTCCCAAGACGGACTATTACAGAACTGTAGAGAGAGAGAAAGACAAAGACAGAGACAGAGACACAGTGAGAGACAGGGACAGAGACAGTGAGACAGAGACACACAGAGACACAGAGAGAACAATGAAAGAGACAGAGAATAAAATCTAGAATGATATTCAAAAGAAAAGACAAAGAATGAGGGAAAGAGAATGAGAGAGAGACAGAAAATGAGTCAAGGAGACAGACAGACTGAGAGACAATAAAAGCTAGAACGAGAGATGGAGAGGAAAGACAATGAATAAGGGAGAGGCAGAGGGAATGAAAGACCGACCGACACAGATAGATTATTGACACACACAGACATTGGAGAGAGCGCTCGTTAGGCCGACAGCTGTCTCTGCCCGTTCTTCCCCGCTGCTGCTGCCCTGGTAGGGCTAGGCACGGCGAGGCTGCCCCTCGGGGGGAGTCCTGGTCGCAGTCCGTTCCCGGAGCTCACAGTGAAAAGCTCACAGCTATTCGAGCTCGTTGGTCTGCCCGCTTTTCTCTCGGTGGTGGTATGGTGTGATGTGTGTGTGTGTGTGTGTGTGTGTGTGCAAACAGCTAGAGATCGCAGTGTGTGTGAGTGTGTGTGTGTGTGTGTGTGTGTGTGTGTGTGTGTGTCTGCGCCTATGTGTGCTTGTGTGCGCGCGTGTGTGCCTGGGAGGGTTGCCCGAACCCTGGCCCCTCCCTCCCCCCCCACCCCCGGCACATTCCCCGCCCCTTCCCCAAAGAAGAGGCCGAGCTGGTATTTTTCCACCCAGCAGGATGGGTGATGCTAAATGCTCCCTCATTAGACAACAGACACGAGAGGTCAGGAAGAAACCGCTTATAAATTACCGTTTCCTCCCTCGCAGCCCGGCTAGTTGGACTGCGACGCGGAGCAGGACGCACGCTCCAGGCTCCCAGCGCTCGCAGACGCCGGTTCCTTGACAAAAGCAGCGGCGGCAGCAGCAGCGGCAGCGGCGGCACCAGTCACGGCAGCGGCGGCGGCAGGTAGCATTGTCGCGGCTGCTGGAACCGGGGCGCGGGGAGGACGAGCCGAGAGAAGGTAGGCAGGGAGCGCTGCGGGCGGAGAGAGGGGCCGTGGGGAGCTAGCGTGTGAGCAGGGCGACCCCGGGAGCTAGCCCAGGACGGACGGCTCTTATTCCCCGGGTGGCTCGGACAGAAAATCAGCCGAACCAGACAATAGCTGTATGCGCCCCGGCGTGCGCGGAAGCGTGCTTTGTGACCCTGGTCGAGGTGCAGAGCTGCCGGCCCGGCTCGGCCCCGCATCTCTCCCTGGCCACGGACAGGCCACGCTGCGGTCCGACCCGGCTCCTTCCTCCCGCTCCGCTCCGCTCGTTCTCCCGTTAGGTACGGCGGCTGGTCGGGCTAGCCTTGCGCCTTGGCCGTGGTATTCGTCTCCGTTGCCCCCCGCCCCCTCCAGCCCACCTTCCCTCCTCCCTCCAGTCCGCCGCAGCCCCTTTTCATCGCCCCCTCTCCCAGCTTCACATTACCTTTGATTGAGAATCACCCTCTTCCCCCGGTACCCGGTGGGTAGATGGGTCCTGATTTGCCTCCCCCTGCCCAGGCTCGGCGGCATTTAGATTTGGGGGTGGAAGCGGTGGCGAGAGGAGGGGGAGGGAGGGGAGCTGGGAGTGGTGTGTTTTTGTTTCCCTGGTAAATTGCAGTTTTTAAAAATGCCTTTTGATGCTGGGGATGGGGGGAACGGTGTGGAGAAGGCGGGGATGTATATGTGGGTTGAGTGGGAAGGCAGACCTTTAGGTCTGGTACAGAAGGACCCCCACCTCGCTCTCCAATACAGCTCTTCGGTTCGCTCCCCTTTGGCGAGGAAGCCCGCAGTGTTCTCGGGGGGGGGGGGGTTCCTGCCCTCCTGCTTCTCTGCTGGCGGGGAGGGGGCTGGAGGGAGGCAGCTCCGAGCATCGAGCCCAGAATCTCGGAAGCACTGGCTGCTTTTACAGGCGAACCTCGCTTAGTGCCCGTACCTCCCTCCTCCCACCCCCTCACCCCGACACATGGGTGCATGCATACATGCTGCAGATGGAGACCAGAATCCAGGTCTGTGACCCCGGGGGTAGGACGGAGCGGTGCTCCCAGTGCCAGGAGGGGTTGGGAAGTGTCTTTCTGCGTATGACAAATGAATTTCCCACATCAGAACTCGCTCTCTTGCTCTCTCTGCCTCTGTTCGCTCACCTATAATCGTTTCCCCTTTTGGGGAAGGTAAAAAGAGGCTGTCGCTCCTTGGAGACGACACCCCTTTCCTCTTTCTTCCCTCCTTTCTCCTCCCTCCTCCCCCACTTCTGTTTTTCAAGGTGAAATGGTAGTCCGTGTTTAAGCCTGAATGGCTCCTTTTCCAAATAACAGCCTGGGTGCTGGGCTACCGAATTAAGGAGGTCACACTTCAGAACTTACGAGTAGAAACAGGGCTTGGATAAACCCGTCCAGACACTGGAGAGATTTCAATGGTTTTGGCCACTTTTGTCAGAAAAGGAGGAAGGAGGGCCTCGATGGACTTTTATCTCAGCTGCCCCAGAGAAGGCATTAATGAAGTGGGCAGAGGAAGAGGAGGAGGAGGAGGGAGGAGGCACCCGGGTGTAAGCGCTATTTTGGTAGTACCAGTAGTCCCTTTGGCAAGGTGGACATCTCCAAACGCTTCACAAGCATCATGGGAAAAGAATCAGGGGGAAAAAAAAGCCTCAACGATGCCAGCCTGCAGGCCCTGTGCCCATCTGTCCACTCTAGTTGAGATATCTGCTAGTTTAGGGTTTGTGTGAGTGTGTGTGTCCATGCCCATCAGCTTATTAAACCTCCCAAGACACCGGGGATATCAGGCTTGCCAGGCATTGTGATCCGCTGTCGGGATTTGTATTTCTCGATTTGGAATTGATTAAGCTGGACAACTTTTGGCAATGTGTGTGCAAATTAAACTCTGGGAGAAGGATTCTCCCAAAGGATGGCTATCTTTTAGAGAAACTCAGGGGAGGAGGAGTTTATTTTTGTGAGAGGAACATGGCTAGCTCCTAGCAACCAGTGCCTTCCTTTGGCATTAGGAGAAGAGAGGGAGGAGGTTGGTGGGTGATGGTGGGAATAAAGGAATTTTATTGAAGTCTGTTGAGCCAGGAGAGTGAATTAGACAGATCTGGGAAGAAAGGCAGCCTACTGGAGGGACTGGGAATGGGTGCTTTCTCTGGTTATAGATGCAGACTGGAAATTGAGCCTTACCATAGACAGCCAATAGCTATAAAAGCAGACTTTGGAAAGGTTGGCCATTGTCACTCTTTCATGCTCCCAGAAGTTTACCCACAAAAGCAAAAATCTCTAGTTTTAAGTCGACCAACTGGGAAGAAGAGGAATTATAGAAAGGAAAGTGCTATTAACATTTTGAAAAAAACAGCAAGGATTTTTTTGGATGCTTTTGCTGCTCTGAAATATGATTTTATTAAATATTAGAATCCTTTGCTTTTGAAAGGTGGAAGGAAACTTTGAGGTCCAATAATCCAACCCCCTCAGTTTTACAGATGAGGAAACAGGAACAGAAAGGTCTTGGAGGCAGAGTGTGAAAGAACCTAATGAAATCCAGAAGATCAAAGATTGGAGCTAGAAGAGACAAGGAGAGCCATTAAGTACAACCCCCTCATATTTATATGAGGAAACAGACCCAGAAAGTTTAAGTTGCCTAAACCACTGGGATTCAAATTCATGACCTCTGGCTTCAAATGCATTTAAGAGGCTTTAATAGGATAGAACCTAAAGATCTGGGGTGGGAGAGCATGGTGGTGCTGTTTTATTTTATGGAAGGTTGGAATAGAAGAAGTCATCTGATTCAGTGCTTTTAATTTATAGATGGAGAAATTGAGGTCTGGAAGGAGAAAATTCCTCCCCCCCAAAAAAAAAATCACATAATTTATTAGTAGCAGTCAGATTTCCTTGAAGATCTGGAAAAAAAATCAGTGCTTTCTAGTATCACTTCATATGGTTACATTGATCTGTATTTGGGATACAGTTATTGATCAGTCATATCCGATTCTTGGTAACCCTTTGGGTATTTTGTGTTTTTTTGACAAAGCCATTGCTGTTTCCTTCTCCACATTATTTTACTGATGATGAAACTGAGGCAGAGTTAAGTGACTTGCCCAGTCTGAAAAAATGTCTGAGGTCAGATTTGAACTCAGGAAGATGAATTTTCCTGATTCAGGTATGGTACTCTCACTACTTCCCCATCTGGTTATGGTACTAATTAGTTTCATTTTTATTTATAAGTTCAGAGAACTGAAATGATTTGTCCTCATATGATCATACAATCAAGAATGGAAGAGCCCAAACTCAAATCTGGAGCTCTGGTCTCTATTTCCAGTACTCTTTTAGTAGTACTGTGCTACCTGTCTCCGGCAGTCAAGACATAATAGTGGAATTGAAGTTGCCTTTTAGGAATTAAAAAAAAAAATCACATAAAATGCAAAATAGATGATACTTGAGAATCTCAGAGAACATCTAGTCTTAGAATCTTAGAACTAGAATCAAAGGGGGTTTCAAAGTCTATTCCAACCCCCTCATTTTCTTTTTTTCTTTTTTATATATTTTTAAAATCTCTCTCCCCCCCCCCCCCAATTTAAAGATAAAGGGAGATAGATAAGTGAATGACTTGCCTAAAGTCACACAGGTAATTAAGGTCAAGAAATAGGATTCGAGCCAAATCTTCCAACTTGAGAACAACAATCTTTCAGTGGTACCATGTTGTCTACTCCTGTTCTCCCCTTTTTTCCCCCCACCTTTTTTTTTTTTTTAACAGCTTAGAAAACTAAGCCTCTTACAGGTACTGGGGAAGTAGGGAAGGACTTATTTGGCCAAGGTGAGACAGGTAGTTAGTGGCAAAACCATGACTTAAGAGACCAGTTTTATACCGAGTTCCTCTCTGAATTTTCCTCATTCCCAGATAGCATTCTTGATTGGCAGTCCTAGACTGGTACGTTTAGCCTCTTTTTTTTTTTTTTTTTTTTTTTGGTGCTCCAGGTGATCTGGCAATTTCAATTGGCCCAAACCTTACTTAAAAGGAGGGGTCAAAGGTTAAGAAGCCTCTGGAAGACCTGTTGCTTCTTCCCCAAATTGTACTGCTTTTTATTTGCCACTTAAAAACTAATGCTATTGTTGTCCTCGGTGGTGATGGGAGGGAAGGGGTTCCTCAGGTGAGCCCATTTCCAGAGGAGAAACAAAGTCGTTGAACAAGCATAAAGTGTCCCTTGGCTGAGTCAGTGGAGGCTTTGGGGGGCGGGAGGGGCTTCTGCTGCCCTCTGAAATTGTCAACACTGGGAAAGCTCAAGTTTCTGTCACTTCCCTCCGAAGACCGGCAACAGTGAAAACAGCTCTTTCCGGCAACAGCTGACTCAGCGATGTTTGTCAACTTGACTTTGCGAAAGCATTCGTTTGCGTCTATTCTGTGGCAGACTCGGGGAGGCTTCCAGGTGTGGATTTCCAGATTAATGAGAAAATGGCCAGCCTGGCACATGCCCTTAGTGGGAGCAGGCGCTGCCATCTCTTTGTCCTTAGTAGCGGGCACTCAATATGATAATGAGCTGCTACTAGACCTCCCCACGGGCAGGCTCCAAACATGCATTTTAAGAGTTTTCGAGTTAATTAACCTCCCTTGTTCCCTTTGATTTTAGCCAGGAGTTACAAAGGCTAAAAGTACCTAAAGTGAATTATGGCCACCCGAAAGCAGGACCTTTTTTTCCCCTCAGTCTATCTGTTGCTGTGGCTGCTCCTTGGGAAATTGATTGCTGCTCCGTGCCAGGCTGGGATGTGTTTGTACCTTGATTGGGGAAGAGCCTCTAGCCTCACTGTATTGCTGAATTGAAGCAAGTCACTTCCCCTTCTCTTAAGTCTCATTTCCTCCCAATGAGGGAGGCTAGATTAGAAAAGTCCCCAAAGTCTCTTCTGGCTCTAGCACTCTATGCTTCTGTTTCCACTTAGTGCTACTGTTTAACTTGAGAAAACTCGTGATGACTTTTAGGCTTGGGAAGAAACTCTTTCAATTCACTGGTATGCTGGGAGAAAAGGGCGTTTTTGGCTCCTGCAACATTCTGGTTAATAGTGGCCCTATAGCTCCATGTGCCTTCAATAATCATTAATTAAATCCCTCTCTTGTTAGAGGCACTGGGGGGTCCAATGATGACAACCTTATAAAGGTCTTTGCCCTCTGAGTGTATGCTGAAGTGACACGGTAGCTGTATAAAGAATAAGAGAAATACAAGGAAATTAGGAAGAAGGAAAGGTTTCCACAGGTAAAGCTCGAAGGAAGCTAGGGATTCTCAGTGGTAATACATTTCAGGATTACAAGATGGTTTGGTCTATATATACAAAGTCCTGGGAGCAGGAAATGCAATGTCAAGTGCTGATTTGGCTGAAATGGACAGTACATGAAAAGGGAGTAAGGTGCGTGATGAAAGGCTTTAAATGCCAGGCTGAGCAGCATGTATTCTATCCTAGAAGCAATAGAGAGCCTTCCAACATCCATTATATTTATTAGGCTTTTCTCCAGTATGAATTTTCTGATGGTAAGAAATGCATTTCAGCCTAAAGACTTCCTGCATCAATTATGTAGCTTCCAAGTTTCCAAAGAGTTAGAATAAATAACACTCTGCTGGATTAAATTCAATTTATCTCCCATTGACAATTTAGGAGGCCTTGAATTTTTGAGGTCATCATTTTTTTTTTTTCTACCAGTGATGCAATATTGGATTGATTACTGTAAGACCTCTACTGAGGACTTCCCCCAATGGCTCTTTACTGGATAGAAGTGACCTTGAGCTGTCAGAACTCAAGCTCTGGCAGGATTTAGCAAACTGGAAAGGCTGGGATTATAGGCTTGGTAATATATGTGGTAGTTTAGATCAAACCAGGCTCAAAGGAGTTACATTTTATACCTTCTTCTCTCTCTCTTCCCTCCCCTTTCTCAGTAAAACAAGACCTGTAAAGTACAGCTACACCCTCATTTGAACAAATAATGAATCTGGTGCTGGGTTCATGTTTTTGAATCTTCACTAAGTGAAGTGAGGAGTATGTCTTTCTAGCCCAGTAGATATATGCGATGTGAATCTGATTAATGCAACCACTTCACAAAATTCATTATTTTTGCACTAAATCAGAACTAGATACGTTGAAATAAGGTCTTCTCACTGCAGTTCTATGAACAAGATCACAGATTTGAAGTTGGAAGGATTCTTAGAGGCCATTCTCATTTTATAGATGAGGAAACTGGAATCAAAGAAATAAACTACCATAACTTGGCACAGTAGATAGAGCACTGGGCTTGGAATCAGGAAGACTGATCTTTTAGAAGTTCAAATCCAGCCTCATATATGTACTGTGTGACCCTAGACAAGTCACTTTATCCTGATTGCCTCTGTTTCCCATCGTAAAATGAGTTGGAGAAGGAAATGGCAAACCACTCCAGTATCTCTGTCAAGATTACCACAAATGGGGTCAACAGTCAGACATGACATAAATGACTCAACAAATTACTCCAGATCATAAAAGTAGTAAGTAAATTCAAGAAATGTTTATTAAATGCCTACTATGTGCAAGGTATTATGCTTGGCACCAGGGAAAAATACAAAGATAAAAGAGGAACTTTGGCTTGCCCTCAGTGAATTTACATTTATTTGCCTGTGGGAAGATAAAATGATGAAGGCACCAACTTTGACTTCATTTTGTATATAAGAAGAAATGGTAGATATAGTCTGATTCTTTCAGTCAATGAGGATTTATGGAATCTCCACCACAAAGCAATGTACAGTGGGGCAGATCGCTGTATTTGAGGGCAGATGAGCTGGGTTTTGTGTTGTACTTGATACTGGTCCTGCCACTTCTTAATTGTCACCCTGTACACATCACTTATCTTAGTTTCTATATAAGGGGACTGGCTTCAACGACCTCCAAGATCCCTGTGAGCTACTCTGATCAGAAGCAAAGGTCTCAAACTCTTAGCTAGAAGGTGAACAAGATTAAAATGTCATTGGGACAGATAAAAAAATGCAGTATAACATAGATAATGTTAATTAATGGTTTTCTAAATCTCTAAGTGAGCTGATGGGATTCTCTTTATGTTTGATTCCACCGAGAGAGGCACTGTGCTGCTAACAGCTGTCCTCCTCACTCGGGCTCCTTCCAACTTCTCTCTAACAGGTTCAAGGATTTGCTGGTGTGCAACATGGACAAGCTTAGGAGGCCCTAGGCCATCTGAATGACTAAAATAACCCGGCTGAAATGACCAAATCGGATTGGCCTCTCAGTAATCCGATTACTGATCAGGGTTGACCTGTAAATGTTCGATTGTTCAAACCACTGCAATCACCTCAAGGTTACGGTTGAGCAGGATCCAGACTAGAACCCAGGAGGACGGACCCTTGAGAGCAGAGCTATGGGGTCACCCATGAGGAGTAGTTTGACTCTGGATCTGGTATCTCTTTGACTCAGCCCATCATGGTGGGTATAGACTATTTTAAATGGCTAGTGTGCATATCCATTTTTATTTAAAATATAACAGGCACTGTGGCCTAGTGGGTAAAAGTTAGCTTTGAAGACAGAAAGACTGGGGTAAAATTCTGCTTCTGCTACCTATTGGCTTGTATGATCTTGGGCATAGTGTCCTGGGAGGATCTCTAAGACTACTAAGTGGGAACAGCTGATGCCAGAGGACTGGCCCTGAAGTCAGGCGGCCCTGGGTTCAAAATAGCCTCAGATATTTAATACTTCTTAGCAGTCACTTAACCCTAGTTGCCTCAGGAATTGCCTCAGTAAGACTACTATGTGATCTACAAGTTGCTGACCTGCATTAGTATAAGGATTTGGTAGCACCCCTACAGAGGGACAGCTGGATGCCTCAATGGACATAGAATGATGTATTGGAGTCAAGACTTGTATTCAAATCCAGTTTCAAAATCCAGCTAACTGTGTGATCTTCAGCAAGTCACTTAGCCTGTTTGTCTTAAGCAATGGAGAAGGAAATGGCAAACTACTCCAGTATCTTTTCCAAGAATGAGTAAGCTGTTGTCCATCGGGTCCCTCTTCCCAACCAGTATCACTGACAATACTGTATCTGAACCATTTTGTAAATAAAAATGAATGGGAGACTACTTTGCATTAACAATCCCATAGACCTGAATTCTAATCCCTGTTTCATCAGTAAGTGGGTGACTGGGCAAATCTGTACCCCTCTCTTTATCTGGGAAAAAAGTAAGGGATCTGCTAGCTGAACTCTGAGGGACTTTTGCAGCTTAGAAAAATATCCATGATTTATTGACCCTATTAGATTTGACAATGACTACTTTAGGGAACTAACTAGGCAGATTTATGTGTGAGCTATTATTAAAAAAATAAACAGCAGGTTCTTTTCTCACTTCCCCAAATCCAGGACACATTTAACCTGGCATCTGGTCTCACCTTTAAAAAAATTGGGAAGTTTAAAAATGAATGCAAGCTCTTAAGATGTTTGCCTGTTGAACCCTGGTCAATGGCTGAAAGGAAAAATGAGGCCTCTCCTGGGGACTGTGTAGAAGTCCAAGGTTCAATGCCACTTAGAGGAGGGAAAAACTATATAAAAATGCCAGAGCTAATGCTAAATAACCTGCTTTTCATATCTTGTAATGGGGATCCACCTGACTGCTCCAGGTCTGGACTTCAATCGGAGTGACCCTGCTTTGGTAAGAATAGATCCGAATCATGACAGATATCTTATAGGTTTCTTACAGGGCTCTTTGTAAATCTTTCATAACTGTGGCCCCAATTTGAGTCAAGTTCTAAGAAAAAATAAATCCATAGACAATAGAATTTTCTAAGGGGAATCTGATATGGGACAAGTCTTCATTTTTAAATCCCCCTCCTAATAACTTCAATAATTCTCTTCCCATTCTACCAATTCTCCCCACCCCACCCCCCACAGACAATTGGGGTTAAGTGACTTGTCCAGGGTCACACAGCTAGGAAGTGTTAAGTGTCTGAGATCAGATTTGAACTCAGGTCCTCTTGACTTCAGGGCTGGTGCTCTATTCTAGCTGCTACCTAGCTGCCCCTTATTCTGCCAGTTCTTGAAATGAGGCATCTCTTATTCCAAACCTCCTTCTATCCCAGATCAGATCTAAGGCAATTAGATCAGGTGATATTTCAGAATTTCATGAAAGTGACTAATGGAGGATACTTTTGACCAGTGACATTTCAGCATTCTATGAAAATAACCAATGGAGGCTAGAGCATGACTAACCTGAGAGCCTGTACCACCTGCAGAATGACTTGGAGCATCTTGTGGTCAAAGTACTTGCTTCCAGGAAGGATTAGGTATAAAAGGAGTTTTTGTAGCCCAGCCCTGTGTAAATGCCATTTGAATATAGACTGAGTTGATTAAAGGCATTGTGGTACAAGGATAAGGGGATTGTCTTTGGAATCCAAAGACCTGGATTTGAATCCTAATTTTGCCACCCACTTTCAGTTTGATTTTAAGCATGAGAATCTACACAAGTAAAATACAATATATCTATTCTTGGACCTCAATTCCCCCAAATGTAACTAATTGCCAAGGTTCCTTATTGCTAAATCTAATAAGACTACTTTTACTTTAAACCTTTATTTAAAGGGAAAATAATAAATTATATGTGACATTAAGGTCTGGCACAAGCCATTTTGACAAGAGAAGGCAGTCAACCCAGTATCCTGTCTCCTAAAAACAACAACAAAACTTCATTCAATGATTTTTTTTTAAAAAGCACTAATTATGTATGAGATGCTGTTGAGTTCAGATACAATGCACTCTGCATTCAAGGTTTTTTTTTTTAAATGTAAATATAGGAGAAGAAATAAGATTTTTATAAGTTGAAGATTACAGAAGAGAGTATGGAATTTTCATAGAATTAATAGTGATCATTTCATAGATAAACCTAGATTACTTCATTTTACAAATGGGGAAACTGAGGACCTAGGGAGGTTTACATACCATGTATTCAAGGTTGAGCAAATACTTGAACTTTTTTCTCTTTTTTTCTCAATAGTCTTTCCAATATACTATTGTTTCCTTAGTCCTGACAAGGTGTTATAAGAGGTTATAAGGAGAAAATTTGGTATTGGGATAGGGAACGGGATAGCATGAAGATTGGGGGGAGTTCAGAGAAGTCTTCCTCAAGCAAAATGTTTTTTTTTTTTATATAGAAGATCAAATGATATGATAAATTCATAAACCTACAATTTATTCCTTAAAAAACCCTCAGATTTCAATCTGGCTAAGATCATAGGTATAGACCACAATTTAAGATCAAAGATTGCAGTAGTGATTTGTTTTTAGCACTGACCTACAGGTATTTTAGGGAGTGCACATCAAGGCTAGACTCCACAAAAGCCAATCCATGGCTTGGGAAATGTTTTAAACACATCAGATCTAAGAAAAACCATTCTGTATGCACAGCTAGCTTCTCTGAAAATATAGCAGCTAGCTTAGGGTATAAGTATTAGAAAGTTGGTAGCCTTTGAAGCTGTACCAGGCCACTCCCACTTGTACTTTGAAGTTCAGAACCCTGGAACTTGAGGACCAGGTTGATTGTTCTACACAGAAAGTAATTTGTTTCTTTGAACTTAGAAAATATATGACTAAAATTGTGGCATTAGTGTGTAATTGAACCAAATGCCTGAATATGAAATAAGTGCCAGAGATTAAAGTGGGTGCCCTTTAAAATTGGAAATTGGCACAAAATTAAAAATATGAGTTTTCTGTTATTGTTGTTTTAAATGTGATCTCTTGCGAGAAGCATTGTGGGAGAGGGAGCGTGGTAGAGTAGTATAAAGAGGACTGGATTTGGAGTCGAGACCTAGGTTCAAAATTGGCTCTAGTGTTTACTACCTCTGATTTTGGATGAGTCATCCATTGATCTTTTCGGGGGCCTTAGTTTTCCTCATCTAAAAAATGGAAAGATAGTGGGGATTAATTATATCCATGATCTCCAGATTCTCTGTTAGCTCTAAATCTTGTGGCCTAATGTGGACCTGGTGACCTCTTTGAGCCTAAGTTTTCTCCTCATCTGCCCTGCTTCCTTCAACTTTTTTCCTAAAGTGCAAATGTGTGGAGGAGGAAAGAAGCATAACATATATACATGCATGTATGCTTGACTTACAATGGTGGGCACCGAGACTTCAGAGTCAAGGATTGGGCTTAAATTTCCCTTCTAATATTTAGTATGTGTGTGATTTTAGCCATTTGATCTTTGTGGGTCTGAGTTTCCTTATCTGTAGAATGAGGGGGATGACTACATAAGACCCCCTACAGCTTCCCAGTGATGGTCCTGCGTCCAATTATAACACTATCAATTTAACTGAAGGGCTTCATTCTTTATCATCAGAATTAGAACCCCGCTCTGCAGCAGTATTGCTGGCTAATAGTATTTCATTATTTTTTTTTATTACTATTTCTTAAATCTACAAGGTTTTAGTTTTGAATGGAAGGCCAAACATAACCTTTTTGGGGGTAGGGAAGCCGTTCATTCCACTCCCCCCACCACACTCCCACTCCCACCGAATGACAGCAGCAACAGACAGAATTTCATTACATTTATGACCTGTAACTCTCTGCTCCTGCCCTGCTCTCTTTGTCTTGGCTGTCTACACATTGTGCTGGAGAGAGAATAGGGAGTTGGAAAGCATCTTCCCATTGAGAAATTTACATAGTACAGCTGGAAGTCTTAAAAAGACTTTTGAAGGAGGCCAAGGAGATATAAATCAAAGGCAGGGAGATGTTGGAGTTGACCTCTGGCTGGCCACAAGCATAGGGTTATTCTGGGTTTGAGGTCTGGGGTGTGTGGGGATGGTGTTTGTCCTTTTGGGGGGAGCTTCTGTCTACAAGGTGCCAACTTCCAATTCATTTCAGTTCAGTTGAATCATCAAACATGTATTAAATACTTCCTGTATGGATGGCTCTATGGGTAGAAAGACAAAAACTCTCTGATTTACATGAGCTTATTTCTATTGGGGATACAGCATACATGCAAATAATAATAAGTTGATGTTTATATAATGTTTAAAATCCTTTAAAATATTATATCATTTGATCTGTACGTCAACGCTGGGAGATAGGTAATTATTATCCTCATTTTACAGATGAGGAAATTGAGGCAAATGGAAATTAGGTGACTTGCTTAGGATCACACAGCTAATATCTAAGATGGAATTTGAACTTGAGACTTCCTGATTCCAGTTGGGGTGGGATGGGAAAAATATGAACGATTTAAAGGATTAGGAAAGTCCTTTTGAAGAAAACATCTCCTGAGCTGAGCCTTGAAGGGAGCTAGGAATTCCAAGAGATCAGAAACAGAATTTAGGAAGATGAGTGAGCCTGAGGGAAAGCTTCATGAATTTAATTTAATTTTGGCCATATTGAGTTGGAGATGCTCATATGGGGTGGCCAGCAAGCACTTGGGGTGTTGGGAAGAGAATTCAAGAAAGAAACATCTGCATTGAGAAAAGTCTTAATCCATGGGAGCCGATGAGATCAATGAAAGTAATTTGATGCAGAAGAGAAGGGGGTCCAGGACAGTTCATGTGTGATCAGAGAATCAGTTATGAGTTATGAGGGAGAAAGGAACAGAGAATCTATCTAATTCCCTTCTATTTACCACTTTGGGGATTTCTCCTCATCATCTGGTAATTACATTGGAGTTGTTTGCACTGGATATTGCCTTGTTATCTTAAAAGGCCTGTATTCTTCCCAACTGTAATCCTGATGGCTTTTCTGTTGGTTGATGACACCAGAGTCCTGAATTTCTAAAGTCTCTCTGGGTGTAACCTCAGCTGCTATCATGCCCCACCTGTCCTTTGATTGATACTTTGGAGCTGGGCCCTGCCTCTCATTTCTCTGTGTTAGAGCCAGCCCCCTGCATAATTTAGATCAACTACAGAAGTGTGGCAAAAAATCACAGTGATGTTCCTGACCCAATTTGAGAGTCATTTGGAGAAAAAAAATGCCCTTGAAGTCCCATGATAGTGTTCCCATATCCAGGACCTAGGGCAAAACAGCTGTAGTTACCTCTAGTGACCTGCCTTTCAACACACGTCAATCTTTTAGAAACAGAAGGAAGGGCCAGATGTTTGGACCCACTGGAAGTATAATAGAGATGTGTGTTGGGGGTGGGGGAAGAATTTCTGAATGATTTCATTATGTAATATGCCTGAAGTCAGGGACCTCTGAGGCAGAGGGGAGCTCTCACTGTCATCCAGGTTAACCCCTTCATTTTGCACCAGGCAAAGGAAGACAGAAGTCAGATTAGAGGGGCCATTTTAACTAGAACATCATTTCTTGACTCCTAATCCAAATACAAATTGACAGACATTTATCAAGTGCCTTCTGTATACAGAATACTGTGTTGAACTATTTGTAAATAGATTTTGTAGATTTTTGTATTTTTGGTAAATTTGTAAATACTCTTTGTAAATAGATACAAAGCTTAGCAAACAAGAATGTTCCTGCTCTCAGGGACTTAATAATCTAGACATATTTTTGATCGCATTTGATCCTCACAATAATTCATACATATATAGCTCTCCAGGTCTTAGAAAACACTTTTCTCACAACTGCCCCTAGGTAAGCAATATCAACATTAATATTTATCCCATTTTACAAGAGGAAACTGAGTCTCCCAGAGGCTTTCACTTACCTAGTAAGGACTGAGGCTGGGATACAGACCCAGAAAAACCCAGAGCAATCATACTCCCATTTCACTGCCTATGAAAATAGACATAGGCTAAGTTGCTTGTGGGGTGAGAGCAGATTCAGAGCCACTTTCAGCCTCTGGGCATGTTGAACCAACTGCATACCTTGACTGGGCTATTGACTTGTGTCCATGGCTTCTAGGGATGTGACTGAGAATGGTGCTTGGACATGGGAGGATGATTTTTGTCAGTTTTGGTTGGTTCCCTGAAAGACAGGGCCCAATTAGCAATGTACTGTTGTTGGTTGTTTAAAGTGCCTGAAGAAACTCTCTTTTGGGGAAGTGCATGACTCTTGGGCTCAAAGGACTCATGTTTTGGTCTTTGTGGCTTAGAGAGGAGGAAGCAGACAGATGTCAATAAGACCGGAAGCTAAGTTAGGGAAGTTGGTGAGGTTCGTTCCTAATTCTCTTCCCCCACCCTGCCTCTCACTCCTTTTTATTCTTGACCCTTTCCTTCTCCCGCTCTCTCTGTGCTCCATTCCTTTTCTGCTTCTCTCGGGTGGCAGTTGATAAAGACTTGTCGGTATGATTTCTTCAAAGGGGATGCGATATACCAGGAAGACTCTTGGTCTGAGAGTCAGGAGACTTGGCTTGTAGCCCTGACTGTGCTGCTCACTAGCTGTGTGAGTCTGGTCAGGCTTCTTTTTGGTCTGAACCTAAGTTCTTTAATGTCTGAAATAGCCATGGTGGTGGGGGGAGGCAAGAGAGGGATTAGAGATTGGATTATTACATCTGAAAGGCTCTTTTCAACCCTAATTATTCCAATAATAATTTACTTTACTTAAACTACATTTTTCTCTGGGGACAATATGGCATAATGGATAGAAAATTAGCTTTTGAGTTAGGAAAAACTGAGTTCAAATCCTATCTCTGAGCCTTAATTGGCTGTGAGACTTCTGGGTAAGACTCGATGCCCTTAGCTACACTGAAAATTGCAACAAAGATGCTGCTCATCTGCTTTAGAAGTTTACTGATGAATTCATAATTCTAACCAAAATATTTTCCTAGGAGAATTTAAATACTGAGAAAGTTTTTAAGATGCACTGAAATGGGTGGGTGGGTAACGATACTCGTAGATGTTGCTACCAAGAGAGGTTGAAACTGGGAGATCATTTAGTTTTGAGCTTCTTTCTATAGGGCTAGAGTCCATTTGGTGGCTGTACTATGTCTGGTCCCAATGTTGGAGATAGATGGGTGGGTTAGGACCAGACTGCCCAGAGGAAGTACTTATAGGTCCAGATCAGAAACAACAGGTGAAAACTTTGGAATTTGTCATCAGTGGGCCATGTCTGAAATGGCTGTAGCGCTTACTTGGCCAACACAGAGAAACCAAGACTTGAACAATAACAAAATACCTCCCTGCCACCAGAAAGGCGTCATGTATGAAAGAATAGGCTATAGCAGGGGTCCTCAAACTAAGGCCCATGGGCCAGACTGGGCAGCTGAGGATGATTATCTCCCTCACCCAGGGCTGTGAAGTTTTTTATGTAAAGGCCCACAAAACAAAGTTTTTGTTTTTACTATAGTCCGGCCCTCCAACAGTCTGAGGGACAGTGAACTGGCCCCTAGTTAAAAAGTTTGAGGACCCCTGGGCTATAGGATAGATTTTTAAGAAAGGTGATTGAGTGAAAACCTACTCAGATCAGGAATGGGTTAAATAAGCAACACTACATGGTATAGCACCCTCCAAAATCTATAAAGAAATAAGGGGGAAAGGATGGGTGAATGGGGAAGCAAAGGGTGGGGGAAGAAGACAAGGGAGGAGGGATCCTTGGGGGGAGGGGGGGAGGTTAAGTAATCACAAGGCCAGTAAAGGAGCAGAGTTAAAGCAAAGTCAGCAGGGATAAAGATAAGTATGTGTATGTTTTGGGAGTATGAGCCTTCTATCCTTTCTTAATGTAGCCTGATTAGGGTGATGGGGTGGATGAAAGGGAGAAAAAAACCAATAAAGTAAGAAAAGTGATTGAGGATTTTGTGAAATTGTGAATCCTAGCATTCTCCTTCGTTCTTTGACTATAAGTTCCTCAAGGGCAGGAACTGCCTTTTGCTTTTCTTAGTATCTTGAGCACTTAGCATAGTGCCTAGTATTAAGTGGATTAAATGCTAGTTGATTTAGAAATGAATTTTTGGGTGCTCCGGGCTGGATACAAGTCCCCGGGGCATCTCTCAGTGAGACAGAATCCAAAAGTTTCGAGTTCACAAATTTGAAAGCAATTAAAGACTCCTGTTCCTGTCTAATTGCAAGGAAGGCTGCCTTAGTATTTCATTTTGGTCCCAGCAAGAACATATTTTTGCTGTAATTAGCCTGCTTTCCAAATCTTGGCACAACTTCTGGGACAGTCTGCAGCCCATAAGACAGAAGGATGACTGATGTACATTGCCCAGTTTCTGTGGGGCACTAATTCCCAGGGTGCTGGTAAGTTTCTTAGTGTGAACACACTGTTCAGAAAAAAGGGATGGGTCACATGGCTGGTGATTACACATATCACATGTGTAGAATTATCCTGACGGCATCTTTTTTTTCTCTCCTATTTCTTCTTTTTGTTTCCTCTCTTGCAATAGGAAGAAAAAGAAAATATTCATTCTGAAGAGACTTCTAAATGTAAGTACCATTTTTTTCTTTGGCTTTTGTATGACTTTTTGGAAGTTTATTATAGGGTATTTCTTTGTTCAAAAGCAAACCAAGTATTTCTTACATCTTCTCAGACAATGAAAAATATGCTGGGCAATGAGACAGCCATTTGCTTGAACCTTTGTCTACACAATGCAGAGTTGTGGGTTCTATAGGAAATCTGGATTGTGTAGACAATTGAAGGTAACCAATACCATCTGAGCCTGGTTTTCTTTCAACTCACTGAGTAACTGTAACTATAAAGAATGATAAGTTTTAATTATCTTACCACACATTTGTCAAGTAACAGTCAATTTACTCCAATGTGTTCCTCAATGATAATACCTTCCCCCTGAGAATTAGCTTCAATCTTTCCCCGGTATGGTTTGTTTTTATAGAGTTGGTACATGTTGAGTAGGTCCAGAACCAGAAGTGTATGTGGCCTTTCTTTTGTATTCTTAGCACTTGGCTCTGTGTTAGGGAGCGCAGTAGGTACTTAATAAAAGGTTGGGGCATCTGGATGAAGCAGATCTTTCTCCAGACCTGGAGTCTGGAGGAACGCAGTTCAAATTTAGCCTCAGACACTTACTAGCTGCGCAACCCTGCACAAGTCACCTAAATTGATTTGCCTGAGTTTCCTCTTGTGTTAAAAGGAGCTGGAGAAGAAAACGGTAAGACAATCTTTGCCAAGAAATGGGGTCACTGAGAGTGGAATGGAACTGAAATGATCTACAACAATGATAAATAATAATTGATTTGACTTGACAGTGACATTCTGTGCTATAAGATCTCTTTGAGTTCAGGAATTCTTTGAGAGTTATGAAATCTATGGTAGATGTTCCTTGAATTGGGAGAGTAAGTCCACCCAGCAATATGTATTTTCAGGTTTCAGTGAGAAGAGAATTATCCTTCAAACCCATGATGCAGTTTCACTTTTTCTTTAAATAGCTGACCTCCAGTTTAATCTTAATTTGAACAGTTAGCTTCTACTTTGATTTCTCCACAGAGAACAAACACTTAGCAGATCCAGTCCAGTGGAAATGTACTTTTCTGGGCATTAGGGGAGGAAATATCTGTGTTGTTTGTGGCCCTGGCCCTGCTGGCACAGCATCTAAGTCTGAATTATTTTGTGGGCTTGGAAAAGGCTACTGGTGCTCCGGATGGTCTAGACCCCTCCCGAATCCATGCATTTCTTTGTGGGACTTCTCCCTCCCTCCTGTTCCCCAAAGAATTTATATCCTTGGATGACAGTTATAATATTGGAATAGCAACTCCACTGGTTAATATGTAGCAAGAAGAAAATAGTTTGGTGGTTACAAGCGCGTTTAATATTGTGGAACTGGAATGTCGCTCCTTTCTGGTTTTAGATAAAAGATGGTTATGTTAATAGACCCCCTTGGCCCTTACTTCTTCAGCTGGCCGTTTTGTGGAAAACAAACTAAGCTGTTGTTCTTTTGAGGGAATTTCTTTTCTTTCCTAAATCTGAAGGGAGCCCTGGACTAGGCAAGGATTTTAAAGCATAAACATGAGAAATATTTGGGAACGTTACAGATCACCTTGCCAGAAGATGGGCCCCAGACTGGGGCCTAAAAGGACATCCCCCTATCCTGGGAAATAATGTCCAGAGTGGTTGTGACTTGCCTGAAGGTACACAGGTGTTAAATGGCAAAAGCATCATTTGACACCCATGTCTGATCTCAGCCACGTCTTAGCTGGGTGACCCTGGGCAAGTCACTTTACCCTGTTTGCCTCAGTTTTCTCATCTGTAAAATGAGTTGGAGAAGGAAATGAGAAAAAACTCTATTGTCTTTGCCCAAGAAACTCCCCAAAGGGGTCACCAGGAGTCAAAGAGACTGAAAGAACTATAACTACACCAACTACGACACCATCTCTAGGGAGAGATTTGGAGGGATCACAATGTCTCTGGAGTGGAAGTGACCAGAGGAACCCATTTAGTTCAGTATGTACCCTTAAAAAGTTTCCTATCTGTGATACACCCACACTTGTTACCACAGATTCTAGGCATTGTTTCCAAGAAAGGGAATGTTATACATGCTTACGGTAAATCCCAGAAGAAAGTAGATTCCTTTAAGGAAGGTGGGATGGGGAAAAGAGAAAGGAGGTGCCATTAATGTGGCTCTGTTGTTAAGATCTAGGGCATTGTTGTTTTTAATAGTCATATGACTTTCTAGTTCTATTTCCTACCCAGAAAACTTAAATACCTGGTGGCTGGGATTGTTAAGGTGAGTATCAACTTCAGACACAACCAGTTCAAGGAGGTGAGGTATTGAAATGTGAACCTCTTGGGAGGGGGAGGTAAATTCATCCTAGTCTAATCCAATTCAATGAGTATTTATTTATATTTCTTCTCTTTAAATTTGTTTTATATATACTTATCCCACCTGTTTCAAAAGTCAAAGTGAAGTTTTAATGTGCTTGACACAAAAGTGTTTGGCTGTGGCAAATGAAAGCACAAGGTGATGAGAGGTTGCCCTTGGGGAGGGAAGTTATGCTTCTTCCCCCTTCTGTGAAATCCCAGATTTTTAAAAGTAATACATAGGAGTGAAAACAAAAAACAAGTTCTGAGTTTGCTTTGATTTTCTTGTCTCTGGAAAGAAGGAACAGGGTCAGAGTGTATCTATAGGGTAGCCAGGTATTCCCAGCATGTAGGTAGTTAGGAGAAGGAGGGAAAAAGAGAAGAGGGAGAGAGGGAGGGAGGGAGAGGGGGGGAGGAATAAAAGGAGAAGAGAGAAGGGAAAGAGGGGAGAGAGGGGGAAGGGGAAAAGAGAGAAAGAAGAGAGGGAGGGAGATAGGGCAAAAGAGAGAAGAGAAGAAGAGGGAGTGCGAGAAGGGGAGAGAGAGGTGGGGAGAGGGGGAAGTTAAACTGAAGGATATAAGGCTTTCAGAAATTCTCAAGTTTCAGGGGTGTAAATTTTCAGAAGAGAGAAGCTGCTTAGCTCTGAACTCCCAGAAAGGTGTGAGTTCATTCTGCTGACTGTCAGAATGAGACTTCACAAAGATGTGAGCTCTCAAACCCAGGAGCTCCTATTCTCCAAGAATATGCTGTAGATTTCATAGCACCCTTCCCTGAGGTAGCAGGAAAGATGTGCAGAATTTGGGGAGCTATGTCACATCCTATAATTATCACTTTCTTCCTTCCTATCTGACACCCTTTTGTCTTTTTAAGAGTCCACAGCATCAGAGGAGAGAAGAGGGGAGGGGAAAGAGACAGAAACTAGGAAGAACCCCAAAGTATATTTAGTCCAATCCCTTCATTTTAACAGTGAGGGACCAGAAGCCAAGCAACTAGTAAGGGGCAGAGTCAGAATTCAAACCCATGTCCTAGTGTACTTCTCATTCTACATCTAGTGTTCTTGATACCATATCATAAAACCTTCTCTAGTAATACCTACTGAAAGAGTATTCTTTGGGTTAATAATACAAGGTAGAACCACTTATGGGGGTCCATCTTAGAAGTTCAATTTAAGGAACATTTATTAAGCACCCATTGTATACTAGACCCATCCAGGGCAATACAAAGAAAAAAAAACAACCTAATCCCTACCCTCAAGAAGTTTATAGTCTACTGGGAAGGTATATAAGATGAACACGTGTGTGTATGTGTGTGACACCCACACCCACACCCACATATATTTATATATGTAATGAAAAGTAGAATATGACAAGGCAAAAAGAAAATAAAAATCCAGATAAGTTGTGAGAAGAAATATAAAGCAGAGATTGCTTTTAGTTGACAGAATCAGGGAAAGTCTCATAGAAGAAATGGTTCTTAAGGTAGGCCTTGAAGGAAGAAGATTTTAACAGGAGAAAAATAATATCATTTTAAGATAAATGTTACTTCTACAGTGAATTATTTTCCATTTGTGTCAAACCCTCTCATGAAGAAACAATCTCTTTCTTCCCATCCTTAATGAAATGGGACCATAATTTGTAATTGGCTAGTGGATTTATCATTGGTTCTTGGAAGAATTGGTTCACATATACTTGTGAGTGTATATACCCATTTTTCATGGAGTAAAATAGAGTTCATTAGCTTCTGGCTGCTTCTGACCAATTTAGTTCATTCCTTCCCTTGGGTGAACGACATTGTAGATTATTAAGTGGTGTCACAGAAAAAGCACCAGATTTGGAATAAAAGGCTCTTATCTTGACTTTGCTATTTATTAGCTATATGATGCTGAGTAAATCACTTCTCTTTGGATGTCTATTTCCTCCCATAAAATGAAGGAGCAGAGCTGAATGATTTTGAAGGACTTTTTGAGTTTTAAATGCTATAATTTATAGTCTCTCATTAGTTGTATTATCTTGAGTGAATTTCTTATCTTTTAGGAGCCTCATGTTATTTAGTTCAAGACTTATAGGATCAGATTAGATAATCTCTTAATATTTCATGGAGTTTTAAGGTTTTATGGCTGTAGTCACCTTCAGGAATTTTTCCTACCCCAGTCACCATAAGCTGGAATAAGGAGTGGAGCAAAGGCAGAAAGTCATTCCTTAGAAGAGGTGCTTTTTCTTGAGTTAAGGTGTATGTAAGGTATATCTCTGTAAACCAAGTCATTCAGATCCTATAGTGATCACCTGAAGTCTAGATATTAAAATCTGAACCAGAGACATCTGAGCACTTTCTACCTGTCAAGCAACTCTCCTGAATGCTGGAGATTCAAAGATTGGGACAAACAGAATCCTTACTCCCAGGAGGCATACATTCAGTTCTAGATAGCTCTTTCAGCAGTAAAAGCCTGTCTTCCATCTTGCTTGTGAGTCCCAAAGATGCCTATGTTCCAAGACATGCTAGAACTTCTCTCGAGTTTTGGATAAGTAGTGTCAGATCATTTCTGTGAATTCTTTTATTATCCTCTTATAGTGCCCACAGTCAGAGCTCCTTAACTGATTTTCAGTCAGTGTCTGAACTCTGAACAACTTTCCTACTGTGCCCTCTCCCCTCTCCCCTTTTCCTTCTTTCTCTTCTCTCTACCTCTCTTCTTTTCCTTCCCTCTCCCTCTTTTTCTCCATTCCTGTCTCCTTCCTTTCTTCCCTTCTTCCTTTTTCCTTTATGCCTTCTGTTTCTGTGTCTCTGTCTTTTGTCTTTGTTCTCTTTCTGTCTCTCTGTCTCTGTCTCTGTCTGTCTCTGTGTCTGTGTTTCTGTGTCTCTGTTTCTCTGTCTCTCTCTCCTGCTGCTCCTTTTCTTATCTTCTACTTCTCTATAATTCTCTTTCTCTTTTTGTTTCCCTTCCTCTTTGTCTCTCTGTCTTTGCCTCCCTTCCTGTCTCCCTCTCTCTAGTTTTCAAACACTACTTTTTGTCCTCCTGTCTTTTGATCACTTCCTGCCCCCTCCTCTTCACCTAGATGAATACCTTGACTGTAATTCTGTTCCTTTTGACTCTTTCCTGTACTCATTAATTCACCTCCCTTGGTCTCTCCTCCACCTTCTGCCCTCTTGGCTTTGAATTGCCTTCCTTATCTTTGCCACTTTCCTCCTTCCTGTTCCTGCCCCCTCTTGCTTCCCTGAGAGAAACAGGTTCTGAAGGCTGGGCTGATCAGAATCTCTCCTCTCCTGATTTCTCTCTGGAATTCCTAGAAGAAGGAAGGCCGGTCCATGATTCTTCAGGGGCATGTGAGACTGTGAGCTTCTGTTGCATTGGCTGCTTCCTGGGTTTTCCTTGAGTCCCCAGGGTACCAACTTGAGACTTGTCTGTAATTTGCTTGCTAGCTGTATTATTTATTTGTATCTGATCTTCTCATTGCCTACGATCCATATTTTGTGCTACAGCAAAAGGTAGCACATTGGTGGTCTTTTCAAAATATGGTTGTATTCTTCCCTATTGTCTGTTATGTTTAATGTGTCACTTTCCTCAGTAATTGTTGTCTCTTATCCAAGTTTAAATCTTGGTTCTGTCAAAAGCTCTTGACTTAAGTGAAACTTCCCTAAAACTGAAGCTTATTAAGCCTTCAAAGACCTAGTCTTGAATTCTGGGTTTGTCACTTATTAGTTGTGTGTCCTTAGGGCAAATGAACAATTTTTCTGACCCTGTGGGTTTCCAGTGTGAAATGGGCATAGTAATACCCACATACTCTGGTTATTGAAATGGGCATAGTAATACCCACATAAGTCTGGTTATTGCCTTTTAACTCTAGAGTGACACATGGACCCATGAGGGCAGACCTGGTAGGAAATGGGATCTGGAATGGTTCCCTGATGGAACTTCTTGGATTGAAGTCAAATCTGATGTATTTAGCCTTTTATTTTTCTTGGTTCTTCATTCTTTCCTTCCCATCCCTGCTCGATTTGACTTGTCCCTCATGACTTATCTTTAGGGTTGCTATGATGACTAAAAAAGATGGGCTCCTGATCTCTTTCTGGGACATGGAGGGTGGGGACTCTCTCCCAAGAAAAAGTTCTTCCTAACTTCTCACTCAGTGCTTTCCTGTCCTCCATCTCTTTTTGTCCATCTGCCAAAAAAAACCTTAAAGTCTGTGGATAAAAAGCATCCTGTATGTAATGTGTTTTTTACTCTATTTTAAAAGAATGCTCATTTAAAATTCCTCTGGCAGATGCCAAACGGTTAGTAATAACCAAATAGTTTTCATCTATCTGACTGAACTGCCGCTTATAAAAGTGAAAATCTCCTTGTTTTATAGCTGAAGAGAGAAATTACTTACCTAAGATTATACCATGATGGGGTCAGATAGAGCAGAAAGACTGCCTGGAAGTCAAGACCACCTAGATTTGAATCTTGTTTTAGATATTAATGACCCTAGCAAAGTCAGTTAAACATACTGGGCCTCAGTGTCCCCTGATGTAAAACAGGAGAAATGGATTAGATAAAGGATTTTTAAATTTGCAATTCTTGAATTCTCTATCTCTGTCTCTGTCTCTCTGCTGTCTCTGTCTCTGTGTCCTTCTGTATCTCTGTGTCTCTGTCTCTCTATTGGTGTTCTCTTCCTCCTCTTCCTCCTTCTGCTTTTCTTCCTCTCCTTTTCTCCTCCATACCAAAGACTCCTTTCATGCTTTTGGTAGTCAAGGATCTTCTGTTTTCTTCATGAAATCAAGAGTTGTCTTGAAGTGGGGTGGAAGCATTTGTATATTACATGCCAATAGCCACTATGCTAAGTGCTTTACAGACATAATACAACAATAACATTTGCTTTATATCCTGCAAAACACTTTACACATTTTATCTCATTTGATTCTCACAACAACCCTGGGAAGTGAGTGGTATTATTGTCCCTATTTTACAAAGAAATTGAAGCAAACAGGTGAAATGCCATGCCCAGGATCATGCAGCTTTAAGCTCCAGAGGCTGTATTTGAACTGAATCCTTGCTGACTTTAGGCTTAGAGCTCTATATATTATACTGTTTAGGTGTCAGATATCACTTGTGTTTTTTTACATATATACATTTCTAAATGTATTTTTGGGAAAAATCTTTAAAAAGTCTATGCTGAAAAACAATATATTCTGTTTCTTGAACTCTATAATTGTGTTACCTCTCCTGATGATTTCTAAAGCTCTGAATATTATTAACGGTAGAGGGATTCTGATTTTTGGGATGAGGGCACATTGTGATAAAATGGAGAGAGTGCCCACAGGTTCAGGGAGAGAGGCCTCAGATCTTAGTTCTGTCATGAAAAACTTAGTGAATGCTTTTAGATTTATCACAACTATTTTTGAGTCCTGAGTTTTCTCCTTTGGAAAATAAGGGAGTAGACTAAACCAAGGACTCTTAATGTGAGAGATTTGTGATTTTTAAAATTATTTTGATAACTGTATTTGAATTTAACTGCTTTTGTAACTGAATCTAGTTTATGCATATAAAATATTCTTCTGAGGAGGGTTCATGAAGCTTAGCCTGCTGAGTCCAAGCCACAACAAAATTTAAGAGCTCCAGAAAGAGCCCTTCCAGCTCTATCATCTGAGGCTTCTCTGAAATGAATTTATCAGGGTAGAAAAACTATGCTGGAGAAGGTCTTGAATTCATTCTGGAGACTGATCTGTCCTGACCAGAACTGGCTATTGGTCTCAATCAACAGACCGTTTACTGAGGGTCCATTCTGTGCATGGCCTTACGTTAACCTGTGGCTCAGTGGGACTTGGAGAATCTGGTCTCTGCCTATGTGAAAGCTGACAGACTAGCCGAGGAAAGGATTTCAGTTCTAATGGGAAAGCATTGCTTATACTTCTACTATGTCTAAGGTGCTGTCCTCAGTACTGTGAAGATTTAGGAAGTGAGTTAAGAATACTAGAGATATGTTAAGGCAACTCTTCCCTATACTATACTTTCCCTCAAAGGCTGTCTGAAACATTTGAACCTCAGACCCCCATTCCTTTACCTGGAAAATTTGTAAGCCAGTGGTTAATCACCAGTTAACTCTTTCTACCAGGTTCCTATTCTTTCCCATGTTAGAGAAGGAAAATTCATCTATTAATATTATCTTCTGTTCTGCTCACAGTGCCCTAAGAGGACTTGGGATCCTTAGGGATGGATCATGAGTGTTGGAAGCTTTGCCCACAAATACCACATGCCCCCTGGTTGTATTGGAGGGATCAGTGCGAATGCTAGGGCTAAGAGGTCAAGTGGAAGAAACTTCTGTGTGACTGGTGGTTTTTGAAGGAGGTTGAGTACTCAACACTACCAGTGGTCATGGAGAAATCTTGGAATCTGTGTGAACTGTGAAAGTCTTGGTCTCTCAAACAGCTAAAATGAGGAATATCTGTAGCTGGGACATAAGTGGTAGAGGATAGGATAGTAGGCATTGGAGTACAGAAGCAAGTCCAATCTCGAATCCAATTGTATGATGTAGAGAAGGCGCTCTGACCTTTGCTTCGTCAGAATTAGGGGAAAACAAAGTAGTCCCAGAGTGCTTTGGGGGACATGACTGACTTTAGGGGAAAATGGTTAGTTCCTTCAGCAGTCCAGAAAGTACTAGGTGAAGTGGGTGTTGAGCAGCAGCTGGGGGATCCCAGGAAGAACTGAGCCTTCTGTGTCCCCTTCTTAGTTCCTTGAAGCAAAGACACATTTGTTTTGGACTTGTTGCAGTCCTGCGCCCAACCAAGGATTCACTTAAAGGGGGAATAATTTCTTTAGAAGCTACTAAGCAGATACTAAAGTATTTTTTCTTAGTAATGGTATTCCTTTGGACCTCGGGTGTAAATGTACTGATTTCACCTAGGAGTGAATCCAATCTGCTGAGAGATTTTTCTTGAAAAGTTGAGTCCTATTCAGAATAAGATATGAGTAGAAGCTTTTTATATTTAATGTCTCCTTTCCCTATCATTATCAAAGAGTATATTCATACTAAGATTCTTTCCAGAAATTTTTAATGAGACCATATGCCTAGAATGTGAGTGCTAGAAAGCAACTTAACAGATAGTTCTTCTGGTCCAGATTTAGCAACCAAGTCCATAGAGAACCCATGGTCACGCACAGCTAGCTGGTGTCAAAGGACCCAGTTCTCCCAACTCCTAGCCCAGTATTTTTCCAAACACTTTCTGCTGCCTCGTGTTGGATGACATTTTAGATTACATCAATGCTGGTTCTCAGGATCAGTTCTGAGTCACTTTGGAACTTAGACCAATAAATGATTTCACCTTAACTTCTCTGAGAAGACAGGAGGACAGGCATCGTGGGGGCTTGGAGAGGGTCCTGGATTTCAAGTCAGAGTCTCTGGCCATTTAAGGACCTTGGACAAGCCTTCCCCTTTGGGCCTCCTTTCCCTATCTGTGAAATGAGATGATGTGATGGGATGATCTGAGAATCCTTCCAGTCAGAATCCATGATCCTTTGGTGAGAGAGGTCTTTCAAAAGTGAATTGTCCTTTATTAAGACTACTGCTCACAAGTATTCAGTGAGGTCTTGAACATTTCAATTGACAATCAAATGGAAGAAGCAAGCACTCCTTGGAAAGTCAGAGATGGACAGGTCTTTTGTTGTAAACTGATAGATGCTAAATTCAGATCCAAATGCTCTTTACTTCATAACCTTTCTGAGAATTTTCTGTTGCTTCCTGATGCTGTCAAGTTCTTCCAGCCTGCTTGTTTCCAATGCACCAGAGAAAAGCCTGGGATTAGCTACTGTTTTGAAAAAGTTTATTAGTCATCTCAGTAAGCAGATGGCCTGACCAGGGCACAGCTGATCTCTAAGGCGTGGTTTTGTGGAGTATGGAGTTGGGGTGGGAGCTTCCATTCTGCTGCATGGGAAGAATTCTTATTAGTTGGGTCTCTATTTGGAAAGATAAAAAGTTTTCCCATCTTTTAAATCAAGGTGCTTTGGAGATCCCTCATTGGGTTGCTCCATCACAAAGGAGACATCTTTGAAATGCCCCCAAACATCTAAGAGTTGAGAATTAAACAGCTTCTTTCCTACCACAACAACTTAAGCTACATGCTCTTTAGAAAGAAAGGACATGTTGTGAGCAGCCAAATGGCATTGTGGGCTTGATCTCTATCAGCTTTAGCTTCCTCATCTGGGGAATGGGTAGGATAATAGCACCTACCTCATAGGGATGTTGGGAAGATAAGTTAGTCAATAAGAATTTATTAAGGGTTCACTCTGTACCAGGATGTACCGGGGATTACAAAGTCAAAATCAGTTCATCGAGCATCTCGTATTTCTTATCGGTCAAATGAAATGATCTGTGTAAAGCACTTTGTAAATTCCAAAATGTTCTGTAAATTATATCATTCTATAGATAATTGGTGATCTGCCTAGGGGAAAACTTAAGTCTCCAAAACTTTTCTTTTTTGGGGGGAAAGAAAAGGAACCCACCTTTCTGGCAAAATTCAGGGAGCTTGGAGAAAGTACTCCTTAGATTGGTTTTTACTAAGGACCAAAAGAAGCATGTGAACTAACCAACTATTATAATAGTTGGAGAATTCTAGATGGAGACTAAGCGATAGTGGAACAGTACTTTTTTTTTTTTTTTTTTTTAAAGAAAAGAGGACTTGTGTTCAAATCCAACCTTGCCAATTTTGTGAATACTCCTTTTCCATAGCTGCAAAATAAGGTGATTGGGTTAGATGCCCTCTTAAAGAGTCCTCCCCAATTCTAAATCTATGAAGCTGTGAGAAAACTTGGCCCAATGTAACTTCATCTTTGTTATAAAGACTTACCTGGAGAATAATAAGTGTTAAGGATGGAGGAAAGGAAACAGCAACCCAGTTTTCAAGAAGTGGCATTTACTTTGTATTTGGTTAACTTTTGTTCTAAATGTATGTCCTCCCAGTAGGGAGAATCAAGTTCCTTGAGGGTCAAGTCATTTTCATTTTTGTATTTGTATTTCCAGAACCTCATAAATTGCAGGTATTTAAATATTTGTTTAATTTGACAAATGTTAGCCAGTATCATTAGTATTATTTGACAGGAAATGGGGTTCACAGAGAAATAGTTAACCTTGTGTTTGGGCCATCTAAACAGCTAATAAGAAAACAGCCTGGCTAAGATAGAAATTGTGACAATGAATGCCCGTCCTATTTCCCCCTTCCCAGAATGATAGATATAATATTTGCAGATTTGGTAGCCATCTATAGGAATGGCCTAAATCTTGTTTGTTTCCTTTGTGCGTAAGGAGGGAGAGAATTTTGAGATTTCCAGAGAGATCTCCTTATGACAACATGTGATGCAGACAAGTAATCTGATTATTTTCTGGGCTCCAGAGACTTGTCGCTTTATTGAAAGGTCATAAGCAGAGGGAAGGAAGTGACCTTAGGACTGAATCTCACCATGAGAGAGGAGGCAAAAGAACCAATAGTTTTATTCATTGGCAGCTTTGGAAACCTAGCTAGGAGAGGGCAGATATTCTAACTCAACATACCTTTAAAATAACTATGCAGTTGAGCATAAGTCCTTGAAATATTTTGTTCTTTACTTCTAGAGATTTTTTTTTTGAGGCAATTGGGGTTAAGTGACTTGTTTCGGATCACGAAGCTAGTAAGTGTCTGAAGCTGTGTTTGAACTCAGGTTCTCCTAACTTCAGGAGCTGCCCTGGGGATTTTATATCTTTAAGGTTCATAAAAATAATACAGTGACAAACTATCAGAGTTATTTTATGCACTGTGCTGGGATCGTGGATGTAGGACAATAGGACCCAAGTTCAAATTTCATTTTAGACATCCATTGGCTGTGTGACCACAGGCAAATCACAACCTGTCTGCCTCAGATTCCCCCTCTGTAAAATGGGGATAATAATTCCCATCTCCCAGCGTTCTTGTGAGGATCTGATGAGATTATACATGGCAGATATTTAACATAGTGTCTGGAATATAGTAGGGTCTATATGAATGTCAGTTGTTATTATTAGCTCTAAAATCTGTTCCTCCTTTAAATCTTATAATCTTAATGATTTCATTCAAGTGGATAGTTTCATCTTGCCCATTATTTGGGGAGTCAGAGACAAAAAGCCCTTTCTTTAATCCATGTTGTGGTACACATAAAAATCCCAGGAGGGAAAGTCAGTCATTAAACCTGAATTCTAGACCCAAGCCATTCCAGAAGTGTTCTGTGACCCTGGAAAAGCCACTTCCAATGTCTGAACTTCAGAATCCCCCAGCATGAGGATTCTCCAAGGTCTCTTTCAGCTGTCATGAGTATCCAAGTACATATTATTGTAATTGGAAGATGCCACCTGGGAGAAATTATGTTCTGACAGATAGAAAAGGTGATTTTTCATGAGCATCTCAAAGCCGCTGACTTCTGCTTATACTTCAGCTTCAAGTGTTTACATGTAGATGGAGCTTTGAAAGTGATAGAAAACAGTTTGTTCTCTGTATCAAATGTAAACTCTTGCCTGTCTTGAAAGGCCTTCCAGGGTCTGACCTCACTTTCCCTCTCCAGCCTCTTTTCTTTCTGCTTTTAAAATGCACTTTTCTGACCCAGTCTCCCTTGTAATAATTAGGGTCCTTGCTTTCTCCTCATCCTTCCTGGGGGGGGGTCTTCACTTTTTGTCTGTTTGCCAGAATGAAGTCCCAACATTCAATTCAAGTCTCATCTCCTTCATGGAGGTTTTAATGATGAGATGAGCCAGAGAACTTAGCTCCAAGGACCTCAGTTCAAATCTGAGCCCTGTTCTTTGACAAGAGTTGGGAAGACAAGTCTTTTTCTCATTCATAAAATGAGAAGTCCATACGTGATCATTGGACCTGTTTAGCCCTTGTAGAAGGCTCACTGTCTCCTGAGTGCTTTAGTCTCTACCACGTTATTTAATTTGTTCTTAGGATCACAGGTTTAGTCCTGGAAAGGACCAGAGAGATCATCTAATTGAAGTCACTGAAGCTATAAGAGACTCAATGATCTGGCCAACATCATACAAGGGCATTAATGCTCATCTGTAATACCTGTGAATACTTTTCCACAAGGTGGGTCTTGCCTCTTGATCCAGAAATATAAGATGTCAGGAACTATTGATGACCTCCTCCTTCTGTTATCATCTACAGCCTGGGCCTGAGTCCACAAGCAGTCTTTCTGTTCTATAATATGCTGATTGTGTAAGCAAGTTCCCCCAGGAAACCCATCCTTGATTATCTCTGAAGCTGAAGTCTGACTTCTGGCTCTGTCCGCCTCATTTCGGACTAATCCCAGTTTGTGAGGGTTCTCCAGGACAGTCGGTATCCAGCTTCTTTTATATACAGAAGAGTCACACACACCTCATAAAATTCTATTAATAAGGTGCATTATGATTCTGTGGTCTGAACTGTTTTAAGGGTTAGAGTTTGAGCCTCACAGACTCAGGCCTTGTGGCTTCGGGTAAAGTTCCTTGGTGCCTATTACTCAGTTCCTCTGTTTTTTAACTAGGGATAACCTTGAAATAACCTGGAGATAGATGCCCTTAATGAATAACACTCTTGGCTTCCTATGGAACTGACCTCTGACTCTTGTGAAGTCATAAGCCTCATTGTTACCTTGGAAACCACAACTTGTGCTCCTGAAGTGATTCTGTGGGAGACAAATTTTTTTTTCCTTCTTGAGTTCACTTTTCCGGGGGTCTCATAAAATCAGGCTTCCAGCTCTTGTTGACGGCTACTTTGGGAATTAATTCTACCTTCAGCTAATTAAAGTTTAGGAGATATTCTGAGACCCTCTCTCAAGAAAACTGAGTCACCTTGTATTCAATCCTTGGCAATGTCTCTGGTTTCGTCTGCCCAACATCAACATCCCTCCTCGACAGAGGGCCCGAGGAAGCTCTGAGTTGAGGGAAGGTGAGTCATTGGGAAGTAATTGGTTCATTCCTTGAGTGCAGTGAAGACAAGGCTGGTGTCAAGCTGTGTTGAGCTTTTGATTAAGAAATGCCCTGGAATCTGCTGGTTTGTGCTTCACTACCTCCAGGAGGGCATTCCAAAGGAAGGGAGGTCGGGTGAGTGAGCACCAACATGTTAATAATTCAAGATTGTTGTCTTGAATGTAAGGGAGAACGGAGGTAAAGGAAAAGGAAGGGAGCCTTGCCTTCTAGGGAAGGCACTGGTTAATTCTGAGAGAGAGAGGGGCTAGCAGTTTTTCAGTCTTTCTGTGATGGCAGGGAGAGGGGCCATTCTAAAAATAATCTTTGGGTTGGTGTGGGGTGTTGTGCTGGCTAACTCCAGGAAATAGAGTTAGGCTTGTTACCAAGGGGCCTGGGTTCAAATTCTGTTCCTTACTTACTTATATCAATTGATGTTGAGTAAGTAACTTGGATTTAGTCCAGTTTCTTAAGCTATTAAATAAGGGAGCTGAAAGTTGTCCCTTTTCTTTCACTTTGAAGCCTAGTAGTGTTTTTGAGAGGAATACTCAATCAGAAGTCAGACCCTAAGCCTAGACTAGAAGGGATAAAAAGAAGCAAAGTAAGATCTAAAAGGGGAGTTGGCAAAGGGGGGAGGGTGGTCAAATGAGGCTTTAGGAACATCGGGGCAGAATATGAAGAATCCTTTCTCTGTAGCAATTGGGGATTGGGCTCTGGGAAGGAGAGGAGTATATTCTAGTCCCAAACTCTCAAATATTTTTTCACCATCTCCTGATACATCCCATACCAAGTCAAAGATTGGAAAGAATGTTGGCAGCATGGAGAATGTTCCATTTCTGACCAGAGGTTCTGGATTCAGATCCCAGTTATATAGGCTTCAGTTTCAGCATATATAAGGTGGAGGAATCAGACTAGATAATACCTAAAATCTCTTGTTATTTTGAAATAAGTGAGTTTGACTGCTACCATAAGTAATTTACCCTCCTAGCCTCAGTTTCCCTATCTTTAAAATGGGGATAGAATAGCCCTAGCGCATGTGGAGCATCAGATCTCATAAAGTTTGGAAAGTACTTTGGAGAATTTGAGTTTATTATTAGCATTCCATTCTTGTCATATTTAATGGTAATTATCTAGTTACTGGTGATCAGGAATTCACATTTATGTAGTGATTTGCAAGGTACATTCCTTATAACAATTGTGAAAAGTGTTGTTATAGTCTGTTTTACAAATGAGAAGTCATTTTGAGCCTCAGTTTCTTATTTGTGTAAGAAGGAAGATTGGATTAAATAATCTCTAAAGTTCCCTCTTTAGTATTGCTAGTTTGAATTGTGCCTCTGATATCTATTTGCTGTATGACCCTGGGCAGGCCAGTTGTCCCAGCTAACTTTTTCAAAACCCAATAACTTGCTGAGCCGTTGTTGATCTGCATTGGTAGAGGGGGTTTCCACACTGGAATCCCCTGTACCAATGCAGTGATAGGACTGATTACTCCCCATACATACACACGTGCCAAATGATACAGTTTCTACATATAGTTAAAATAACTAACATTTTTGTAGCACCTACTTTGTGCCAGGCATTGTGCTGAGCACTTTACATATATTATGTCATTTGACTCTCATAGCAGACCTAGAATCAAAAAACAGACATACAAGTTAAGTGACTCGTTCAGGATCATATAGCTGGGAAGTTTCAGAAGCCAGATCTGAATTCAGTTCCTCTGGCTCCAGGCCCAACATTTTTCCACTGTGTCTTCCAGCTACTGATTGAAATTCACTATGAACTTTGCTTGAGGAAGCTAGGTGGTTCAATGCATAGAGTATTGAACCCGGAATCAGGCTTATTTAATCTTAATCTGCCTCAATTTCTCAACTGTAAAACAGGAAAATAATAGCACTTCCATCCCAGGGTGGTTGTGGGAATTATTGAGGTAATATGTGTATAGCACCCAGCACATAGTAGATACAATGGAAATGTCTATTTCCTTTTCCTTCCTCACTCCCCCCTCCCCAAATCTCCTTTGGATGCAAGTTAAGAGGAACCTGCTCTGTTCTGACACTGCTTCTGTGGGGGTGGGGGCTTTGGAGTTTTTTTGGATCTCATGCACAGAAGACCTCACAGGGTTCCCACCTGGAATTTACCTGTGTGTAACTTAAGCAGCAGCCACGTTAGGGGAAAATCACAGAGACATAATTGTCTCCTGTGGGGTCAAGGGACTGTAGGGCTTCTGAATGAGGTGTTTATTCCCAATGAGGTGTTCTTTACTCACATACTAAACACACACACACCCCAACAACTGGCAAAACCCTCCCACATTTAAGTCACTGAGGCACTGGGCAAGAGAGACTTAAGGAAAATTCCATTCACAAGAACCTCTCTCTGATGTTTGGTTACACATGTCAGTGTCTGGAGTGAAAAAAAAGCTGGGATGTTGTTGGCAACTGCGGTGCCAGTCTGCCCTATTTGTTAATCAGGGCAGAGTTTAAACCCAAATCAATTTTTCTTCTTCAAAGTTTGGGCCTTGACAGGGCTTTGTAACTTGCCTCTCCCCTCTCTGGCTCAGCCAGTAAATGGCTCGAGTGCCAAGAGCTTACTCAATCCTTGTGTCAGTGACACTGCAGGCTTCTGTCCAGGGCTCTCTGCTGGCCTTCTCCTCCCCTTCCCCCCAGGTCCCCCTTTCCTGAGTCTAGCTGCTTGAGAAATCGCACCTTCCCACAGGAGTCCATATAAGGAAGGTGCCAGGAGACTGGCTTCTCAAGCTCCACAAGAACCAGAAGCCAGTGTCCTCAGAGGCATGTATCTCCCAGCTAGCCAACATCTTCTGCTTTAGTCATAGAATCCTAGAATGTGGGTGCTGGAAGGGACCTTAGAACAGGGAGAATGTGGGAGAAGAGACCTTAGAACAGAATAGGTTAGAGAGGAAGGGATCTAGAATATAGAATCAACTGTAACATGTCAGAGCTAGAAGGGACCTCATGATAACAACAATAACATAATAACTAGCATTTCTGTTGTCCTTTTAGGTTTGTAAATATAATCTCATTTAAGACTAAAGATAGGTACTATTATTCCCATTTTACAGATGAAGAAACTAAAGTGCGCCAAGAGGTCTCACAGCTGTAAATGGTTGTCTTAAACAGGAATTGATCAGTCAGGTCTTCCAAAGGATAAATCATTGTTTTGGGTCTTTGGTGCTCTATCTATAAAATGAAGGGTTTGATTTTTATATTAAAGGGTTCTGATAAAGACCTCGTTTCTAAAAATATATAGAGAATTGATTCAAATTTATAAGAATTCAAGCCATTCTCCAATTGATAAATGGTCAAAGGATATGAACAGACAATTTTCAAGTGAAGAAATCGAAACCATTTCTAGTCATATGAAAAGGTGCTTTAAATCATTATTGATCAGAGAAATGCAAAGTAAGACAACTCTCAGGTACCACTACACACTTCTCAGATTGGTTAAGATGACAGGAAAAGATAATGAGGAATGTTGGAGGGGATGTGGGAAAACTGGGACACTGATGCATTGTTGGTGGAATTGTGACTGGATCCAGCCATTCTGGAGAGTGATTTGGAACTATGCTCAAAAAGTTATCAAACTGTGCACACCCTTTGACCCAGCAGTGTTTGTACTGGGCCTGTATCCCAAGGAGATCTTAAAGGAGGAAAAAGGACCTGTATGTGCCAAAATGTTCATGGCAGGTCTCTTTGTAGTGGCCAGAAACTGGAACCTGAGTGGATGTCCCTCAATTGGAGAATTGCTGAATAAGTTATGGTGTATGAATATTATTCATGTTCATGTGGTTATGAATTTTACTGTTCTGTAAGAAATGACCAGCAGGATGATTTCAGAAAGGCCTGGAGAGACTTATATAAACTGATATTGAGTGAAAAGAGCAGGACCAGGAGATCTTGTTACTGTGTACAATGAAGATTATACGATGATCAATTCTGATGGACACGGCTCTTTCCAACAATGAGATGACTGATGCCAGTTCCAATGATCTTTGATAGAGAGAGCTATCTATACCTGGAGAGAGGACTGTGAGAACTAAGTGTGGACCACAACATAGTATTTTCACTCTTTTTGTTGTGGTTTGCTTGAATTTTCTTTTTCTTTTTAATTTTTTTCTTTTTGATCTGATTTTCCTTGTGCAGCAAAATAATTGTATAAACATGTATGCCTATATTGGATTATATGCCATCTAGGGGAAAGAGTGGGAGGAAAGGGGGGAAAATGGAACACAAGGGTTTTCAAGGGTCAATGTTGAAAATTTGTCATTGCATATGTTTTGAAAATAAAAAATAAATAAATAAAAAATAAAATGAAGGGTTTGGATTAGGTAGTTTCCAAATCCCCTTCCAACAATGCCCTCTATTCCAAGGCTGTAGATGGTATAAAAATGCTAGACTCTGTCCAGTTTAGATCAAGAAGATCTGAATTCAAATCTTGTCATAGATAACATTTCTGTGTGACCCTAATAACTAAGTCCCCACGTATGGAGAAGCCCCTGTAGTAGGTAGCCAGAGACAAGTAGAAGTTGGGCATTCTAATTCCAATTTGGGGCTTTTGAAAAGAGATTGCTATGGGCTGGGTTGGTCACAAGAAGGCATCACAGAAGGCCATGAGCTTGTGTTTCAAGGTTGGTAAGAATATTCTGGACATAAGGGATCACTCTAAAAAAAAGCAGGGAGATGGTAAAATACAAGGTGTGTTTGAGATAAATGAGACCACTCAAGGCTTTGGAGTGGAGGAAAGAATTAGAAGACGAGGTGAGAGGAGTCGAGTGGGCCACCAGATTGCAAAAAATAAATACCTTGTATGTCAGATGAAGGGACTTTAGATTTTACTCTT
Source organism: Antechinus flavipes (assembly GCF_016432865.1). Taxonomy (NCBI): domain Eukaryota; kingdom Metazoa; phylum Chordata; class Mammalia; order Dasyuromorphia; family Dasyuridae; genus Antechinus; species Antechinus flavipes. The sequence goes on along the minus strand of NC_067398.1, from coordinate 54,347,528 downwards.
TGGACAATGGCATCCCATCTGTGAAAAACAACATTGAGGAGAGTTTAATCTGGCTGTATCATGTGACTTGTGTATGATGGTGAGGTTAAGGTCAACAAGGATTGTGGCATTTGGTCTAACGAGAAGAGAGTCAGTGACATATTTTCCTTACAACTTGTTTCCTCTACTTTTCCACTTCTTACCATCGCCTACCTAGAGGAAGACAGCAGAGGCATTCAAAAAATAGTTATAGAAAAGTAGCCCCTGGGAGCTCTCCATATCTGAAACCACAGTTGTAATTCAGTTCTAATCGGCAAATATGTATTAAGCTACTATTGTCCCAGGTGTTGGGACAAGCTGCTGCTAAGACAGAGACTGTAACTTGTGGAATTAGTAGGGGAGGATAAAACCAAAATAACGATAATTAGAACATGCAATATTATGTGATAAATAGAGAGCTGTCCCAAAAGTAGGACACTTGGTGGGGAGATCAGGAAAAGCTTCTTGAAGAAGGTAGCTTTTTAAGTTGAGCAGGACCCCTACTTTTTGATGCATCTTGGCTCTGTGGTTCAGAGCAAGTCACTTCCTGGTGCTCTAGGCAACCAGTTGTAGTAATGGTGCCATCTTATATTGGTAGAGGGAGTTTCCTGAATCGGTTTCAGTCTCTTAGAGTTTGGCACGATTGAAACTGCTGGTGAAAGTGAAAGATGATGTTCAAGTTTAGGGAGCCGTGTCTAGGAAAGCATCTATTGTACTTTGTGAATTTGTGAGGGAGGAAGAGAACCAAAGACATACTCAAAGAATGGAACAAAGAGAGAGAAAGGGCAGGTAACATGGCAATGGACAAGGTGGGGACAAGAATCTCCATTCAGGCATGTGGAGTTTGATATTTTCCCACTGCCTGCTATTGATTTTAAAGGTGAGATTTTCTTTTTCTATCTAGCTGAAGCTAATATCTAAAAGGGCTTAGCGTGCTGGACACCATTCCTCTAAAGCAGCTCTCACTTGACAGGATTCGATATGAATCCAGTATATCCAGATTTGTAATGTGTTATAGTTCTTAGCTTAACTGCTTAGTTTATGATAACTGTGTCACCCAGAATTAGAAAGTGGGGGACAAGTTACTTTTCCTTTTTGGGACTGTTAACTGCCTCTCAATGGAGTAGGGGGAAGTCAGACTCGCCCTCAGTGAGGAGAGTACCATTTATTCCTGGAGAAGATGGAATAGGATTAGCAGAGGAGGAGATGACAATGAGATTCAAGATCTCTTGACAAAAAATTCATTTTGAAAATCAAAGTATATCCAGGGGAATCTTATTTCTCTGACCTTGCTTAGAAGGGTCCACAGAAGTAAATTTTCTCTCAAGCCAAGCTTGTTTAAATTTTAAGCATTTTGGATAAGGTATTTTTCTAATGAATCATTCACTTCCCTGAGTTCTTAAATACAGAGTAATGAACACTATGGAATCTTTTCTTGGTTTCTGGGGGCCTTCAACATGAAAATGAAGGAATGGATTGGGCTAAATTATAGTGAATAATCCCTTCAATGCCTATGAGAAGCAATTTGCCCCTACGCAAAATGTCCCCAGACTGATTTTTATAGTTTTTATTCCACTTCCCTCAGTGTGAGATTATCATCTATTTCTTTTCTGATACTATACCTGGTATTTATCTTCTCTCATCCTTCTTTGGTGCTTTTTCTGTTCATCATATAGATGTGCTCAACTCTGAGAAGAGTAAGACAAGCAAGAATTATAATCCCTGCCTTCTAGGAGCTTACATTCAAATGGAAGAAAACACTATACATAACCCCATTGATTTGAATTGTGTGAATTGTATGTGAAGTATGAGTAAATTGGCTTCAGAGTTCTCTCTGTAGAAAAACCCCTCCCCAGATTGGAGGGGTACTCCTACAACTAATGAACTTAGTGACTATTTCAGATGCTCTGAAGCTTCCTCACCACTATCTCTCTATTTCCCTCTAGGATTTTGTCCATATTCTGGATAATTAAAGTTATCAGAAGCCTGGTAGTTGGAGAAGTGGGGCATTCTGTACTAATAAATTAAACATACTTTCTGCAACCATGACAAAAAGGTTGATGCCTTGAGAGAATGAATATCTGTAGTTTATGATACTTGATATTTTCTATGTTCCTAGGAGTTTAGAATTTGAGAATGGCTTGGGAAAGACCATAATGATGAATCTAGTCCAACCAGCCAAACCAAATCTTCTCACCTAAATTTCCTTCACTGCATATTTCCTCATTGGGTGGGGAGAAGTGAGAGAAATAATTGGGAAGAATTGTTTTTTTGGATGGTGGATTGTTTGAAATGTATCCCAGGCATCCAAAGTCAAGGATTCAGTGGAGCCCTTTATACTTCCAGTTTCTACATAGAGAATCAGAGTGTTTGTTTTCTAGAATTGAGAGAGACTTAGCCCTTGGTTTCTCAAAGGGGAAGTTGCCAGAAATGGAACTATAATTCTATTTAGACGCAAAGACTTTATACAGTGTGTACAGCTTGGGAGGGAACTTAAGAGAGAAGATGAACATTGAAGTTGTTTTTTTGTTTTTTTCCACAGAGGAGGGAACAAGGAAAGTCACACAGCTGGGACTAGAACGCAAATTTCCCAACTTTAGGCTCTATGTTCATTCATTTAGTTCTTTTCAAAATATTCAGCTTGATCCTTGCATCCAAATATTTTGGCATGATTTAAGTTTTATGCCCTTCCCCCCACTCCCATCTTCCTTTTCCCCTTTCCCCCTTCCTCCCTTACCCTATATATTGTAAGTGGCTCAGACCTTGTTTCATAAAAGGGGAACTAACTCAATGCAGACAATGTGACTTACCCAGAATTTTGCTCTGAATCAGTAATGGTCAGGAGTAGACCCTAGTGGCTGCTGATTCACCATCAGGTTCCGAGGCTTCTGAGTTCCACCATTTCCTAAACTGCTTAACTGACAACATTTCCACCAGAGGATTGTAAGAAAGAGAACTGAAAGATTTTCACTAAAGTAAAACATTACTGGTACTGATTGTGCTCATTCTGGGTCAGGTTAAAATTGAGCCCTTTCCACGATCTGTGAGGAGAGGTTTATTAGGTAGTATAAAAAAAGAGGAAGGTCTGAATTATTTGAACAAACATCTTGGAAACTCTTTAGGCACCTGATGAGGCACAACAGGTGCCCGGAGTTGTAAATAGAAATAGTTTGGGGAGAGCAATAAATTGAAAAAAAAAGTATATTATATGAAAATATCATAATATTACGATAGAGATTGTTTGTGACATGGAACAACCATGACAAGACATCCATCGCAGATTACAAAGTTATGCTATATGTTAATTAACAAGGGAAAGATGAGTTCCCTATAGAATTCATCATTAACCAGGAGGAAGGAGCCATTAGGGGGAAGACTATAAAGTGGAAAGTACCTTACAACTCACTTGGTCCTGAAAAAGATTAAGCAAAAATCTTCATTGTAAATACATCGCTTAGAGGGGAAATGTATCTTGCGGGTTTTTCTGGGGAGGAGGGGAAATACCAGGGAAGAGTCAGGGAAATAAAGGATGTGTATTGAAATACTGAGACTGTCTTAAAGATATTCTGAGAAAACTTGGTTCACATCTGGGCTTAACAAAACAGTAAGATGGTGTAATTGTTTCACCCAGTATAATGTGAGCTCTGTGACAATGGTGATTATTTTATTTCTGTCTTGACATCCATTAATGAAAGCATGTTGATCAGGGCAGGGAAAGGCATAATCAGAGTATAATCTCCATGAGGGTGAAGACCCTTTCTCATTTATCCTTTAATTTCTCCACTCTTTTCCAGGTTGCTTTGCCCCCAGCAGATGCTTATAATCTTTCTGGATTGAATTGGGTACATCTTAGATTTGATTAATTTGATTAATTCAGAGAAGCTTTCTCCATTTTGTATATACCCCAGGAGGTACTATGGTCTGTCTTGTGTCTGTGTCTATCTTGGGTAATGGATTCCAAAGCAGATGATAGCCGTGGGGTGTTTTAAAGGTGTGTGGTGGTTGGGGAAGGAGGAGAGAATGGGTAATTGTTTCTTTTCTTTTTTTTTCCAATGATGTAAATTCATCTACTGTATTCTTATTCTGAGCTACCTGGAGTCAGAGAGTAGGACCAAATCCAGATGGGATAGGAAGGGATCCTGCATCTATAGAAACATGAAAGAGATGTGATCAAGATGCCCTTAATACAAATTTGTGAATTGATTGACATACTGGAAGGATGCAGACAAAGGTGGATGATCATCTCTTGTCAGGGGATTCCTATTGTTCTAAGTTGGGATCTTCTCTGGTGGGTACTGCACCTTACTCTCAGGATGGGGAGAGTTCAGAAGGAAATAGCATTAACATAACAGAGACCTGACCCAATTCTTCTAGAGTCCCGGGGAAGGTGGCTGAGGAGTATGCAGAACAATAGAAAATTGGGAAAATGTGATAGAGTAAAAGAGGAATCAGAGGTCAAATCCCAGGTCAATTTTATACAAGCTTCTGATCTGTAAAATGGGAATGATAATAATAATAATACCTGTGGTATGTGGCACAAATGAGATCATTGTGTTTCATGCACTTTGCAAAATTTAAATTGCTATAGAAATGTTAGTTTTACAGGTTCATATACATATAAATGAATGTACAGGCAGAAATGATGTCATCCTCCCCCTTTCCTCTTTTTTTTAAGCTACAGGCAAACTGCACGTGGATCTCCAAAGGCACAGCCAAGATTTTTAAAGCTTAATACTGGTCCCCCACCTAGTGCTCAAAGGAATAGCAGCCTCTGATTTCCCCATTGTGATAGTACAATATGTCTTGTGGAGGCTGCCACAAAATTTAGGATTATAAATAAGATTGAAACCCCAGGGTCAGTCTGCAACAGTCCAGAAATACCTGTACCCACAGAGAGAGTGGGTCTCAGAAGAATGTTCCAATTCAGGCACCTGAATTGAAAAGGAGCCCAGTAATCAAGAGAGGAGTGGAAGGAGACAGTTGAAAAAATCAAGGTCTTTTTTTCTACATTTTAGGATGTCGCCTTCCACCTCCAGTTACAACTACCCGTTGGTCTGGGAGAAGGCAAGCAAGACCAGAATTTACCTTATACTGATAATAGTTCATTTGAATTTCTAGAACCCAAGTGCTTTGTATCTTTTTGCCCTTTTTTGTTTCTTACTCTAGCTCTTTTTGGTCCACCATTCTAGTATTTTTATATCCATTTTACAAATTGGGAAAATCAATAAAGATTAAAATTGGGAAGTACCTTGGAATTGGGAAGTATTCTGAAATGTTATCTAGATTTCTATCAGAGGCTTAGCCCATTTTTCTGTTAAATATCAAACAGGTTCTTCATTGAAATTCTTATTAATTACATACTGGTCCAAAAGTCATTCCTCCTTTTCTCCCTCCCTTTCTCCTTCTATTCATCCCTCTTTTTCCTCCCTCCTTTTCTTCTTCTCTCCTTTTCTCCATCCCTCTCTTCTTGCTTTCCTCCCTTCTCCTATTTTTATAGACTGGCTGGCTCTCTTAGCCTTTTTTGAGGATGGAAGTGAAGTGACCACTCACCTCATCTGTAAAATGAGGATAATAATAGCATCTACCTCCCAGGGTTATGGATGAAATGAGATAATAGTTGTAGAAAAGGACTTTGCCCAGTACTCAGTACACAGTAGGCTCCATATAAACGTTAGCAATTATTAACTTGCACTGAGACTTTTGGGAGCCTCCCCCCAATCCTTTGCTAAAGGAAAAATCACAACTCTCACTTGATTTTGGACGGAATGAGCAGATCTTGGCCATTTAGACAGTTTTTTCCTTTCTTTCTCCCCCTTTGCAAGTTAAAGTAGAACAGATTGTAAGGGAGGAGTGGCCTTTAACCAGCTCCAACTACCAGCTTCTTCTGATTGATCAGTTTCTGCTTTTCAGATGCTTAGTAGACATTTCCTGGTTTTCTTTAGTTTTCATATCAGTAATCAGTCTTGACTTTCATTTCCTGCCTGAAATAAGCAAAGGAATGAGAGCCTTTTGGTATGGCTTATGAGAGTAGCAAATGTAATATATATATATATATATATATACATATGTATACAGATGAATAAATCTGTATCTACACTATGGTTTGCAGGGGCTAGTTAAATTTTTATTTATATGTAAAACATTTACATGTAAACATTTATTCATGTATACATACATATTATTTATAAATATATAGTATTCATAGTGTACTACAGAGTATATATATGATACAATTATTTTACACACACATATCATATATATGTTTGCATGTATAAATTTAATTTGGGACTCCAGATTAAAAAGATTTCCTTGCAGAGAAGAGGACTGGGATCATTACCAGCAGATCCAGTGGAATGAGTATCTGAGCTCCAGAAAATGACATTGAGGACTGTTATTTTCAGCAAGTATGGTGGAGAGACCGAGCCATTTAGTCATGTATTTTCCTCTGAAAAGCTGAAGGCTGGTCATAAAACCTGAGCAAAAAGATTCTGTTCCAAAGGTTAACTCTTTGGCAATGTCAAGATAACTATTATTTGATTGATGGGTCAGGAGCGATACTTGTGTAAGGCCATTTAGATGGTTAGTGGCAAAGGCAGGTCTACCACCCAGATCTTAGCTCTTAGGACAGTAGAATTAAGAACTGGTCAGCAATCATTTATTAAGTACCATACATTGTTTAATTTCCCCTTAGATTTTTTTTTAAACTGTGACCTTTTGTTTTCCCATGACTTTTATTTCATTACCTATATACATCCCTTTTTATCCTATTTAGAGAGCTGATCTCTATAACAAAGTTTGCATTTCTGCATAAATTAACATATAAATCCAGCATGTCAGTGTATGCAGTGTCCTGCACCCCTGGTCCCTCACTTCTGCTGGGAAGTGAGGAAGGTACATAACTTTTTTCATTAATTTTCAGGACCCAGACTGGTCATTGCAATCCTATAAGAAAATACAGTTTGTTTTGTTTCCATTTCTAATTATTGGGTCTATTGTGTTTCTGGTTTTTGCTTATTTCCCTCTTCATTAGTTCCAATATTGCCCTACATTTTTCCTTTGAATCTTTTCTTAATACACTTTTTTTCTGTTACAATCTTGTAGCCCAACTCATTTCTCCATTTCCTAACCAATGGGCAACTGTTTTGTTTCATGTACTTGATGACCATAAGAAATGTTGCTGATTTCTTCTTTGGGATTGTGGGGGGACCCTTCTTTCTGCCTTCAACCTCATAAAGTCTTCATTTTAAAGAGGAGGAAATTAATCCCAGAGTTAGAAAAGTCTTGCCTGACATCACACTTTTAGATAGGACTGGGATAGGAGACATAGAAGTCCCTTGTCAGAGCTAAAAAGGACTACAGAGGAGATAGGGAACTAGGGGAGTCCCTTCTCTCTAGTGGACCTCAGTTTTCTCACCTGTAAAATAGGGAGATTGGACTAGATAGTCCACAAGGCTCCTTTCAGATTCAATGCTGTGATTGGGTGACCTCTGACTCTCATTCTCCTTCTTTGCAAAGTGTGGGTGTTAGTATTTAGGGCAGGAACAGCTGCCTCCCTGGCTTTTAAGTGGAGACCAGAATGAAAGTGTTTTTGGAAAGTTATTATGCAAACAGACTCACAACAGGTGCTTTCCCTTTCTCTTGGGTTGTTCTGTAGTTTCTGGTTAGCTCTTGAAGCCCCTGTCTTCTTTTGTCTACACAAAGCATATTTTGAGATGTCATTTCTGTGGGCCTGAATTTTGAGAATCTCCAGGCGCCTGCTTGGTGTTGTCTAATTTTGTTATATTTTATACTTATTTATCTAATTATGATTATATGCTATATAATTATACATTATACATTTTTCTATTAAAGGGGATGTGAGGCTGGGTTATACAGGATTTGAATCTGAAGTCTTCCTGGCAGAGTCAGTATTCTAGCTTATATGTCATGCTTCCCATCATATAAACTATATAAACCAGAATTAACACCCAAGACCTCTGACTTTAAATTCAATGCAATAAACATTTCATAGTCACCAACTACATATCAGGTATCACATTCATTTCAGCGTTCCTTTCACAATTCCTTATGGCCCCTTTTGGTATAGCCATCATCCCAACAAAGAACTGAAGGTACTTGCTCAGGAGTAGGATGACTTGCTTCCAGTCACCCACCAAAAAGCAGAGGCCTAATTGAAGCTGAAATTCAAAGCTTCTGGATCCGTGGCTGTGGTTTTCCAATAAACTGCATTGTTCCCTGTGGCTGATGAATATTAAGATGGAAGGACAATTGATTGTGTAGACTGAGGATCTCTTTCTGATGTTTAAGATGAATGTGACCTTAGCAAGTCATCATCTCATCTCCCTGGACTTCAGTTATCTCAACAAGAAAATGAAACAGTTGGCCCAAATGGGCTCTGAGATCCCTTCCCATGTCCTGGGCATCCCTAGGAAGGATTAGATTGGTTTTCAATCAAATAATAAGCAATTATTAAGGACCTACTGTCTGCCCATTATTAACCATCATTGGAGAAGGAGGTGAACAACCTAAGGTGGTGGAAAGAACACTCATCTGGGATTGTTAGCCCTTCCTCAGTGACTCTGAGGCCTGTCACTTCTCCCACTTCACACTTTTCTTTCCTTTTCTCTGACATGATGAAGTTATGATTTTTTGAAGGACAGCTCATATTCTAAGTCCCTTCCAGCTCCAGTATTCCATGTTCTAAGCCACTTTGTTCCAAGATCCCTTCCATCTTTGACAGTCTGTATTTTCAAGATCTTTGTTATTTTTTATTTTCTTAAATCCCTCCCAGTTCTAACATTTTATATTCTAAGTTTCTGGGTCTTAATATAACATGCTCAGGCCCTGTGTAGGGCCTGCTATATTCATTCTCGAATTCTATGGGGCTCAATTCTGAGCTGAGCCCAGAAGGGATGAAGGTTTGAGCCATTGGTGGTAGAGGGGGTGGAGATAGGGAGAAGCTGGCTGACCAGTTAAGTTAGCCTAAGGCTGAAGGGCCTGTTACTGGGAGCTTCCCATGAGGGGGGCAGTGTCTACCTGTTGGGGAACAGGTTTCACAGAGGGCAACTTAAGGAGGAAGGGAATGATCCTTGGCATTGGGATGAAATGTCCTGAGGGACTTGTTAGTAGTGAGTAAATGACTTGTATTTATTGGCTTTGGGAACAGTCTAGAGTCCTGCCAGGCAGCTGCTGGGCACATTGCTCCCAGGCCTTCCAAGGCTCACCCAGGGCATAGCTGGATCGGTCATCATCTGCTTTACCCTAACCATACCTCCCATTAGTCCCTGACTACTTAATAAGTGACCAAGAATTACTGAACACTTATTATATTATTATACTCTGCTCAGTCCTGTAGTCTTGGAGCTGGGAGAGCTTTCAGAGGCCTCATAAGTGAATTATTTAAGATCATAGAGCTATTCATTTCAGTTCAATCTTAATATATTTCTGTGTGTCTCTGTGTACCTGTATGTATGTATTTATCTAGTTACCTACCTACCTGTCTTTCTTACTGTGTGAGAGGCCCTATTCTTGATGTTTTTTTCATATTGAGAAAATAAAGCATAATCCTTACTCTTTGAGGAGCCTAAAATGTAGGGGAAATGACAGAGAATTATGAGATCCTTTGTCTTTCTCTGTCTCTTTGTGTCTTTCTGTCTCTTCTCCCTAGAATGTAAGCTTCTGGTAGTCTGCCTCGGTGTCCTTAACTATTAAAATAGGAATACTAATAACATCTAGCTCTTATGGTTATTGTGATGATCAAATGAGCTCTTTATAAAGCACTTAATACAATGCCTGGCACATAGTAGGCATTATATAAATTCTTATTCCTCTCCTTTCCCCTGAGATTGATAATGCTTATTGATTAGTTGGTGGATTTAAAGCTGGAAGAAACTTTAATCTAACCCCATCTTTCTGTAGATTTAATCAACCCATCAAGTTAAACAAGTTACGTAAAATCTCTAGGTTATAAAAGGTTGGTCTGGAATTTGAACCTCAGTTCTCTGACTTATATACAGAACTCTGCTGGTCTTTTTCAGAAGAGCCATGATGATACTGGTGTGGACTCTCTGTTCCTGGGGGATAACAGATTGTTCTCCCTCTCTCCAGACTAGAATTCCAGCCTCCCCAGCCCAGTGTGTTTGTTCCTTTCTCTCTGCCGGGGAGATAGAAGGAATATTATCTCTTTTCCCCCTACAATCAAAATAATTATTAGAAAATATTAATATAGAGGGGAAAGAAGAATGGGCTAAGAATTGGAAGATTTTAGCCAGAGCTGACTTTATTACCAGCTTGCTTCATCAATATGAAGAAGTCTATTTTATTCCTTGGATCTGTTTCTTCATCTGTTAGGCAAGAAAGGGTGTGTGTGTGTGTGTGTGTGTGTGTGTACTAGAGCAGTAGTCCTCAGATGTTTGAATATGAAGACCTTTTTAACATCTACAAATTTGAGGACCTATATAGGATGGTAGATATATATTGATGGAAAAAAACTACTCAGTGACAAGTGTTGAATTCAGTAACAACTTCAAGTAAACTGAGTTTATTAATCAAATAAATAATTTCATAATTAATATGAAACGTAGATGCAAAATTTGTCTATTCTCAAGCCATTTATTTTATTAGAGTTAAAGAAAGAGGAGATTTCCAAAGTTTGGTGGCCATATAGGGTCATAGACCTCTTGCAGTACCTGAAATTCACTGAATTGAGGCCTGCAAGTGTAAAAGCTCGATAGATAACAGGGATTCAAATAATCTCCTCTCCTACTCCCCATTCACATAGTCCAGACTCTCTAGTTCAGCAGTTCTCAAGCTTTTTGGTCTAAAAACCCCTTCATGTAATTAAAAACTTTCAAGTACCCCAAAGAGCTTTTGTTTATATCTTTTAGTATTTATTGTGCTAGTAGTTAAAATTATATAATTATATTATTAACATAATTAAAATAATTCATTAAAAATAACAGAAATCCATATCATATTAATATAATTAATATTTTAATGAAAAATAACTATTTTCCAAAATAAGGGAAAAAGAATGACTTGGTTTCACATATTTCTGCAAATCTCTTTCATATAATGCTTAATATAATCTTCCCAAAAGCAAAGGCTTAGCTATGTCATTGCCTAACTCAAGAATCTTAAATAGTCTGATGTCCCACTTTTTTTGAATTATAGTATAGACCTTGATAAGTTCTCCATTTTGGCCAAAGAGGCTTCCTTGCTTTTTGTATGAGGTTTCATTTCTTTACACAGTTTGTCCCACCTGCTTAAAATACACATCGCTCTCATCTCTCCCTCTATAGATGTCTAACTTCCTTCAAGGCTCATTTTTGTTGTTCAGTCATTTTTCAGTCATGTCTCACTCTTTATGACCCCATGTGGGGTTTTCTTGGCAAAGATACTGGAGTGGTTTGCCATTTCCTTCTCCAGCTCATTTTATAGATGAGGAAACGGAGGCAGAGTTCATTGATTTGCCCGTGGTCACAAAGCTAGTAAGTGAGCTTGGGTTTGAACTCATGCTTCTGACTCCAGTCTTGGCTATCTATCCACTGTGATATCTGGCAACCCCAAAGCTCAATTTGGGTATCATCTTCTGTAGGAAACCTTCCTTGATCCAATTTTTAAAAATATATATACCTATTATTAGTGAGTGATTTTTCCTTAAATCCCAACCTTCATTTTATTTTATTTATCTTCACCCAGTCTCCAGAATGAAACTCCTTGAGGTCAGGAACTATATCGTTTTTCATGTTTATATTAGTAGTACAGTTCATCTCCATTGTAACTGCTGAATTTATACTTGTTAAATTGAATATGGCCTTTTAGAGCTGGAAAAAAATCTTAAAGCCCCCAAAGTCTTCATTTATTCAACACTTCCTCTGTGCTCCTCCCTTTCCTCCTTATAGAATAATTGATGGTTACTCCCTTCACCGCCTCCATCCACTACTCCCATCCTGGCCCACACCCCAGGATAGGGACAAAAGGGGCAGAACCCTGATTTCTCTGAGGCAGAAAATCAAGGACCGCCTCCCGCCTTTTTAAAATTGTAACAAACCTAAGACTACAGAACAGCTTAGCTTGTCTTTTAATGCCCCAAAGTCTCCTGAGCTGAACTCTAGTTTATGCTAAGGGGGGCAAGAAGCATAAAAAAAGGCAGAGTGGACTGAAGACATTTCTTTTCCTGGCTTAGTAGCATGCTAGAACTCCCACTGGCCTTTTAGATTTAAGGTCATTTAAGGACCGGGTAAATGTTAGAAACACCCTAATGGTCTTTTAATAGGCCTCCTGTTTTGTGTGTGTGTGTGTGTGTGTGTGTGTGTGTGTATGTGTGTGTGTTTCTGTTCCTTTCTGTATTAAGCATAGAGACTAAATAGCTCATAAACACGAGGCCACATCCGGTCCCTGCACCTGACAAGCCCAATGTCTCCCAGTGTGCACCAGTGTGCACGTCTCCCTCTCTCAGGGAATTAGTCTGGACTTGGCAGATTAATTTTGAGAAAAGGAAATGGGAATGGGCAGTACAAAGAATGGAGAGATCAGCAAATTTGTAAGCCCTATTTCTGGGTCACCCCAGGTGTCCCCATCCAAGTATGGGCTGGCTGTAAGATTCTAAGAGGAGGAAAAAAATTTTAAAAAGGAAATCCCTAAGTGGAATTAGTTTTTACTCAGCATGATGTGATGAAAAAAAGCCCTGGAGAATAGAAGCCAAGAAACCTAAATTCTATCCCAGCTTTGCCGTTTATTTACTGTGTGACTTTGAAGAAGTCTCTGAATCTGTAAAGTGAGGTAGAAGTCAAGGGGCAGATCAGGGAGAGCTTATGGCATATTTGATAAAGAGATAGCCTTAGGGGCAGGAAGAAAACCTGGATTAAAATATCACCTCAAGGTGCTTTCTGATATTGTTGCAAGCAGGTTGTTCTGAGAATCAAATGAGAAAATATTTTAAAAGTGTTTTGCAAACTTTACAAATTAATATCATTATAGTTATAATTTTAAGTAATGTTATAACTTATACAACATATAGGGTGGTTGGGAAGTAAGCTCTTTGTAAATCCTTTAGGGAAATATATAGGAAAATATTAGTATTTCCATAGCTTTATTTGGGGAAGGGAGGGCTAAAAGATTGGGGAAGGGGAGAGAATTTATTTTGTCATGTGATGTGTTCATCACTAAAATAGATTTAAGAGTGCAAGTCCAGCAGTATGGAGGTGTGGATTAGCTACTTCTGGGCACCATGCCTACTGGGTAGCTGCCATCAGGTGCCCAGTGAGGATAATTTAAGACCTTGGGAAGACTTTTTCCCCCTAAGGTTGTATGAAACAAAGGTAAAATAGATGATCTCACTGGCTTTTGCTTTTTCCATAAAAATTTAATCCTCCAGTGAAAGTGCTGTGACCATCTTCCCAAGTCACTCATGCCCATAATCTTGAGCGTTCCCTTCAGTCCAGGCTAAACGTTCTAGTTCCTTCAAATATTCCTCATATCGCATGAGGCATCCATTCACCATCCATTGGCATCTCCCTTTTTCTTTGATTTTTCTCCCCAAAACAATACTATTATGTGAAGAATCATTTCTTCAATGGGATGAACACCCTGGATCTACGCTTCTATCATTTTAGAGTCAGTTTTCAGTTATTAAGCATTTCGTGTGTGCCCATTGGCACTGTGGTTGGGAGCGAGGAGACAAAGTAAAACAAAAGCCAGGAGTTTGCTTGAGGCATTTAAGGTGATTTGCCCAGGGTCACATGATTGGTAAAGATGCCATGGAAGCAGTAACTGAACCCAAGTGCTGCTGAATCCAAGCCCAGCAACTCTATCCCTTATGAACTGCCTAATAATGATGATGATGAGAAATGAAATGAACAAACTCATCCTATTTCTCCAGCTCCCTGAGAGCCAGGACTCTGTGTTTACTCTGCTCACTTGCATGTATGCTTGATCGCTACTGGACGCTCAATAAATGTTTGTGGAGGATTTTAAAGTCAAGAACCGTGAGGGGCACTGATCACTAACATAGCATCGCCTCCCCCAACAGGCTCTGAGGTCACGCCATTCATCTTTAAAAGTCACTGCCCCACAGCCCACAAAAGCCAAATCTGTCTTACACCACCTGGACCTTGAGCTGCCATGTTTCACGGTCCAGTCTCATGGGTGCATTCAGCCTTTGTACTATTTCTTGCAACGAGTGGGAACAGGATGGGAAAGGATGGTTAAGGTGGTATCTTGTATATGTTAGCGTAGGTCTATATGTTTCTATGCCCAAATGCATTTTGGTGGAAGGGCTGCTCTGTAGATTGCCTTTTTCCCCCAGAAATAAAAGGGCTCACTCTTTGGTTGTCTCACGGTGATGCTGCCCTCTGGTGGAGATTTCTGATCCATTGGCTGCCCCACACCTTTTTCACCTGGGCTCCTTGGCCACTCCCAAGTAGCTTTGGGAACTGGGCCATGGCCCTTGGAGAACTGCTTCTGCGTTCATGTGGGGCTCACCCTGGAGCAGAGTGGTCCATCAGAAAGGGGCTTAAATCCCCATTTCTTTTTACTTAGTAATCTTGGTTACCATTTAATTTCGATGTGGGTAACCTTGGTTGCCATTTAACTTACTTGAACTTTAGTTTTCCCTTTATGCAAAAAGAAAGAAAGGTATTGGACTAGATGAACTCTAAGTTGGTCCCTTCTAACAAGAAATCTTAGGTTGGTCTTTTCCAGCAATAAATATAATTATAGTGGCTTGATGTTTCTTAAGAGCCCATCTCCTTTAGAGCTTTCTCTTGTCCTTTTCTGGGGGAAGAGGGTGTAGAAGGAAGGTTGCATGGGGGAAGTATTATGGATTTTATCCTTATTAATATACAATGTAATATATAATATACAATATGTATCCCTGCCACACCCCAGCCCAATTGCCTTTCCATACATGCTTGGATACATAAGATACATAATCTTCCCCACAAGACTGTATCCAAACTCTTTGAGGGAATCCTGAATACCTTTGTTAGTTGCTCAGTTCACACTCATGACAAAATAGATGGGACTTATAAAATTAAATCAATTAATCATGTCTTAATGCATACCTAATATGGGCAAGTCTCTTTACCTAGGAAAAAAAGAGATTCCTACCCCAACTGTGGGTTCTTTGGATTTTGGATAGTGGGGGTAAAGACTATTGTCAGTCACTACACTCCAAGAGCTTAGCACAGATTCTGACATGTAATGTTTGTCAAATGAATAAATTCATAAGCATTGGAAAAACAAAGAATGTTTTCTTTGTAATTAATTTCTACCCTAGGACAGGCTAATGCTATGGATTTTCCACATATTTTTGCCCTAAACTTTGCCTCAAAATGCCCCAGATAGTCACATAGAATGTTGGCTTAAGTGTTTGAAGAAAAGACACTTCAAGATACTCCTAAATTTTACCCTGCATGTCACAAAAGGAACTCATCTGAATTTATTTTTAGCTTCTTTCTAGCACTTTTCCCTGGTCAGAGCCTATTTCCTCCCTGCTCCTTCCCAGATTATTCAGCCTCACTGGCCATTTCCTTCCCTCACCTGCCATTCCACTTGCACCTATTTGGTGTGAACCTCATGTGATATTCTATGGTCATTGACTTCTGTTATGTTTAACTTGACTGCTATTTAAGTGGCTCTTTTTGCTTTGCTTCTCTTGAGGGGAGGGATTGCAAAACACTTTAAGGGCATTGACTAGCAAACAATCAAAAAGCATTTATTAAGCATCTACTGTATCCCAAGTGGAAGAGCATTTACAAATATCAGTAATGAGACAATCTCTCCACATCAACTATATCCTATTTGCTCCAAAGTATCAAATAGTACATTTTCTCTTGGTGTGTTGAGTAAGGATGGGTTTCTAGGGTTTTCTTACTGTTCATGTTTTTAGGTTTCCCACTGAGTTTTGACTCAGTGGGAATAGGGATATGGAAAATGGGAGATGCTTCTATGAAGCAAATCTAATATAATCTTGAAATTGAAGATTCCCTAATGGCTTCCCAGGAAAAGTATGGGAGTGTTGAAAAATAAGAAAAGGTTGATTAAGGCCATAAACAAAGAGGTATGGAGAAAGTCGGGAAGAAGTGATCAAATGATTCATACCTTCTTGACTCCATTTTCCATCTCTGAAAAATGAAGACTATTGGACTAGAAGATTGCTAAGACTTTTTCGAGCTCTTAACATTCTGTCATTCAAGGCCCACTCCAACCTTGAGGTTGTGTTTTCAAATGTCTTTTATCTTGGAGGAGCCTATGGTTTTGGACTGCTCCTATGAACCTCAGTTATTCAGGTTGAGGCACTTGTCTGCTGCCTCCCAACCTGTGCACCATCTTCCCATTCCTTGAGGGCTTACCTTTATTTTCTGAAATTCTTTCTTTCTAGATTCACCTTCAGTACTAGCTTTGCCATCAAACCTTCCCAGATCCCTGTGGTTAGTAGTTCACTCCCTCCACAGTGACCTTGTTTGTGTAGTTATTGATGATCATATTTTCTCCCCTTATAAAGTCCTTATAGATGGAACTGGTTTACCTTTATTTTTGTATCTCCAAGGCTTAGCACAGTCCCTGACATACAATAGATATTTAATAAATGTATAACTCTGATTCAAGAAAGGGAAGAGCTTGGACTTGAGAAGGAGCCTTTTAAAAAATCTAGGTTTGTCAATCACCAAGCTTGTCATCTACTGTGTGTCAGGGACATAAAAGCCAAAGAAAGCCCACAAGGAGCTTTCAGTCTGAGGGAGACAGACTATAAACAGCTGTGTATAAACAAGACAGAGGCAGAGAAAACTGGACATAAATCCAGAAGGAAGGCACATGTATTAAAGGAAATTCAGGAGAGACAGGGACAGAGGGAAAAGAAGAGAAAGACAGGAAGGAAGGAAAGAACGAAGAACTAGAAGGGGAGGAGGGAGGAAGAAAGAGAAAGGCAGAGATAGACACAGAGAAAGAGAGAAGGGAGAGATAGAGACAGAGTGAAAGAGAGAAGGAGAGAGAGAGTGAGGCAGAGACTAAGAGAGCCAGAGGGAGGAGAGCGGCAGGCAGTGGCTACTCACATTCAACTAGTTCTTGCGATGAATATAAATCTTCACCCTTCTTTGTTCCACCCATTAAAAAAACAAATATGAGTACAGCAAATGACTAAGGGGGCTGAAAGATGGGGATGAGAGTGTGGGAGAATCTTAATCTCAAGATGGTACAACACTTGTGAAATTTCCTATTTTCAGTGGATTCTGGAATACAATCCCCATGTTCAGCAAAGGTCTTTGTACTTCTTTTTAAGAAATTCTGAATAAAGTCAGATTTTCTTTTAGATTTAGCTGCATTTCTCCCTTCTGCCCCAATAGCTATAGAATCTTGCTTGCCAGAGGAACTGAGTTGAGGGAGCACTAAGATCAGCCATGAAAGGCAGAAGTGACTTTGTTGGAAAAGCTCTCCCTGGACACAATACCATTCTTATAAGAATCACTGTCCCAGGGTTATAGACCTTGGATTTATATCCTGTTTTTTTTTTTTTTTTTTTTTTTTTTTTTTTTTTTTTTTTTTTTAACAACAGCCTATGAGACCGGTAGTAGAACAGTATAGAGAGCTGATCTTGGCCCAAGAGAACTCAGGTTTAAGTCTTGCTTCTGATACATACAGCTAATACTGTAGGTGCTCTTAAGTCTTGAAGAATGGAGAAGTGACTTGCTCAAAGTCACACAGCAGCCAAGAAGGGGCTACCAACTTTGCTATCCTCTCCTCAGCACTTATTCGTATGTCTGCCAAACTCAGAAGGCTGAACCAAGCTTCCACTGGAAGAACTCTCAAGATCCCTGGCCATAGTGGTCTAAAACAATTAAACCAAATGAACAGGTCTTCACAAAGTACTTATTTATAACCATATAAATATATATAAATGTATATACAATTTATATAATTATATATATAGTATATATAATAAAATTATATTAAAATAAATGAATATTTACAAATAATATATGTACATATATAAATATATCTATTTATGTGGAAACATCTGTTATAGGGGCTGGGAGAATGTACAAAGAAGACCCAATCCTCTAGTGAGTTTCAATCTTTTTGGTCAGAGGTGACTGAGACAAGTGGAAAGTTTAAAAAACAACAACAAAATAACTCAGACAACATTTAAAAATGTAGATGACAGTTCAAGAATGAGATGTCATAAGACCACATGTGATGAATTTCAAAGACAATAAATGCTGAGACTTTAGTGGGTGAGGGTATTCAGTAAAGCCTAAGTACGTGTTTGTTACTGATTTTTTTTCCTCCGGAAATAAAGCCAGGTTTTTTGTTTGACCTCATAGACAAGTCTGGGTTGAAATTAAGGACAAGTACAGAGTGGCCAAGTTGGCATAGATAGCACCCAACTATAAAATTAGACCTAAAACACTACCACTCTTTGCCTGGGTTATGTAGCTCATTGAAGGTAGTTGGGATTCAAGAGAAGGGCATTCTAGACCCAACTCAGCCTATGCTGGGAAAAAGTAAATCATAACTCAGCACTAATCAGTTTTTTATGATCTTAGGTAGATCACTTTGACTTAAAGTTACCTCATTTAAAAAAAGGGGGGGCTCCTTTTCCTTATAAAAGAGAGGGACTCGGTGATCTCATCCAGCTCTAAATGTATATTACATCTCTGAACCTTGGTGGGTTTTCTTTTGCTTTTTGGTTTTTTTTAAGTCTATTAAATAAAGGAGATTGGAAAGGATTGTTTCAGTGATCTCGACTAGTGGCAACAGTAAATCATAGAATAATTCATAGATGTTTATTGAAGATTTGTTAAGTGAATGAATGAATGAATAGATCCAGACCCTATAAATTCCTTAGTTCAGCTATCCCACTATAAATTTAGCGTAAAATCTTCAAACAGGCAATCTACATCACTCACCATTCGCGCAATCATTCCCAACCATTTACATGGTATCATGTAAGGTGCCATGCAGGTGGCACCATAGTGCACAGGATGCCAAGCCTGGAGTCACAAAAACTCATCTTCCTGAGTTCAAATCCTACCTCCCACCCATCCTAGTTGTGAGACCCTGAACAAGTCACCTAATGCCATTTGCTTCAGTTTCCTCATCTGTAAAAATAAGCTGGAGAATGAAATGGCAAGCCACTTCAATATCTTTGCCAAAAAACAAACCAAAAAAAAAAAAAAAAAAAACCCAAATGGGGTCATGAAGAGCCGGACACAAATGAAAAACAACTGAACTGAACCGTAAAGGACAAGTGGTATTAAGCAGTTTTTAATATTGCTATAGCCTCTAGGGCAGGGATTAAGAGGGATCTTTTTTTTTTTTTTTTTTTTTTTTAAATAGAGGGAACTTGGTATAGAGAGACAGTACTGCCTCAGGAATCAGGAAACTGGATCTGACATTAACTAGCAGGATGACTTTGAACTAGTTCCTTTACCCCTCTGGGGTCTAGTTATTTCCCCTTCTATTAAAATGAGAGAGTTAGACAAAAGAATCTCCAAGGTCCCTCTTGGCCCCAAGACTGTGATTTTAAGTGGGTGAGGAGATTTGCTCTCCCTACCCTCTCCATTCCTTTGAATTTTTTCTTGGTTCTTTGAAAATTTCTTGTGAATGCTAATACATGGAGAGAAGACTCTAAAAATGAAGAATTATATATTTTAGTAACTGCAAAGTAACTCTGGGATTTCTGCCAAGGAAAATAGCTCAGTTTCTAGCTGGAGAACAGCTGGGAAATGGCATGATTCTAGAATGTGTGTAAAAGGGTACTTGTTTCTAAGCCTTTCCTCGCCAAGATTTCAGAGACACTGCTGCCATGTAAGATACTGTCGAAGGAACCAGCAGGCAAAGTTGGAAGTGAGCAGATGGACTCGTCAGGTGGGCCCTGATATGGAAGGGAGAGACATATCCAAAGATCAAGTTGTGAATTGGAAAATTGTAGTAGTTCTACAAAAAACCCAGAGACCTGGGCTTTTACCCCACTTCTCCCTCTAAGGAGAAAAAAAAAAAACTTCTCCTATATGAAACTTAGTATTACAAAAGAGAATAAAAATTCTCATCTATGGTGGGGTGTGGGACTCTGAAGAAGAGATTTTTAGAAATCATTTTCAACTTCAAGATAGATCATTTAATAAAAGTGGATTGGGCTATGAATTTTCTTCTTAGCAATAACAGGACTAGTATTGGGGTCATTTTGACAATGGGATCACTTTGTCCTGAAATGCAGATATTTGAGGTCAAAAAGCTGAAGGATTTGGGGCAGCTAGGTAGCACAGTGGATATAGCACCAGCCCTAAAGTCAGGAGGACCTGAGTTCAAATATGAACTCAGACACTTAACACTTCCTAGCTGTGTGACCTTGGGCAAGTCACTTAACTCAAATTGCCTCAGCAAAAATAAAAAAAAAATTAAAAATTGAAAAGCTGAAGGATTTTAATTTTTACAAATGGTGGGAGCTTAAATTATTTTACTTATGGCTTCAATTTTGTGTCTTTTCATGCATAGCCAATGGCAAACAACAATGCCATCATTAATAAGGAAAATGCATTCTCCAAACTATTGAACATATTAATGGGGAATGAATGGGCAGAACAGCTAGGATTGTTTGGAGTCAGGAAGACACAAGATAAAATTCTGCTTTAGACTGTGGACAAGTTACTTGATTGCTGCCTGCCTCAGTTTTCCTTACTAGACTTAGAGGGGCAAAGGAACTTGTCCAAAGTCATTTATTGTGAAGATCAAGGTAATCTTGTGTAAACTGTTTGCAAAGCGTGATCTGCATGTAAACCATAATTACTTTTAGTCAGGAACTTAGTGCTGCCATTGACTCGTTGAAGGGGGTCACATCCCTTCTTAAGTCCTCAATTTGTACTTTTGTGGAATGAGTGGGCTAAGACTAGTTGACCTCAAAATTCCCTTCCAGCTCTCATGTGTTTTATTCTCTTCCCAGGGATTATGAGGATCAGTAAATCAGTAGCAGAACTGTGGGAAGCTGCAGTAAGATGACTTTTTAATTACTTTTTGTTTCTGACTACATGGAGGAGAAGTATGAGGTGGGGGAGGAGGAGGAGGAGGAGGAGGAGGAGGAGGAGGAGGAAGAGGAGGAGGATGGGGCCCACCATTGTGTAACAGAAGGACCTATTTTTGGTGTTGATGGGAGAGCAGTTAGAAAATAGGATGATTGAGGTGGCATTTTTTCCCTCCAATTCTCTTCTCAAAGGTGCTGGCAATTTGCACCCACTTAACTGTCATTACTTAAAATTTAAGTCTTGTTGGGAATCTTTCAAGTAAAAAATGCCATGCAATCAGTCTTAATCCTAGTAAGGTCCCTAGAGAGCCTCTGTTTACCCTCCTCACTTTACAGAAGGAGAAACTGATTCCAGAGGAGAAAAGGGGACTTAGCCCAGTCACATAGCACTTGTGACAGGACTGCATTTCTTTTACTTTATATTTTAGGGTTTTTTCCCCAGGCTCTTTCTTTAATATTAATAATTTGATTTTAGTAAATATTAATAGCTATCATTTAAGATTTACAGAGTGCTTTACAAATATATTTTATCCTCATGATAACCCTGGGAGGTAGCTGCTATTACTTTCATTTTATCAGTGAGGAAAATCAGAGTTTAGGGGTCCTCCAGCTAGTAAGTAGATATGTGAGGCAGGCTTTGAACTTGAAACTTCCTGATCTCAGGTCTAAAGTTCTATCTACAGACAGCAACAACTAATGATTCCCATTATTAGAAAATATAGCCTATTTGAACACTGGATTTAGGCCTAGGGGAACACAGAGAATTTTGGCATTGACTCATTGACTCACCAGTATATTGGCCTGTTCTGTTAGTCCATAAGCCTTGGGAAGGCTGGTGTGCCTAATGCCTCAGTTTCTTTTCATCACTTTGTCAATGGCAGTATTGTCTACGGGGAAAAACATTGGCTTTGGAGTGGGAACCTCTGGATTTGAATCCCAGTTAGAACAAGCACTTAAATCTCTCTGGGCTTTGTTTTCTTTGACTATAGAAATGGTTGGACTAAATGACCCCTAAGATACTTTCTAGCTTTGGAGTTTATGAGCCTGAATTTATTTTTTTTTAGAGCTTGATTTTACAGGCAAGAAAACGGAAGCCTGGGGAAGTAAGGTAATTTAACATGCCCAAGGTCATGTGGCATGCTGGTTTTCTGAATATCTTCAGATGGGAGAAGGGCAGTAAGTCTCAAGTTGAACCTTAAAAATGAAGTGGCCTGAAGGCCGGGAACCTTAGGGGTGGGTGCTTTGTATTTTCTTGTTAGCTGAGAACACAAAAGGAAGCGACTTGATTTAGTGAAAGAATGATGAAGTTTGAGTCAAAGGAGCATCTCTGTTACTGTGCAACCGGAGAAGTCCCTTTACTGGGTCTTAAATCCTTCATGTCTAAAATGAAGGGAAGGTCACCTCCTGGGAGAGAGGTGATAGACTCAGTGGACTGAAGGAGCACATCCATTTCTGGAAACACCAATATGGGGATTTGTTTTGCTTGTGACTATATATTTATATCAAAGATTTGGGGGTTATTTTATTTAAAATATTTTTATTTCCACTTGGGGGAATAGGGCAAGTGAATACTTTAGTTAAAAAAAAGCAAAATAAGATAAATTATATTAAAAATGAAATTATTAAAGGAACTTGATCATCTTTGTCTAGTTATTTCAGTTCTGTCCAAGTCTTGGTGATCCCATTTGAATTATTCTTGGCAAAGATTTGCCATTTTCTTCTCCGGCTCATTTTATAGAGCAGGAAACTGAGGTAAACAGGGGTAAGTGACTTGCCCGAGGTCACACAGCTACTAAGTGTCTGAGAGATTTGAACTCCACAAGATGTCTTCTTGATTCCAGACCCAGCATATTATCTAGCTTCCCGAGGGATTTGATCACTAGGGTTTTAATCTTAGAATCCTGTATTGTTATCGTTGTTTGTCCTTCTTTCTCGAAGAGGCCCATGACTTCGTGGAGGGGATGCCATGACAAGCAAGTGAGTTGGATGTAAGTGAGAGAGGGATGGTCAAGGCCTCCTGCCTCATTTTCCCCTCCAGAGCCTTCTGGGTCCAGTGGCCAGATATAGTTCAAGACCACTTGAGATGGCCCTGGACACAATGGATTAAGTCAGCATTCTCTGAGTCTCAATGAAATGATAGTAATGAGCCAGAACAAAGGTAGGGGGATTAGGGCAGAAAATTTAGGAGATGCTGATGGTACCAGACTGGGAGCTGACAGCAATGGCAGCATTTATTCCATTATCTCCAGCTAATAGCACTCCCTCCCTCCCCCCCGCCACCTCCCTAGGTAAACATGACATTGTCCCTCTCTCCTGCCCTTGCTCCGGTCCAGGTACAGAAATCATGAGTAGTGGCTCTGTAATAGTGGCAATAAGTCTCTTTGACAGGAGACTTGGGCCCTGGTGAGAACAGTCAGGGGGGAGATGGGAAGTGAGGAAAGAACACTTGGTAAAATCCCAAGGGAAAAGGGAGTATGTACTGAGAGCAAAGAAGGAAAAATAGAAAAAAGAATCGCATTTTCCCCTTTTCACCTTCTTCCTCTGGGGGTTTCAGGGATCTGTATAGGGAAGTTTGGCTTCTTCCTTTGCCTTCAAAGCTCTCTTGAGCTCATAGAGGTTGTGATTGTTTTGCTATCTGCTGTGGAGCAGACCCAGGCAAGATTTCCTGAAGTTGAGGGGCCAAACCTTTGTCTCCTGGAAGGCAGACGTGTGTCTCCGTGTTGGAATCACTTCACTTTGGAATCCCAGGCTTTTATTTTCCCTTATCCCCTTGGGGGGGATACAAGGGAGTTTGACTTTTGGATTCTGCCTGCACTAATTGATACTGTAAAAATAACCCATCATTCTTCTGGTCTGATCTGGGCGGTGTCGGAGCATTGTTTTAACATCTCCTTCTGACCATTTGATTGTTATCTCTTAAGTACCATTGTGGCATTACTCAATAGAGTATAATTGGAGGATGTGGGACTCCAGATCCTTAATAATAAAGATGTTTTTCATTGAATGACCTCTATTTTCTTCTTTCTCCCCACCCAATCACCTCAAGTAGAGACACCCCTCATTCTTCTGCATTAGCTTAGGCTTCATGTTTCACTAATGCAACTCAGCAAGAGTTTGGTTCAGAAACCAATTTGGGAGGGCGAATTTTGGTGAGAATGAACTGTGGACAAATTGCTGTTCTTGGATCAAAGAGACAGTATGGTGCTTGGGACGCTGCGCTGGGTCGGGAGTCGGAAGAGCCAATAAATAGTCCCCACTGTGGCTAGGAGGAACTGGAGTATTCAGATTGGGAGAAAAAATTTTAAGGAACAAAGTAGGTGTATTTCAAGAGAAGACTGGACTTTATAGCTGAACTAAAAATAAAGGGTAAAATGGTAAAGAAAAGCAGATTCTTAACGTACCTAAGTTAATTCATAATGAGTCACTCTAAAATACAATGGGCTACCTTAGAAAGTTGAGGGGGATCCATCCCTGGATATCTTCAGTGACCACTTTTTGAGGATGTTGTAGAGTGAATGTGTTAAGCTTTATTGTTGTTTGGTCATTTTGGGTCATAGCCAACTCTCTGTGACCCCAAAGGGAATGCCCATTTTCTTGTCAAAGGTACTAGAGTGGTTTTTACTATTTTCTCTCCAGCTCATTTTACAGATAAGGAAACTAAATCAAAGTTTAGTGACTTGCCTAGAGTCACACCTTATTTTACACACACACACACACACACACACACACACACACACACACATATATGTATGTGTGTATAGGTTATGGTATATATCTATATCTATCTATCTATCTATAGGTTATAGGATAATCATATAGTAAATGCCTAAGGCTAGATTTGAACTCAGATCTTCTGACTCCAGTACTGGTACTTATTCACTATACCATCGAGCTGCCAGATGAGATGAATCTCTTAAGTTGCTTTTTTCTCTGACTCGTTCATGTGGTGACCTCAGGGAAGTCGTTCTTTATCAATACTTTAAAAATTACCTTCAGGATACCTCTGGATTTTGCTCTATAAAATAAGACAAGGAACTAACTCTTAAATTCTATGATTATAAAAAAATAGTCACCCAAGTACTTTGGTTTTCTTTCATCTAGTTTAAAATGAAGTCCGTATTTTTCTTTTTTATTATAACTTTTTATTTACAAGATATATGCATGGGTAATTTTTCAGCATCGACAATTGCAAAACCTTTTGTTCCAATTTTTCCCCTCCTTCCCCCCACCCCTTCCCCCAGATGGCAGGTTGACCAATGCATGTTAAATATGTTAAAGTACAAATTAAATACAATATATGTATACATGTCCAGTTATTTTGCTGTACAAAAAGAATCAGAAAGTCCATATTTTCAAAGAGAAAATCAATCTCAAGGATCACCTTTGAGAGGCATCATGGTATGGTGAAGAAACAGACCTGGTTTAGAATCCCATTACTTGTGTGCCCTTCGGCCAATCAGTCACTGTCTCTTAAGCCTCCTGTTTCTGTTTGCTGTTTTATAAGTGGAGGGGTTGAAGTAGATAGCCTCTAAGAGCTTTCTACGTCCAAAATTGTAATCCAATGAGAATGTGAGAAAATGAGGATAGAATGATTTAGTGTAACAGTAGAGCCTCTGGATCTTAACTCTCACAAGCAAGAGAGTCTTTTTTTTTTTTTTTTTTTTTTTTTGAGTTTTATCCATGTGTGAGGATGCTCTCTTCTATCCCTGGTGAAGGTCTTCATTTCCTTTTTAGAGACCCCTGTACAAACAGGCTTCAATGTAGCTGCTACAGCGGAACACGACTCAGATGTCACTGACGTTTCACAATGGCCCAGGATGTACAAGCTGCTCCTTTGGCCCATTGAGAGTTGGCCCCATTGAATTCAGCCCTGTCTGCAAAGGAGAATGTTCATTTCAGAACATGGCTCTTCTGTCTTTCCCCAAAGCCTCCTCTGTAGTGACTTTGTATAGCCCCATTTCCATAGTCCTCTGCTGTAACTGCCCAGACTTCCCAAATTAGAAAAACATAGTGAAATGGGGTGATAAAATGCAGGAATATTTAAGGGGGCTGGGAAGGAAGAGGGAAGCTAATTGAATTTCTTGGTTAATTTATATGCTGCAGCAGATAATTATCAGGAATGGACCTTAGAGACAGACAGCCTTGGTCTCAGTCCCCACCAAATGACTCTTTTCCCATTCCTTTATGCCCTTGCAGAGCCACAGGCCTTTGAATTGATGTTCATTGATCTTTCATGCCTTTGACCAGTCATTCAGTGAATCCCAAGGCCAAATCCCTGAACCTTTGACTCCAAGCCTTCCAAAGGCTTCCTCCGCATTCCTGTATCTAAGAGCATCCCACAATCATAGCTTTAGAGCTGAAAAGACCTCAGTGGAAAGCTGGTCCAGTTGAGGCCCAAAAGGTCAATAATTGGCTCAAAAAGTCATATAAGTATTCAGCAGATGAACTGGATTTTGAACTGTAGACTTCTAGTGTATCATTTAATCTCTCTCTCTCTCTCTCTCTCTCTCTCTCTCTCTCACTCACTCACAGTTGGTGTTAAGTGACTTGCCCAGGGTCATACAGCTAGAAAGTATGTTAAGTGTCTGATACCAGATTTGAACTCAGGTCCTCCTGACTTCAGGGCATTCATTTGATCTCTTTTACCCATTTTGCTCAGGTCTGACTTAAGTCCAGGGGTGGTTCTTTCCTTCCAGAGGAGAGCATCCATCCCTACTAATGCTCCTCTTCCTTTTCCCACTTCCCGAGGGATACTAGAGCCCCAACATTCATAGGGTTACAGGAGAAGAAAAAGAGGGGTTGGAGGAGTCTCTAGCTTAACACTGTGTAGGCCTCCTCTTCCTGAGGGGAGTAGTGGGCTCCCATCTCTGGGATTCACATTCTGTTGCTGGGGCTTTATGTCTTCCATGAAGACATTTCCCCCGGCCTCCTACAACACTTGAGTGAATCCCATCTCCCGTTGTTCACTTCTTTCTGGACTTCCATTTCCTTATCTGTAAAGTGAGGAAATTCGACTCTGTGATCTTGCAGGTCCTTTGGTGGAGATTGTATTGCCTACAGGACATGGATTCAGTCCCTGGTCTGTAGTTTCCTCTGTGAAATGAAGGCGTCAAACTAGAAGTGTCCTTTGAGGTCCCTTGTTACTCCAGATTCATGAACCAAGTCCACTGTGCAGGGATGCTCTGAGACTGAAAGCCATGTGATGCTAGAAGAAATAAGTCTTGAGGTTCCAAAGTTCTGGGTCAAAGGCCTACTGCTGCCTGTAGTGAATGGGAAGGAGGTGGCTAGTAGGACTGTGAGGAACTCTAAGCATGGGCCCATGGGTTCCAGACATCCTTTAAAGCCCTCCCCAACTTACCCTGAAAGGATTTATGGATGAGAAAGTAGCCTGGTGCCTGGTACTCTGGCCCTGGAGGAAGCTTTGTACTAAACTCCAAAGTTTACAAAGACCTTAAGGATGTAATAGAGCAGACATTTTTAGATAGAACTTTATAGAAGGCCTATAGAAAGCAGACAATCAATAACCTTGGATGAGGAACATTATATGAACTAGCCAGACATGTATGCACACACATAGACAAGATTATTTATTTACACATGCATTCGTTTATATTATTTCTCCACTTCAATTTTTAGTAGCTTGAGAGCATTTCTTTGATGTTCTGAAATTCTATAAGACTCTGAAGATCTCCTGGCTAAATTCTGCTTTATGTTCATGTGAGAGATAGGGAAGGAGAGCTGCATTCTGTGATTCTGTAATATATCCTTAAGATTTCTTTATAAAATTCTTATCATTCCCAATTGTTTGAATATATGTATATGGTGAGTAGAGATCTATGGTAGGGAAGGAGGGAAGATACCATTATCAGGTTCTGTAGTATTTTCCACATTTTCTGGCTAAATTCACATATTTTTCTTTCTTTCTTTTTTTCTTTTTTTCTCCTCTAGAAGTCAAAAGAATGGCAACTAAGGAAAAGCTTCAGTGTTTGAAAGATTTTCACAAGGACATCTTAAAACCTTCCCCTGGCAAGAGTCCAGGAACCCGGCCTGAGGACGAGGCTGAAGGGAAGCAACCACAGAGGGAAAAGTGGTCAAGCAAGATTGACTTTCTGCTGTCCGTGGCAGGTGGTTTTATCGGCTTAGGTAACGTCTGGCGTTTCCCATATCTCTGCTATAAAAATGGCGGAGGTAAGTATCATGTAGTAAATAAATCCCTTAGTAAGAAGAATAGAAAAATAAGAGAAATTATGTTGATGTGAAACTAGGCCTTTCCCCTTCCCTTCCCTCCTCACCTGCCTTTTTCTAGCCACTGGCTTTTGTAAATAAAATATATGACAAGGATTGAACACAGCATTCACTTGACCTCTCGATGAGTTGCATCGACTTTATTGATTGTCCTGTCCCACTGTTGACCCTCTAAGTTTGCAATCCCTTTAGCCCCCTAGATTGTAGTCTGACAAATCAATATTGATGAGACTAAAACTTGCCCATGTGATAATTGAGAAGTTTATTTCTTGAGCCCAAGTGGAACACTTTATATTTGTTAGTATTAAATCTCCTTTGATCTGGCTCAAAGCCCTAATCTGTGAAGATATTTTTGGATTTTGTCATCCATTTCATTATATATCCTTTCTAACTTTGTGTTATCTGAAAGTGAGATGATAATATCATAAATGTTATTTCTCTAGAGGTACTATTCAATGTTCTAATTTTTTCTTCATTTTTCTTCAAAATTTATATTCCCAGTAGATTTCTGAATTCACTCTCAAGAAGAAAAGATAGAATAAATTAATTCAAAATACAATACAAATGAGTAATAGCCAGCTAAATGTGCTATTTCTTCCCAGAGTTATCAGCATTTTAAAAGAAGAGCTTGCTAACTTAAGGGATCTTTAATGATAGAGTTTTAAATTGAAGGACACACATGCTAAGAAGAGATACTGGAATAAAGGGCATCTTCTGGGTGGCCTTAAATCATATCTGATATAGGCAAAGGCCTTTCTCCTTGTTAGTTAGCTTAGGTGAGATATACATAACAACCTGTTTGGGCATTTGTTCAGTGATGTTGGGGATGGCAATTTAGCTTTCCTTATTGGTAAAATGAGGATCATAGCAACGTAATAATGGCTAACATTTATCTAGTACTTGCTATGTGACAGGCACCTTGTTAAGTGCTTCTCAATTATCTCAACTAACTTATTGTTGGCTATTCTGAGGTAAGGGCTTTAGAAACCTCCAAATGCCATGGATGTGCAAGCCAAGATGTATTCTTGGGAAATCAAAGGTCATTATTGATTGAAAAATGAGTTTTTATGTATCCCAGGTACTGGTTAAGAGAAAAAAAGCAGAATATTCCCATTTGGGGACACCCTTGAACTTTGCAGAAGATTGCCTCGGGGAGAGAGTCTTACAGAATCCTTCTATAACCTCAGTGTGGGCCTGTCTGGATGTCTACTCACTTGCTAGCCTTCATAACCCTTTATAAACTGCAAATGTCAGGCCCTCCTCCATATAAGTTGATCTTTTCTTGATCAAGAGACCTCAGCATATTCGAACCAACTTCCAGAATTCCTGTGACCTGTTGATGGGGATCACCCTCTTTTTATGTTCTCTCTACAGGTGCATTTCTTGTACCTTACTTCATTTTCTTGTTTGGAGGTGGCTTGCCTGTATTTTTCCTGGAGGTTGTTATAGGCCAGTATACCTCTGAAGGTGGAATTACTTGCTGGGAGAAGATCTGCCCTCTTTTTAGTGGTGAGTATTCTGGTTTTAGCAGGGTCTGAAGAACACCACTGTGTTCCTTAGGAAAGTCATTCTTCCCTGAGAACATTGAGAGGAAAATAGACTAAGGATGGGTAGGAATTTTAGGGACCATTTCATTCAACTCATTCATTTTATAAATATGTGGAAACAAAGACCCCCAAAGAGAAAGAGATCTGCTTAATTATTCTGCCAGAAATTAGAACCTAGGCTTCCCAACTCCTAGTTCTGTTCTCTTTCACAGAGCCATGTCTTGCTGGATCTGTGACTTAGAATACTGCTTATATACTTTCCTTTATGGGCTAGTGATTTGGGATTGGAGTCTGGGCCCTGTGATAGTTGAACACTTAAACCTCTCTAAGATTTGGATCATGGAATCATTATTTTAAGAGTTAGAAAGAACTTTAGAGGTTATTTAGAGGGCAGGAAGAGGAAAATAATAGATTGATCTGGAATCAGAAAATTACTGAGTTTGAATCCTACCTCAGACATTTACTCTTTTGGACTTCAGTTTCCTCATCTGTAAATTGAGGGACATCTAAGGGTCTTCTAGTTCTAAATCTGTAATCCTCTCTATCCAGTCCTTTTATTTTAAGAAGAAAGCAAATGAGACCTACGGAGGTTAAATAATGTCCATGCCCAAGGTCAAAATAGCTAGTAAGTGAGAGAGAAAAATTTGAACCCAGGTACCTACCTCTAAAATCTAGCACCATTTTCATAGCACAGTGCTCCCTTTAATTTATTTATTTAATGAAATCTTAGCCCCTAATTACATGTAAAAGCAATTTTTAACATTCATTTTAAAAAATTTTTGTTTTCCAAATTTTCTCCTTCCCATCTTCCCTTTTGGGGATGGTAAGCAATTTGATACAGGTTTTACATATGTGGTCATGTGAAACATTTCCATATTGGTCATGTTGTGAAAGAAAACACACACACAGATTAAAAAAAAGAAAGAAAACACAGATTAAAAAAAAACTTATAAAGTAAAAAATAATATGCTTCTACTACATTCATACTCCATCACTTTTTTCTCTGGAGGTGGATAACATTTTTTATCATTTTTATCTGGAATTGTCTTGGATTATTGTAGTGCTAAGAATAGCCAAATCATTCACAGATGATTAGTATACACTTAGGGGTCCTCAAACTACAGCCCCTGAGCCAGAGCAGCAGCCCTCGCCCAGGGCTATGAAGTTTCTTTATTTAAAGGCCCACAAAACAAAGTTTTTGTTTTTACTATAGTCCGGCCCTCCAACAGTCTGAGGGACAGTGAACTGGCCCCCTATTTAAAAAGTTTGAGGACCCCTGGTACTATTATTATGTACATTGTTCTCTTGGTTCTGCTCACTTCACTTTACATGAATTCATGTCTTTAATTTTTTCTGAAAGCATTTTGCTTATCATTTCTTATAGCATGATAGTATTCCATTACAATCACATCACAACTTGTTCGGCTATTCCCCAATTAATGGGCATCCCTTCAATTTCTTTGCCATCACAAAAAGCACAGCTCTAAATATTTTTGTACAGTTATGTCCTTTCCCCTATTTTTAAAAATCTCTTTGGGATACAGACCTACTAGTGGTTTGCTGGATCAAAGAATATGTGCAGTTTTACAGCCCTTTGGGCATAGTTTCAAATTATTCTCCAGAATAATTGGATCGGTTCACAACTCCACCAACAGTTATGTTCTCTTTCATAACAATTCCCACGCTGGCTCCTCACAGTGGGGGAAGCGTGGGATAGGATACATTTCTGAGAATGAGACATGAAACTAGAGGAGAGAGCCCTTTGAAATGGATAAAGGGCTATATGAATACATGGATCACTGAGATCTGGACTGACTCAGAGTTAGTAATTTATAGTAGCTCCTTTGATATGGACAAGAAAGCATGAGCCTGCAGTAGAAAGGAGGCCAAGTGAGCTGCAAAACTCTTGAGAAAGCACTTAGTCCATGTCAAGAAGCTCAGGTTGAGTAGAATTCTCAGGTGTTACACTGACCACATTCCCAGAGCTGGAAGTCCCATTAATAACTGAGAATCAAGAGAAAATCAGGATCTGTGGTAGATAGAATGGATCTGGGTCCAGACAGGCCCAGTTTCAAATCCTGCTTTTGGAACTTGCCAGCAGTGTTACTACAGACAAGTCATCTCTTCTCAGAATCTCAGTTTTTCTCACTTTTAAAATGGGAATGATAAAATCTATAGCATTTAACTCCAAGGTGATTGTCAAGGTCCAAAGGTGATATTGCTGACTTTAAAGTGTCAGCTACTGTTGACCAATTTGAGAATAAGTGCTCTAGAACAATGGGGTTTTTAATCTGAGATCTATGAATTTTAAAAATTTTATATGCACATATGTGTATATACACACAGGCACATGTATACCATTTTTTTCCATTGCAAAAACAAATATTTTATGTTGTGCATTTTAAAACGTCTTTACAAGAGGAGTGTATCAGCTTAATCAGACTACAAAGGGCTTCATGAATGTCCTCTCTTGAATGTCCAGTTAAATGAGGAAAATCTATTAGTGATGATATTGTGTAGGTAGGAAAGTGATTTTCAGGCTTAGAGAGAAGCTTTTATTGTAGTTTTGTGACCTGATCCCCACTCACCCACCCTTCTTTTTCCGTGCCCCCGACTCAAAAAAGTGATTCCATATTTTTGGCCTTTACCTACTCCCCCTAAGTGAGATCAGTTGTCTGGACAGTTCAATTGTTACAGAAATCTATTGGGGAAAAAGCTATAAAAACAGACCATGAGAAAAGCACTATCTGTCTCTAGTAACCCACTGATACATGGACACAGTTGAAAGAGAACTGATTTGAAACCAGAGGATGATTTAATCCTCAATATCAGCTGGTGTGATCCTAGCTGGACAAATCAAGTCACCTCTCTGGGCCTGTTTTTCCATCTGTAAAATGGGATTTGAAACTCTTAAGGTCCCTTCCAGTTCTAACCCCATGATCCCACAATCTCTGAAAGTTTCTTTCCCATTCCAAATATGTGATTCTACATTCCATTTTGAAAATGTTTGATTTAATTACCTCGTAGAGGTGCCTGAGCAAACCACCCACGTGGAAGATGAGGCCGGCTTTATGGCTGCATAAATGGCTGATGCTGCTATAAACTCTCTCTCTGAAGACGATATTCTACAGTTAATAAAACCACTGTAAACAATGAAGTCATTTGAGAGATAAATTGCAGCTTGTTCAGTGACAGGGAGCTGGTGGAGGGGAAGGGGGTGAAAGACTTGGCACTAGTGCACCCCATACCAGGAAGCAGGAGTCAGGAAGGACAGCAGGAACAGTGACCTCTCTCCCCTAACTCACGGCCTCCTCTTGGGTGGTGGGGCTCAACTGTCTCATCCCATTAAGAAGCTGAAGTCTCCCCATAAAGCACATTCCACAGAGGAGACGGCAGTCTTGGTTCTGCCTTCTGGTATGACTAAAATCCCTAAGGACTCTCAAGAAGTGACCTCGGTTGGTTGGTTGCTGGTATTGTCAGTCTGCTGATTGGATAAATGTGTCTGTCATGAAAAGACTAATAGAAATCCAGTCCTTATCCCTGAGGATTGGGACACATACATGGGTCATGTGGACCCCTCATCTCCCATACCCGCAAAGTTATATGACCTATCTGATTTTCTGTGTCCTTATCCATGAAAAAAAAAAAAAAAAGGTAAGCAGTAGGGATTAAGATACATTTTCTCAGAGAAAATTTTCTCTGAGAGTCCCTTCCATATCAAAATCCTAAATCAAAATCCTAAAACCTTCCCTATCTATATACAAGTGATGAATTTACAATTTACTGTGACACTAGGTAAGAGGTAAAAAATAGTAAGCAAAATTGTGTAGATATAAAGTGTCAGGAGAGAGGTGCAAGCAGAATGAAAGTAATTCAGGAAGGCTTCTTGGAAGAGATGGAGGCTTGAGCTGAACCTTAAAGAATTGGTGGGATTTCAACAGGTAGAGAGGCAGAAGTATGAGCAAAGGTAAGAGATGATAAGTGGAAGCTGCATTAAGCTTAGCAAGTTAAGAGTCTAGGTTTAGGGTGCTGGTTGTGTTTCTGTTGATTATGGGGAAATGAGATTGGAAAGTTAGCTATTGATTGAGTAAATAGAAAGTCATTTTGGTTTGAAGATCCCACTTTTCACTTTTTAAAGGACTTTGTGGTC
The DNA here is from genome assembly GCF_016432865.1 of Antechinus flavipes. Lineage (NCBI taxonomy): Eukaryota > Metazoa > Chordata > Mammalia > Dasyuromorphia > Dasyuridae > Antechinus > Antechinus flavipes. Next base: position 54,313,546 of record NC_067398.1, on the reverse strand, counting down.
AGCTTTTAATTCCTTTACCTACTGGTCTTGGAAGATAACTGTATGTCTACAGTTCATAAGAGGTGGAGTGAGCTAAAATGTGGATAGATGTCCCTTGGACACCACACTGCCTTTCTGGACTAAAGTCCATCAAAAAAAAATCAACAGATTCATGGATTACATTTTTATTGACATCCCATTCCTAAACCATTTCCCCCCCAAAGGCAATGACAGCTGTTGGCCTTTCCATAGCCTTTTAACACAGCAAATGGATGTTTAATTTTTTTTATAGTTAGCTTTAAGAATAAACCACACTGAGGAAATACAATTTAAATGCAAGCATTTTTGTAGTGACCTATTATATGTGTGTGTCTGTGTGTATTTATGTTAATAAATCATTATATGAATTTCAAAGTTTCAGTATAAAGTGAATTCATAATAGAAAGCAACGTTAGCATAATTTTATCCTGCCTATCAATCCCAGCTTTATTGCTGATTGCCTGTATGATCTTAATTAAGTCACTTTCCTCTATGAAGCTCATTTTCTTCTTCTATAAAAAGAAGAATCTGAACTAGTCAATTTCTTACAAGTCTCCTTTAGTTCTGATTTCTGGGATCTTAAATTAGAAAGTAATTTAAGAGGTCATTTAGATCAAGTCTCTTATTTCACATATAGGGAGATTAAAGGAATTCACCCAGGGCTACTTATTGGATGGTCACTTCAAGATTGGGAAGAGAAATGTAGAACATGGGGAAAATTCAGGGTGGTTATCACCTGATTCTCACCATAACTTAGTTATTTCTGTAGCTGATAACAGTAATCTCACAATAGTAAGGAATTTAATCAAATAGGACTTTTCATCTACCATCTAAGCCAATGGTTTCTGTCTTAGACAATAACAATTGATGTACAAAATTTGGAAAATCTATATATCCACATTATTTCATTTGTTCCTCACAACCCAGCTAAGGGCTAAAAATGAGGAAATTGAGATTTAGGAAAGTTGAGGCTTGCCCAGACTCTCACAACTCTACTAACAGCCAGAGAGGAAAATTGGGGAGAGTTCTTCCAGTCCCTCCACACTTAGCATACCATCCCTAATAGTACGCTCTCTCAGTTCATTCCAGGTGGCAATTGTATATTTGTGTGTACATATTTGCAGACACACAGTTATCAATTTTGGAAGCAGCCCTCCCATAATCTTATGGAGCTCCAAAATATTTAACCTTGCAAATGGGCATTTTGCTGACCTTTGTCAGTTGGAATAGTTTAGAGAAGCAATGAAAATGAAAAGTCACCATTTACTTGTATGCCATGTAAGGATGGTTATTAACTCTTGGACTTGAGAGCTGAGAGGAACTAGGGAGATCAGCTAGTCCATTTTGTGGAGCAGGAAACTGAGTCGCATAGGGGAATTTGACTTGCCTGTGTAGTCCATAAACTGATATAAGCTTGTTTAGAGAACCTTGGGTTTTTTGATTGTCAGTCCTAAACTCTTCCCACCATTCCATGGCTCCTGATTTATCTCCCTTTTCTACTGATCCAGCAGCACTTGGTAAAGCAGAAATAACCCTCTTCCCTTCCAACTTGAGAGATGATGGCTCCTGCCATCAATTTCTTTTTATTCCAAATGAAATAAATAACATTGAAAGGCTGAAATTCAGGGTCTATGTCACCCGTAAGGTGTTTAAGCAGTAGTGGCTAAATCCCTAAACCTCAGATTAAGAACAATATTTGATAATGTGTTCCAGGAGAACACATTCCAGGAGAAAAGAATAATCCTATTAATAATTGCTCACATTTCTGGATAGCTTTAAGATATGTGTGGTACAGTGGATAGAGCACTGGGCATGAAGTCAGGAAGAACTTAATTCATCTGAATGCCTCAGTTTCTTCATCTGTAAAATGAGCTGGAAAAGGAAATGGCAAACCACTCCAGTACTTTTGCCAAGAAAATCCCAAAAGGGGTCATGATTGAATAATACCAAAGAGAAATTTTTCATTTATTATTTCACGTTTGATCCTCATATAATACGGTGAAGTAGGTGCTATTTCAATGTATTATTTCAATTTATAGATGATGAAGCTCTCAGCTTAAAGGGGATAAAAACATTATGTGCCCAACAAGTAATTAGCTGAAGTATAGGATTTCAACGCAGCTCTTCTTGACTCAAGATAGCACTCTTTCTACCAAACTCCAAGGCTAATCAATCTATCAGCAAGCATTTATTTATTTTTATTTTTTTTGCTGAGGCAATTGGGGTTAAATGACTTGCCCAGGGTCACAAACCTAGGAAGTATTAATTGTCTGAGTCCATGTTTGAACTCAGGTCCTCCTGACTTCAGGGCTGGTGCTCTATCCACTGCTCCAGCTAGTTGCCCTTCAGCAAGCATTTATTAAATGCTTATCATGGTCCAGGCTTTAGGAGTACAAGGAATAAAATAAAACTATCTCTTCCTTAAGAAGCTTATGTTCTATTTCAGAGAGTCTGCTATTAGGTAGAGAGTTATGGGTGTGGGGAGCATGTGTTAATAGGATCAGGGTCCCTAAGTGTTGTTTTGTCAGCGCCATCCTGCTTTCTTCATTACAACAACAACACCTGGCCCAGGAGTCAGGTTAAGGAGGAAGTATCACATTCCCATGATATCTAAAAATTGTAAGAGTTAAGCATTTAAGCTCATAGATTTAAAGCTAGAATATACCTTAAAGGCATCAAATCCAAGCCCTTTATTTACCAGATGAGAAAACTGAGGTCCAACAAGCTTAAGGTCATGGCAAATGACTAGATTTGAATCCAGCTCCTTATATCATATCACATGCTTTTTCCATGAATGGGGTCTTGAAAAATGTATTAGCCCTAGATATGAGGTCAGAAGAGGCTACTGTAGGTAGAAAGACCCTATGTCACATGTAGAGAAGGGAGGTAACTTTTCATTTATGTCATGATCCTACTTTGAATTCTTTTTCACTGAAAATTCCAATAGATCTGGTTGACTGCTCCATCTCATGGAGGATCTTTTTCTTGATGGAAAGTTGTCTTAAGTGCCCTCTTAAGCTTTCTCCCAATTTTTAAGGCTCAACCATCCTGAAATTCTCACAATCCGATTCTGTGATCCCCTTAGTTTTTGAAATAGGTTCGCTGACAACTAAGTTCTGTGATTCTTGGATTTTGTTCATAGTATTCTATCATGGAACCATTGTATTTTGGACCTCTGGTAATTGAGCCAAACCCTGCACACCATGTGTCCTTAAGTGAATGCCTGCCCTAATTTAGCCATAAACTGAAGAGGTAACAGGCATCTGAAATCCTCTCCTGACGCAGATCGCAGAATTAGAGATTGGGAACCTCCATTTCTGTGTTTGCTCCAGAATACTTTTGTACTGGATAGAGCTGTCAAGAGCTACATTCTACCCCCTGCCTTTTTGCCAGACAGAACTTTATCACCCTGGACTTCAGAGGAAAAGATGGGACATTTTTGGTCAAGTTAAATAACTCTTGTTAAATAGAAGTGTTGATTAGGAATACTGACCATGTAAGTGCATTATAGACCCACTTTTTCTGAGATCCCTTTAAAAAAATTTACTTGTTTTCAAATGGACCTCTTAAAACCAAAGGTTAAGTTCCATGCTCCACTTGAGAAGCAATTTGGCATGGTAGGAAAGGCACTTGATATGAGAATGAGACCTGCTTTGATACTAGAGCCACGTGACCTTAGGCACATCATAATATAATAAAGGGTACTTGATGTGGGGGGCATGTGACTTGGATTCAAATCCAGGCTCAGTTTGATTTTGGGACTTTTTAGTCACATGCTGTGCGTCAAGTTTACCTACTTGTGAAATCTAAATGTATGGATCTGCTTCCCCTCTCTAAGTGTTGGTATTTATATCTGTAAAACGCATATAATAGTACTACATTGAGTTATCCCATAGAATTGTCTTTTTTAAAAAAAGTTCCATGTGAAGGTAAATTAATTATTATTTCCATCCTGCTTCCTTCACTCTCTCTTCCCCTGTCAAAGGCTCTTCCTCAAGGCAAACTGGTCATGAATTCCCATTCCCCAGAAGACGCTGAGTGAGATTTTTCTTTTTTTTTTTTAAAAGATACATTGATAAGTTGGTGAAGGAGACATTTTGAGATAGAGAGGGCTTTTAAATCATATTAAAGATGTAACTCCAGGATCAATTCTACCTTCTCAGTGAAAAGCACACATATCAGGGTCAGAACCAAGAAAATTCTCAGGGTTTGGAGAGATTTCATTGCCATTTAGTACAACCCACTTCTGTGACAAATGAGGAAAATGAGGAACAGCAAAGACAAGAAACTTACCTATAGTTGTAGGAGATGGGACTTGAACCCCTTTTTAACTGGCAAGCTAGTAGTATTCTTTCCATTGTATCAAGTAAAGATTGTTAGAACTCTAGTTTCCTTTGGAAAGGCTAATCCTGCCGTTGGTAGTGGGATTCTAGAATTTTGAACTGGTAACGATCTAAGATACTGACCAACTAGTCCATCTTCTTTGCTTATACTGACTGGCGGGAGCAAGGTAGACTGGACAGGGCCAGGAGAAGACCTGGGAAGGTAGGAAAGTGTTAGGTAATAAAAGGCTTTAAAAGCCAAATGGGAGAGTCCTTGATTGGTCCTGGAGGTAATAGGGAGTCACAACAATTGATTGTCTCCCCTTTTTCTTTCTTTTCTTTCCTTTCCTTCTCTTCTTTTTCTTCCTTCTTTCCTTCCTTCCTTTCTTTTCTTTTCTTTTCTTCTATCCTTTCTTTTTCTTTCTTTTCTTCTTCTTCCTTCCTTCCTTCCTTCCTTCCTTCCTTCCTTCCTTCCTTCCTTCCTTCTTCTTCTTTCTTTCTTTCTTTTCTTCTTTCTTTCTTTCTTTCTTTTCTTCTTTCTTTTCTTTTTCTTTCTTTCTTTCTCCCTTCCTTCCTGTCTTTCTCTCATTCTTCTCTCCCTCTCTTTTTCTTTCTCTCTTTCTCTCTTTTTTTCTCTCTCTCTCCTTCTCCTTTTCCCTCCCCACCCCCTCTCTTTCTCTCTCACCTAGGAATCGGTTATGCTTCCATTGTGATTGTGTCCCTCCTGAACGTGTATTACATCGTCATCCTGGCATGGGCGATCTACTACTTGTTTCAGTCATTTCAAAAAGAGCTCCCCTGGTCCCTCTGCCATCAGAGCTGGAACACCCCGAATTGCTTGGAAGACATCCTGAGAAAGAACAAGACACTTTTGGGCGAGAATTATGCAAACTACACATCACCTGTCACCGAGTTTTGGGAGTAAGAATCATTTTGGTCTTAAGAACAAATAGACAAAACAAGACAGGTGGGACCAAAAAACAAAATAGGTCCCTGGTTTCTTTAGAGAGACTCTGTAGCTACCATTTCATGAGGGCCTGGAGAGGGAGAGCTTGAGGTAGACAGAGCTAGATGCCTTCCATTTGGGATCTAGCTCTAAGTCTTACTTGATAGTACTGTCAGCCTCAACAACTCATAATGTCTCTGAAACTCATTGACCTCATCTGTAAAATGGGGATGATAAAGGTTACAGTACCTATTTTACATGGTTGTTTTAAGGAAAGTTTTGTTGATGAACTGTCAAAGCCTCTCTATCCAGGTAGGTTTGTTCTTCCTGACTAGGATGTTCAGGGGCTGTTAAAATGTGTCCCTGTTTGTCCTTGGGTCCTGTTCAAGGGCAAAGCTGTTGCTAGGCCAGGCTTGCTTAGGAGACACTAAGTTCTCTTTATAGCTTGATGTTTTTTTGTTGTCTAGAGGCAGGGAATGAACTGGGTGCACATGGAGCTTGTTCCTAGAGACAGTACTGTCCAGCCAAGGAACAGTTTTCTTGGGTGCTTTTGGTCTTTTTTTTTTTTTTTTTGCAGGGTATTGGGGTGGGACACAGAGAAATATGGCCCAAGAAATATGGGGGATATGAGCACCTTTTTTTGGAGAGGCCCTACTTTGTTCATTAATTGAAGAGTCTCTCTTTATAGAACACCTTTGGTTGCTGGTTTTTGTTTTTTTCTTGTGTATATTAAAAATCAAAAAGAAAATAAACCTCAAAATTTAGATCAATTTAGTTCTTGCTCAGAAATCTGGTCCAAAAGCCTATCTGTGACACACTGTTTAATTTGTTTCTTCTTCTTCTTTTTTTTAATGAGGTGTGTGAAATTGGTGCCTTCCACCTGTTTCATAAAGACAAGGGCTTTCCAGAAGCACCCATGTCCATTCCCAGGAAGACCTAGCAGAAATGGGATGAAGTCCAATGGCGTCAACAGCACCTTTGACCCCCAACTCCCCACCCCTTTAACATGGGTCCACCCTGGCCTTAGGTCTGTCAAGGAATCAAATCTCCCCGAATGTCCGAGTTGTGGATTTTACTAGGAGAGTTTCAGCCCTCCCGTTGTCACCCACACTTGCCCCTCAGAGCTTCAGGAATAGGCATTTTCCTCTTTCCTCCCCTGTGCTGATGGGCACATGCCTTCCTTCCCTAGCAGTGAGGGTGAGTTGGTAGCTTTGAAGCCGACCCACTCGGGCCTGCACCAGGTGCCTGCCATAAGTCCACTACAAAGGATGCCGAAAAGCAGATGCAATTATCAGGCTTTTAGAGGGGAACTGTTCTCCGAGGCCCTTCCTTCCCAGGTGAGGAGTGCTGTCTTTTACTGAATAACTGTATTGATGTTCATGTGACGTCTGGAGCCAGGGAGAGCCCCAGAAGCCCTTCCCAGGCATCTTGTTTGGGATCGCTTTTCCCTCTCGTTTCTGGATGCCTTCCCTCAGTGGCCCTGACTCAGGAGCTCAGGAGCCTTTGGGGTCTAATGTGGGGGACCTTGTAGGTGGACTGGGTAGAAGGAATTACTTGGAATTTGTCCGCCATTTTGTTTGATAGATTTTGTGGTCAGTAATGTTCTTCTGGGGGTGGGTCGTGGGAAGTGGGGGAACATCAGGGAGAAAATTTCAGGAAACCCTCTGTAAAATGCAAGCATTTGCTTCCCAAGCCAAACTATCGCCTTTAATGGTGGTTGGTTTTTGTTTTTCCTTTGGAACTTTTAAGAGGGTATTTTGTATATATTTTGTATATAGTTTATATATATATATATATATATTACATATCTTTGGGCCAACATTTTTGTAAGTGCCTAGGGAATAGGGATTTGTCAAAGAAATGTTGACAACCAATTCTTCTCACTTGAATGGGGTTGGGTAGCCTCACCCCTTCCCTTTCTTATAAACACATCAGCTCAGGTCTGGCAAATGCCTCAATAACCTGAGTTGGGAACCACACCCGGGAAGCTGGTATGGATAGTGCCTGCCCCCACCATGGCGAGGGGCCAAGGCAGTTTTCTTTTACCTTTTGTTGAATTCTTGAAAGAATTGGCCCCACCCTCTCCACATACACCTCTTTACAATCTTACTGTTGGGGGGAAGGCTCAAATGTTTGAAGCAGCAGCCAATTCATCATTTCAACCTCAATTACCTGTTTAGTGGCTTAAATCAGCTTTTTGGCTTTTCTCATTATTGTTTGCCTTGGGAACATCCTAGTTATCAGCAGCATGATCCCTTTTCTTTCCCCTGGCCTCTCTCCTCCAAAGAGGAATAAAACCATTGACCCTGTTAAACTTTTTTTGGCCACTTGAATTCAGCTCTGATCTAGTTTGGTAAGAATGAGGCTGGAATAATTGGGCTGAGAATCGCTCTGGAAATCCTTTGTTCCTTATATTCACAGATAAACTCAACCTATTCACTTTCATGGGCCTTGCCTTCCTGAGTTCCCACTGAAGGACCTTTCTCTCTACTTTTGACAAAGAGATATCCGATTGTCTTGGGAAATACCCTCTAAAACCTCTTATAAGATCCAGATGGACATATTAGGTTCAGAAAGAACCTCCTTCCCCCTCCCCCTTACTTGCTGAGTTCATCTGGCCAATTAGTAAAAACCCCAGTTCTCAATTCTCACCCAGTTTGGGCCACTTAATCCCCACTTGAATTCCACGGCAACTACTTGAGACAGCTTGAGTGTCCCTCTGAATTGTATATATAAATATAAGCCAAGGGCTGGACAAAGAATGGTGTCCATGCAGGAGAAATCTTGCAAATGTTCCATTTGGAAAAATCTGACTTAATTCAGTACCCAAGCCAGTTCCAAGAAGAGTATGCCATAGAATGGGGCTGGTGGTTGACTTATGATGGCAATTCAAGTATTTGTTGAGCATTAACTCTGTGCTCAACCCTGTCTTAGCTATCGGTGGAGATGAGAGAGAAGGGACTTAGGGAATGATGCCTTAATGATCCTCCTCAATTCCATTCCCCATCCATGTTTTAATGGAGAAAACCGAAGGCTAGAAGGAATAAATGATTTGGCCGAAGTTTAATACATAATCAGAAAATTGTGTTCAAACCAGGTCTTTGACTCCAGTGTCACTTTCCCCCTCCCTTTTCTCTAAACCATACTGTCTCTCCTTGCTTTCAGGGAGTTTAAATTCTTTTTGGAGACATGAAACAGGTGACTATAACATAATACTAGATTACTTGTGAAAATCTGTGACATGGAATGAGAAAGGTTATGGTTTCCAAAAGGAGAGGTATAATGATGGCTAATTGTATAGAAAGGGGAGAGATCAGCATAGGATGGACGAGCCAGAAACGACTCCATGGGCGAGGAAGAAATTGAAGAATGAATAGATTCCATGAAATCATTCATTCTTTAATTTATATCTGGAAAAGACTGTTGAGTCCAAAGCCCTTCTGTTTAAGTTACTTAAGTTACTAAAACCAAGAAGGAATGAATGTCTTGTCAAAGGGAATGCAGGTAGGAAGAGGTAGGTTCATGATTTGGACCCATTTGCTCTCACTCCATATCTAACAGGTAGAGAGAGGAATAGCAAGGACATTTCAAGGAAGAGAAGAAAGTTGAGCCCAGTTGGATTTTAGGGTGTTAAAAGGACGGCATTCCACACTGGATTTTCCATGTGTCATTACAGAAGTCAAAAAGGCAAGTCACACATTCCTGCCTCCTATTGCTTTGTGAGGGATTTAGAAGATCTCTCATGGGGGACAGGGACTTGAGCCCTGAAGCATGGGCAGCTGGTATTGTCCACCCAATATGCCCTTTCCTCCAGAAGAGCCAGTTTGGGGAATCAGAGGAAAGGGAAAGGTGTGTGGAGTCACTGCTTCCCCCTCCACCCATCCCCTGGGGTGTCCAGAAATAAGGGAAGCCCTTTCCTGATCCTTGAGATTCCTTCCACCCTCACTCTGACCCATCCATTGCCTATCCCTTACAGGCACTGGAAAATGAGCCCTCCCGCCTTGGTCACTGGGAACACTTCAGAGTCTCTCAAGCCCTGCGAGAGAGCAGCTGAAATGATTTATTGGGAAATTTCCTTGATTCCTCTTCAATGTTAAAAGGCCGACCAAAACAACCCAGCAGTCTAATATTGCATGCCATAAATCTAAGCTTGAGATCTTTATCCCTTGAACCTTCTTGGCATGAACTGTGGGCCTGCCCTCCCTCCCTCTGAGATGTGTGTTTCACCCAAGGAGAGTTGGAGAAAGTCACTGGAGAGGGCCCCCAAGGTCATGGTCTAGGCTTTCCCTCTAGTCATCTGCTCCTGACTCTGCTTCTGCTACTAAATATCCCACAATCCTAGTAGCCCCAACACTGGGAAGATCGTATCATTCACCATGGGGCAAGAGCTGTACCCTAAGTCTTGCTCCCATTGACATTTCTTCCTAGTGCCCATCCTTTGTGGGCATGAATGGTCTTATTGGACTTATATTTGTTCTCATTCTCCTTGAATTATCAGAGGCAAACGATAAAGTTGTCTTGTTCCCTTTCTACCTTTGAGCCCGCTCAGCTACCAAAGCAGACTGTTGGAGCAGTCCTCTTATAGGATTTTTATCCTGAGCAAAGCTTCACTATCATGTCTGGGTAAAAGATGAAATGTATAGATATGGTTTGGCAAACTCAGACCTCAAGGAAATATTTAGCTTTCCAATTGGCTCAGTCCAAGGATGCTGGTATCTGGGCTTTTCCCCATAGAAGTTTGGGGGGATCTTAGAAAGGATCTCAAAGGTCATCAAGCTCCCTCAAGAGTTGGAAATGCCCTTGAAGCATCTTTCATGGATTAATTTCTGCCTAAATACTGTTAATGATAAGGAAGGAGGAAAAGATCTAAATTCTGTGCTTTACTTTGGCCATCAACTGGGGTTCTCTGATCATCTGATGGATGATAGGAGTACTGTTGTTTGTCTTTGATTCTCAAAGGGGACCATGACATCAGGGAGGTGATGCCATGACATGCAAGTAAATCAGATTCAAGTGAGAGAGGGCTGTATAAAGTCATCTGCCTCACTTTCCCCTCCAGAGCCATCTGGGTCCAGTGGCCAGATAAAGATCAGGATGACTGGAGATGGCCCTGGATGATAGGAGTATGTACCGAGAAAAATCATCTAGGATAGTCTCCTAAGATTACGAATTGGGTAACTTGAGTTTTGAGAATAGCAAGCTATTTAATTAAAGTCACATGGACAGGAACTGAACCGAGACCCTCTGACTGCAAGCATTCTTTTTCTTCTACATTGTTGGTTTCCAAATATGATGACATTTAAAAAATAGGCAACTGGGTGATGCAGTGGATAAAATGTAAGCCCTGGAGACAGGAGGACATGCATTCTCAGATACCTATAGCTGTGTGACCCTGGGCAAGTCACTTCACCCTGTTAGCTTCAATCTCCCCATCTGTAAAATGAGCTGGAGAAGGAAATGGCAAAATCACGTCATTATCTTTGCCAAGAAAACCCCAAATGGATTCACAAAGAGTTGGACACAATTGAAACAATTAAATCCAAAAAAAGAAAAAGTTCCTAGAATTCACCTGTTAGTATTTGTTATTATAGTATCCTTTGATTCAGAAAAAAAAAAATATGACAGAAAGTTTCTATGAATTCAACAATGTAATTAAGCGGCTCCATATTTTGTAAACAGCAAGAGCATCTATGCCGAGTTGAAAGGTAATAATTATCGAGAGTCTCATGTAGCCTAGGAAAGGCGTATTTGCTTTTGTAAAAATTCACATAGAGATTGGCGGACATTGTTGCAGTCCCCGGACTGCTTTCACGCTCATTTGTTTGGTTCTCAGTTGTGGGCACAGTGCTTAAAGAGTGGGCTTTGCTTCACCTCCTCTGCCTTAGAGCTGATGACCCTGGAGAGGGTCAGAAGTTCTGGAAGATGCTTGCCAAAAATCAGAAAAGGTGCAGACCAGAGCTGGCCACCTCTGTGAATTGGAGCTCTTTCAAGCTTCCAGAGGCACCAGGTGCCTTTTGCAGACGGTGCTCACGGGGCCCTGTGAAGCTTCCTGTTGATGGCAATGGAATCTTTAGCTGCACTGCCAACAACTAAGCCTCCAGGAGCGAGCAGCCAGCAGAGTGGATCAGACAGCCTGGATTTGGTGTCTCATCTGATAGACACCTGCTTAGGAAAGAACTCTCTCCCAAACATCCTCATGCAGAGAGAAACTGAGTGAGGGACTAAGTTAGGGCCCTCCGGGTATCTTGGGGTACTTTCAACAGAATATATCCAAGAATGCCCATCACGTACTCATAGGGACCTTCTCATCCATGCCCTGATGTGGGCAAGCAGGCAGGTGTGAGTACCGTTTCTAATGGAGGCCGGCTTCTGTGGGAGGCTGTCTTGCTGTTCCTTTATGGGCCTCCCTGGGTGGCCAGCCCTGCACACATCTCTGTCAGCAGGAAAAAGGGAGGAAGCCTTCTCTTTCTCACATGACTCACTGAAAAGGGACACTCTGTGTTAGTTGCTCAACCCTGCTTTCTCGTGTTTACATCCAGGAGCCTCCTGCTATTATGGGATCAGGGTTGCTGGGCCCTCCTGGCCTGGCAGGAGCTCCACTCAGCCACGGCCCCAGCCAGCCTGGGAACTCAAGTCAACATGACTCCAGCCAAAGCCGAGCTCCCCCTGATGTTAGCTCTGAGAGGAACCCTGGGCTTGGGGTCCATGGACCTGGCCCCATCCCTGCCCCCTCTCTAGTTGTTTAACTAGGGGAGTTCCTTTCCCTCCATTGCCTCTGCCACAAATATCGGTCCTCCTGAGCTCCCCAGGGTGGTGATGAGGAAAGTTTATTGGGAAATTCCAGTGAGGGGACCTGGAGAGACAATGACTGAATGTACGAGATTCAGTGGTCCTCCTGGGGGGGAAACACCTTCCATTAGTATGCCCCGTTGCCTTGGCCAGGGTCATACCACAAGTCCGTGTCAGATAGGATCCAGCCTGGAAGTCAGCTCGGCATCACATCACAACATGTAATACATCACAATATAAACAGTGTTGTCATTGCTATTAGGTTATTTAGACATATCCAACTCTTCTTGGAAAACCCTGTAGTCTGTGGGGTTTTCTGGGCAACCTGGCAAAGAGAAGGCACTTAATGAGGGCTTATTGATTATCATGAATATTGACTATAGCTGATAACACATTAAAGACCTGGCACACAGAAGGCACTTAATAAGTACTTATTATTATCTATCTTGATTATAGTTGGCATTAAGACCGGGCATGCAGAAGCTACTTAATATGAACTTATTGATTATTATGTATATTAAGGCCTGGTAACCAGAAGGAACTTAATAAGTGTTTATTGATTATTATATACCTTGATTATAGCCAGCATTAAGACTTAGCATACAGAAAGTACTTAATATGTACCTATTGATTACCTTAAGGCCTGGTACACAGAAGGCACTTAATAAGTACTTTATTATTATGTACCTTGATTATAACTACATACACGTTAAGACCTGGCACACAGAAGGCACTTAATAATTATTGATTATTATATGCATTGATTACAGCCAGCATTAAGACTTGTCATATACAGAAGGCACTTTATTGATTATTATGTACATTAAAACCTGGCAACCAGAAGGAACTTAATAAGTGCTTATTGATTATTATGTACCTTGATTATAAGCAGGTACACATCAAAACTCTGAACATGATTACTGCTTAGCTATTGAGAAACTTAAAAAGAGCTGTCCTCACACCAGCTTAGGTAATCTGGGTTCTAAATCTGGCACTGCTCCTTATTAGCTGTGTGATGGACAGATTTCCTACTCTTCCTAAACTTCAGTTTTCTCATCTGAAAATGGGGGTAATCCTAATTATGCTCCTTTTAACCCCCAAAAGTAATCACCAGATATATGGTTTGTACTTCTTAAAGGCTTTTATAAATGGCACTTCCTAGAATTGGCAAGTTGACATGTGACCGTGGCTTCATGGGAAAATATGGAAATCATAGCTAAGGAGATATTTTATTCACTTGTACCTTGAAAAGAGTCTCGAAGTACAGCTGCGATGGTGAGATTTATCCTGAGATATGACACCTCAGCTACTCTGCCGCTGCTGGCTTGCTGCGGAGCCCATTTGAGGAAAGGGTGCTGAGGAGGGGTGAGCTGTGGCAAGCCTAACCAATTGGATCCCTCCTTCTCTGAGGGATTCCGTGCTTTACTAAGGAATATTCCCTCACGTTATTTGCATGCTATATTCTTCAGGGGCTCCTCTTCCCTTGAAAACAGCAAAATTCTGATGCCCAGGATCTAAAAGGTATCAGTTTCCTGCTGACTTTATAATTCAATCCAAAGCCAGGACTACGTGCAAAGCCCGTTTCTCCCTTCGCCTGTTTAGTCCAATTCTTAAGGCCATTTGGAGTCACAGAATATCTGAATTCCCTGGTACCTTAAGAGATCACAAATAGTCTGACCCTAGAGGTTGGAAACTGAGGTTCAACAAAGGAAATTACCTGGGCAAGTTCATAGTCAGGAGGCAACAGGATTTCTAATCTCTCCCTTTTCTCCAGAGGTCTCTCTTGGGGTGTCTGACCTCGCAGAAGGCAACAGGGTACCCCTCCTCTTGCCCCGGCTGCCTGTGCTGTCCCCCTCCCACCTACCCCAGACCCCTGCAGTGAACCCATTTTGGAAAATACCTGCAGCTAATGTGCCATTTTCTAATGAGTCCTTTATCCCAAGATCTTTCCACAAACCACCGGGGAGAGAAGTGCACATATAATTAGGCTAGCTTTATTAGAATCAAAGGGGTGAGTCATATTTGCAAACGTCTCTTATTATACTCAATCTTCCCTTGCAGCTGTTAGGAGGCAGAGCCAATTGTTGGATACTTTAGGAAGGGGGGGAGGGAAGGCGGAGTGGGGAGGAAACATTGTATAGACTTACTTGCCTTGAGGTCGGGGTGTGTATTTTCCAATTGTTACCTCTGCTATTCTCCTGGGGAGCTCAGGCTCCATTATGTGGCTGGATTGGGGTCAAAAGGAAACTATTTGACCCATACTTGGAACTTACTTACATTGTTGAGTGCTTGCTGGACGGCAGCTGAGCCATTCGACTAAAAACAGACATTCAGACTATTCCAGGATCCACCCTGGGATGAATCATTACTATTCTTGGACAAGAAAACAGCTAAGTGCTCAGCCCCTTGTCTGGGGCAGGCAGGAGGCCGGGATGCTCTCTCTGCTGTCTTTCTGCAGCTAGGAAGCCAGGCAGGGATTCCCAGAAGGTTGTATCTGGTACCCCCACTCTGGGGAGAACAAAGATCACCCTGCCCACTCCCACCTAGAGAATCAGACAGCTGGCTCAGCCCTGACACTAGGTAATTTGTAATAGGAGATTTAGACTATAAGTTCCCTGAGGGCAGGGGGTTACAATTCTTTCTGTCCTTTCCTTTTCTTTTTTCTTGCCTCTGTTCTCTTTCCTTTCCCTCTTTTTCTTCCCTCCCTTTCTTTCTCGTCCTTCCTTCCTCCTTCTCCCTCCCTCATTTTCTTCTTCCTTCTCTTTCTTTTTTGTCCTTTTTTCTTTCTTTCTCTATTTCCCTCTTTCCTTCCTTCCTGCCTTCATTATTTATTATGCTATCTTAAAAGCAGACCAAAGAAACATTGTTATAGAAGGGAATGTCCAATGATTTGGAATCAGAGTACTTAAGGTTTAGATTTTTCTTTTTCCTTCCTTTCTCCTTCCCTCTTTTTCTTTCATTTCTTTCACTATTTCTTCTCTCTATTCCTTTCCTCCCTCCATTTTCCCTTCTTTCCTTCCTTCCTGCCTGTCTTCCTGATTTGTTATATCTTAGAAGCAGACCAAAGAAACATTGTTATAGAAGGAAATATCTGCTGATTTGGAATCAAAGTATCTAAAGTTTAGATCCTGCCTTCCTTTCCTCATCTTTTAATAAGGGGGTTGCATTTGATAGCTTCTTAATGTTCTTTCCACATTGAAATTTGGGACTGTAAGATTAGATGACCTCTCAGGTCCCTTACAGCTCAGGAGATACAATTTCCTATAAATGCTAGCTGCTACCAAAGGATGATCCCAAAGGTCTATCCCAACTTTAGGATTCTTTGATTCTCATGCTGGACAAGAAGCCTGGTTCTCATCCTAAAAAGGTCATGTTTCCTGACTCTCATGCTAGATCCTATAGATTCTAAGACTACTTTTAAAGAAGCATATTACATTGGGTCAGGAGCTCAATCTGAGCTCAATCATTATTCAGTTAGCCTTTTTTGAGGGCTTTCTGTGCGCACGGTATTGTGGTAAGGACTGTGGAGCATGGAGGGGAAAACAATAGCTATGAGACCGGATCTTCCTGGAAGATGACAATAAATTTTGGATTTAATCATCCAGGAGAATGAGGGATGTAAGAGATATCCATTGCTCCATTGTAGATAGGAATATAGCAAACGAGAAGCTTCTGTCTGGAGAATTTTAAGTTCTCCTAAGGTAGAGAGCCTTCTGGAAACCTGCATTTCTTAAATCATTGTTGTTTTCCTGAGGATTTCTCAATAGTTTGAAATGGACATTGGTTTACCAATTTTTTAAAAATTGTGCTTTTCTCCCTAGAAAGCAGCACTTTGTTTTCCTTTGAAGGAATCACTGCAAAGACTGAATTGAATGGTAAATAGAGTTTAGTTTAAGGGGCTGCCCAATTCAATGCTACATATACGCAGCAGCAAAATGAATGTCTGCCCCACTCCCAGACCTGAATTCTCTTGATCAAAGGCCTCAAATGGCCTCCGAGCACTAAATCAAGAAAATACTGTAGTTGGTGGTGAGCAGAGGATTAGAGAGATGCTGGGGAGAAAGTAGGTCATATTTTAAACTGTTTCAGCATTGGAGAAAAGCAGCCTTCACACTGGAAACCCCAAATCTGGTCTCAGTTTTGGCACTAATTGTGTGACTGTGGCCAAGTCCCCTTCCTTCCTCTGGGCCCCAGTGGCTTCCCTTATAGTGAGAGGATTGAACAAGATAACGATCTGTGTTGATATCATCTCTCAAATCCCTTCTAATATTAATGTCCTGTGATGCAGATGCTGATGCAGATTATTTCCAAGAAAAGCTGCATGCATGAATCCATTCATTCAAAAATGGAACTAAACATGATGATGTATGCAGATGTTTAAAAAGTCAAACTTCACTGATGGATATTCACAATTCTACTCAGAACTTATTATATATTCTATTACCCAGGAATCAAGGGAGCTCAGACTATGTCTGGGTTGATGTATTCTCTGATACCACAGATTTCTGTGAAATACTCACTGCCCCACCCCCAGAATCAATAGCATTTCTATGCCCTGTGTTAACACATGTTATTTGAAGAGTTGGAGTAAATAGCAGCTGCTCTAGGTTATTCTGGCCACCCAGTATATATATATATATTTTAAAAAGGCACTCCATGGTTAGAAAAGAAGGGAACTTTGAGTCTTTTATTTGTGTGCACTGCCATGGTCAACCTTTCTTGGTGGAGGTTACCCAAGGGGAATTTCCCCCTTTTGTCTAGGTGAAATCCTAGGAAGATAGTTTAGTATCACAGAAAGATCATTGAATGTAGAGACAATCAGCTGACTTAGAACCCAAGCTCTGCTACATCCTCCCAGAGTAACCTTGGCTAAATCAACTATTCAAAACCATGGTTTCCTTTTAGTTAAGAGACTGGTCTAGAATTTTTAGACCATCTTTATGATCCCTTCCAATTTTGCCTTCTATGATTTAGGCCTCTAGGTCAATACATGGGTCACCGGAGGAGAAACTTTTATTGTCCTTTTTCTTTCTTAAATATTGCCTACCGGTATCAAGGTCTGATCTAGAAAGAGATATTTTTGTTAAAAGAAAAAGACTGCCTTTTATCCATAGAGCACTTTCTAACTTTACAAACCTTTATTATGTCTTTTACTTTGGCTTGCCTTTAGAATACCATCAGAGAAAGGAGTTAAGGTGGATAGACATCCATTAATATTCCCATTTCATAAGTGAGAAGACTGAGATTTAGTTGGCTAACTTGCCAATAGTCTCAGGGTCTATTGACCTGTCAGATTGCTTTATATATATATATGCCTATGGGGATCTGGAAATATAACAGCAACAACAAAAACTCTTCTTGGAGGATGCCTTCACGTAAGGGCTGTGTGTCAGGAAGGGCAGTATGATATAGTGGGAGGTAGACTGGATTTGGAAACAGAGGACCTGGATCCCAGTCTTAGCTCCTGAACAAGCTACTTCCTGCCCTTCTTTATGCTTTTCCAGTATAAAAAAAGGGTATCATAACAGGTGACCTCCAAAGCCCCTTCTAGTTCCAATGTCTTGTTATCTTTATTTTAATTCAAAAAGCATTAAGTGCCAGGAGCTGTTTTAGGTGCTGAGGATACAAAACCAAAAGCAAAAACAGCTCCTTAAACAGCAACCTTAAGGAACTTACAAAAGTAAGTTCTACTTGAGGTACAACAACATGTACTTTTAGAAACAAATGGAAAATTTGGAGATGAAACATTAATATATGGGATGCAGGATTAGGAATGTCTTCATGTAGGAACAGATATCTGGGCTGTGCCCTAAATGGAACTAGAACTTCTAAGAAGTCAAGATGAAAAGGAGGACATTCAAAAATATTTTTTAAAATTATTTTTAATTTATGGTATAAAACAAGTATTTCCATAACACAGTATAATTTTTAAAAGATGTTTGTGGGGCAGCTATGTAGTGTAGTGGTTAGAGTGCCAGCCCTAAAGTCAGGAGGACCTGAGTTCAAATCCAGTCTCAGACACTTAATATTTCCTAGGTTGGTGACTCTGGGCAAGTCATTTAACCCCAGTTGCCTCAGGGGGAAAAAAAAGATGTTTGCACATGAAATTACAGATCTATTATGTACAACTTGCGATTCCTTTTAAATAGATATCATATAAGTCATATTATTATCTAAATCCTCCCCCCTTCCCTCTTTAAGCCTTTACAAGGCTATGTAAATGATCCTTTGGCTACCCTGTATTTTCATTAGTTATCTCTGAGAATCTGAATGAAACTAAATAGGATAAAGCCCAGTAAATCGTGGTATTGTTTGGATCCCTTCCAACCTTAAGGACTGTGGCTTCCCATCATAATAGTAATAGAACAGTATTGGAAACAATAATGGCAGTTATTGATTCCCTTGGTAATTAGACAGGGTGAGGAAAAACGGGACACTTGGAGATTTCACAGATTAAATGGTATCTAGTCAATTGTCCCCTGACTAATGAAGAACTAAGCCATCACCAGTCACTTTGGCAATACTATATTAACTTTATCGGGAAAGTGTCTGCCTCTTTTAAGGGTGCTTATTCTAAAATACCATCCTGGATTTGTTGAAATGTGAAGAGCACTGGGTCTAGATGTCAGGATCCCCGAATTCTAGTAAGGGGAGTCACAGACTTTCCAAAGTGGAAGGGACCTCAGGGGCCATCTAGTTCAGCCTGTTTCTATATTTTATAAACAAATAATTCCTACAACAGCCCTGACAGGTGATCATCTGTCACTTTTGTCTGAAGAACTATAGTGAGGGGAAACTACTACCTTTCAAGAAAGTTCATTCTATTTTGGATAGCTCTAATCATTAGTAAGATTTCCCTGAAATTGTGTCTAAAATTGGCCTCCTTTTAGTTTTCAACCCATTATTTCTAATTCTGCCTTTTTTGTACCAAGCAGAAAAAAATCTCTTTACTCTTCCCAGGATAGAACTTCAGATTCATGATGGCTATAACATCCATTCTTACCATCCCAGAGTCTTCTCCAGGCTGAGTCCTTCATCCAGTCCATAATCTTTTGAGCTTGAAGTCAAGACATTGTTTAACCTTCTCGATGCTCTAATTTGAGATCCAGAACTGAAAATGGCACTTCATAATTGCTTGGTCTGTTTTGAAATATGGTACCTAGAACTGAAAATAGTAGTGCCCTCTATATGATCTGACAAGCACAGCATAGAATTATTTCCTCCCTAATGCTTTCTTAATGTCCTCTAATATCGTGTTAGGATTTGGGGGTTATTACATCACTGTTTATTCATTAGTCTACTAAAAACCCCTGCTCTTTTTTTACATAAACCATACCATACCATTCTTCATCTATAGTAGCTTGTGAAACTCAAAATATTAGTATTTATTGTTTTTATATTGTGTCTGATTAGATTCTTTCTAGACTGAAAGTACAGTACTCATTTCCATGAGCATGGAAGTTTTAGCCTGCTACTTTTCATCTGGCGTGGGTTCTCTCCTCCTTTATTGTTGTTAGTCATTTTGGGTCAAACTCTTTGTTTCCCTATTTTAGATTTTCTTGGCAGAGATACAGCAGTGAGTTGATCATTTCCTTTCCCAGCTCCTTTTACAGATGAGGAAACTGAGGCAAACAGAATTAAAAGTGATTGGGTCATCATCACAAAGCTAGTAAGTGAGGCCATACTTGAACTCAGGAAAATGAGTTGTCCTGATTCTAGACCTGGAACTCTATCCACTCCATTGCCACCCAGCTTTCTTCTCCTTGGACTGACTTGTCTGATGGTCCTATCCTGGGGAGCAGGAGGTGGGGTGGAATTCACCAGAGTGATGTCAGGATTTTTGTGTAGACACTAGGTTGGTTTTAGCAGCTCCGAACTCTGGAACCCAAGGGATCTACCCTTCTCGACTTCCCCAGTAGCATGACTACTAATGTCATCTAGTGGACTAGCTATCTGTATATAGGCCTTATTTTACTGTGATTCACTTTATTGTGATTTGAATATACTGCATTTAAAAAAAAAAAAAACTAATTGAAGGTTTGTGGCAATGCTGAGTCCAGCTAGTCCATCTCTTTTTCCAACAGCATTTGTTCATGTGTTATCTTTGTGTCATATTTTGGTAATTTTTGCACAATTTCATTATTGTGAATTTTTTTCATTATCATGATATCTGTTACGGTGATCTGTGATCAGTGATCTTTGATGCTACTATTGTAAATTGTTTTGGGGGCTATGGATTGTGCCCACATAGGACAGTGAACTTAGTCAATAAATGTATATGTTCTGACTCTTCTGAGGAACTGAATGTTGCCCATCTCTTTCCCTTTCCTCAGACCTCTGAATTCCCTGAGATACAAAAATATAAATAACCTCACAATGGCTTCTTAAATATTCAAGTGGAAGGAAAAGTGGTACCTCTATCTCTCCCTTTAAACAAAAGGCTAGAAATGATTAAACTGAGTAAGGAAGGCATGCTAAAAACGGGGATAGGCTGATAGCTAGCCCTCCTTCAACAGTCAAGTTATGAATGTAAAGGAAAAATTCTTAAAGGAAACTAAAAGTGTACATTGTTGGAGTATTTTTTTTTAAGTAATAAAGCATTTTTTAGTTAAGGTATATACATTTCCTTTAGATATGTTACTATTGCACACTTAGAATACAGTATAGTGCAAATAATAACTTTTATAGGTACTGGGGAGCCAAAAAAATTGTGTCTTTCTTTATTGAGATATTCACTTTATTGTGGTGGTCTAGAACTGACTGAACCTACTATATCTCCTAGGTATGCTTGTAATTTGAAAAGCATATTAATCGCACCTTTATCCAGGTCATCACTACAAATGTTAACCAGCTTAGGGCCAAGCAGATATCCTGGGGCCATACCACTGGAGACCTCCATACTTTTGAGTCTGGTCCTCCAGTCAGTACTATCACTAAGTCTATATCACTCTGTCTTTCCCACAAGAATTGCTAGAGAGACTTTGCCAAAAGCTTTGTTAAAATTTTATTCCAACTGTCTACTGATCTATCAAACAGCTGTGTCTAAAAAATAGATAAAAGTTGAAGTGTCGTGACATATTTGGGGCCATTCCTGTTCATATCTGAGCTGTAATACTGGGATCAGAGAGATATATTTGGGGGCATCCCTGTTCATAGATGAGTCGTAATACTGGGATCAGAGAATTCAAAGATTTAGAACCAGGAGGGGCTTTAGACTTCATCTAGTGACAAACCCTCTCTCACCTCTCTGGGCCTAAACCATACCATCTATAAAATTTAAAAAATGGAAATAAATCTTCTTCATGGTCTCTACCAGTTTAACTATTTATGCAGTATGTATAGTTTTTAATTCAACAAACATCTAACTCCTACTTTAATCATATCAGTGTGTTAGGAAGGAGTTTGGGATAAAAAGAAGCAGTTCTTGCCTTCTGGGAACTTAGTCTTTCAGGGGAACATATCAGCTACATGGATGAGCAAACTCAAAAGTATACACAAGATAACATGGGTGGGCTCAGAGGCTTGGCAGACACTCACTCTAGGCATCTCATGGATGGTCCCAGGGCTTTCACCAGCATGAACTGATTTTTCTCTCTGGCTTTTGTCTTTTTCTCTCTCACCCCTTGAAGGCGAAACGTATTGAGCCTGTCCAAGGGAATTGATGATGTTGGTGCTCTGAAGTGGGACCTATCCCTCTGCCTCCTCTTGGTCTGGATAATTTGTTTCTTCTGCATTTGGAAAGGAATCAAGTCAACTGGGAAAGTAAGTCATGTTTGTTTTTTCTCTTTTTCTTGGGGGGGGGGGAGAGGGAAGAAGGTTTCTCTTGCTTCTTATCCCCTAATTTACTCCCTTCTTTGAAAATAACTCTAAAGCATATTATTGAGGAGAGTCATCTTTTATTTTTATTTTTTTATTAAAGCTTTTTATTTTTCAAAGCATGTGCATGAATAATTCTGCAACATTAGCCCTTGTAAAACCTTGTGTTCCAGTCTTCTTCCCCTTTTCACACCCCCCCCCCCCCGCTTAGATGGCAAGTAGTACAATATCTGTTAAATATGGAAGAAATATATGTTAAATGCATACATATTTACACAATTATCTTGCTGTACAAGAAAAATCAAATCAAACCAGAAAAAAAAATGATGAAGAAAACAAAGTGCAAGCGAATAACAACAAAAAGAGTAAAAATGCTATGTTGTGATCCACGCTCAGTTCCCATAGTCCTCTCTCTGGATATAGATGGCTCTTTTGATCGAGGAGAGTCATCTTAAGCCAACATTTTCAATAGGAGAATGGAATTGGAAAGCGTATATTTGATATTCTCTTACCTTTATTTTCAGTGAATGATCTTCTCCCACTAATCATACTTGTGTTCATGCTCCAGAGTTTTAGCACAGTGCTTAGCACACAGTAGGTATTTGATAATCAGTAATCATCATCCAGCCCTTCAGAAAAGTAAGAGTTGTTTGTTGACTGACTGGTTAGGTGATGCTCACTTTTGATATTTTTTCTCCCTGGGATATTTGCAATGTTGATAGGGGACTGAAAAAAGAATAAAAGGACTTCAAGATATCTAAGGTAACTTTTCTACTAGAATGATAGCTGAGGGGGCCATAGGAATGGCTCACCATAAGTCAGGCTTTTTTACTGTTCCTTGGATCACACAACAGATAGGCTTGTCTAGACCTATTATTTCAATTTTTCTGGCACATTTTCGAGTGGCCAGAATCAGTAATAGATTTCAGGAATGTCAGTGAACTTAGATGGGGAAAATGATATTTTTATCTTCACCATCCTCAAAATATTTCCTTCAATTATTTAAAAATGTGATTTCAAGAAAGGGTCCATAGTACTCTTCAAACTGCCAGAGGTGTCCATGAAAACACAATGTTTAAGAGCACTGGGCTAGGACAGATTTCTAGAATCACAACTCCAGGGAACCTCTGATCATTTATTTCAACCTTTCTCTAGATAAAGGAATTCCCTCTGTACCTTGAAGAGAGATAGTACAATGTAGAAGATACATAGTGCTTATTCTAGAATCAAAGGACCTGGTGTGATATGTTGTCTTTCTTGGAGAAATAATTTAATAACTTTATACCTCAGTTTCCTCATTTTTTAAACTTTAAGATCACTTCTAGCTTGAATGTCTATGATAACCACCAGATAGCCAGCCAATTCCTGCTTGATCAGATAGATGGAGAGTTCACTACCTCACAAGGTAGATTCACAGTCTCTCCAGATGCCCAGATTTTTTCCATAAAACTTTGATAGTGCAGTTAAGGGTTATTACAGCTCTTCTCTTACAGGGTCATTACAGCTTTTCTCTTTAGGATACATGGTTCTGTTTCTTGTTTGATGATTGATGGGCCATCCTCCTTGGCCAAGGTACTACCCTTTCTGTGCTTTAATTTCCACCATGTAGAAAAACAAAAAAGGTTATTTGCAAAATATATACTTCTGTCTGACTATGTCTTAGATGTTCACAAGGATTTAAAGAAGGATAGGTGATGAAGCTTATAGTCTAGATGAGAAGAAAAGAAAAAAAGTCAAATACTAAACAAGATGAATAGTGATTAGTGGTCTTAACACTACTAACAAATAGAGAACCAAGACTGGATCCCAGAGTTCATGGTCCAGTGTCCTTTCCACTGTATGATCCTCCTCTAGCTCCCTGGGGCATTTTCTATTTTATTTTTGTCTCCCAGAGGTGAGGGTGTGGTTTCCCCATATATATGACAACCTCTGGGAAGAACAGAACAATAACTTTGCCTCTGTTTCTGCAGAGCATGGCCAATACAAATACAGGCAGAGTTCTTTGGATTTCCTTGCACTCAGAGAACAGTAAATCATCCACCTGTCACAATCTGATCAACAGGCTAGACCTTTCCTCCCCAGAACCGCTAGCTTCTCTACACAAATGGCCTTGAAGCACACCTCTGTTCTTTGAGGATTCTAGAGCAGCTGAAAAATGTCAGACTGGATGTTGGAATCAATCTTGATTCTTCTGTTTTTGAGAGCCACAGATATTCAAGTGGAAGCTCTCAACTCTAGACTGAGAGTCATATTGCATGGTAGAAATAAATGTTTTTTTCAAAAGCACATTTTAAGAAATTTTGAGTGTGTGGAGTAGTGAATAAAGCCTAGGGCCAGAAACCAAGAGTTCTGATGTCTGGGTTGTCTACCATTCACTCATTATAGGACACCAGACTAGTCTTCTGGACCCATTTCTCCCACATGTAAAGTGAAGATAAAGAACCACTGGATATCGATCATTTAGCTTAGCTCTCTCATTTGGGACCTAAGTTTCCCCAAGTTGCAGGTAAGAAAGCCACAGGATCCACATTCATGTTCTTTGATAACAATAACTAGCTTTTGTAGAGACCTTTAAGGTTTGTGAAGTACTCTACATGTGAGATTATTAATGCCCATTTGATCCATGTTTGCCAAATAAAATGTATAACATACACATTGCATTTCTAATAAGGCACTGCAGGATGAGAGTTTACTCTTGAGTCTCTTAAAAAGGTTCTCTTGTATGTAAGCCTAATGTGCTAAGCACATGGGAAACGCAAGGGTCCAATAAGTCATGGAAATGTGGCAGAGCAGATGAAAGGCTGGATTGGCAGCCATAAAGAGATCTGGATTTGAATCTTGCCCTGGATAGTTACTTACTCCATGGCCATGAATGCATAGGATCCTAGATTCAGAGAAACTGAGGAGCATTCTAGGGCAACCACTTCATTTTGGGAAAATGAGTCCCAGCAATGGAAGATGTCTCTAGTTCTCTGAAAACGGGAGATTGTTGTGAGGCACCTGCCCCACAAAGCAATGTGTGTCTTGGGTCAGAGGAAATTGCCAACATTAATAGGAGTGATTTTATTCATGGTGAGATTAAGACACACTGCCCTGAGCTGGAAGGCGTTTGCTCAATCTAATTTTGCAGGTGAAGAACCAGAGATCCAAGATCATTACATGTTTTACCGAGGGTCGTGCAATCATTAAGGGTCAGCCGAAGCTGGTTTCATTTCCCTCATTTGCCCATAAGCAACTGAAGTACCAAAAGATAGTTAGTTGGCTTTGAGTAAGTCAGTGTCTGAAATGACCCATGAGTTCAGAGAGCAAACCTCTGCCTCAGGCGAATGACTGGCTCCTTCAGGGAATCACGTGCTTGCTTTGGCATGATACCCGTGCAATTATTGGCTTCTGCTTCCTTGGAGGGGGTGATGAAGTCAGAGGAACGTTCACTGACTTTCAGGAGTCTGAAGACATGGATTTTCCTCATTCTCCTTAACAAAAGCTCTTGCCTCTAATTTCAAAGGGTAGTTGGGACACATCATTCTCTTCCAGTGAGAGATAAGGAAATTGTGGGGCTGGGGGACAGTAAAAGACTTGTGTTTTCTCTATGTAGCGAGCTGATAGCAGAGCTGGGAGCAGATCTCAAGACATCAAGTCCCACGCTTACTGCATTGCACCAACCTGCCCCGAAAAAGTCCCCCACACCTAAAAATGTTCATAATAAACTGCTCAGTCTGCCTCAGGAGTAGAGAAGAAATGACTGAAGAGGGAAGTCTAGGCTTTGCTGCCCCTCACTGGTGTGGATTTGTGATTCCCAAGGTCCCTTCCCATAATCCTTCCTTACTTCACCTTCTGGCAACCTGGGGCTAGGAAACAAGGGTGTGGTTTGACTTTGTGGTTACATATATGCCAAAGAATGTGTTTGACTAAGTTGTTTCTTCTCACACCCTAAGAGCTTTTCTGGGTTTTTTTGAAAGTGAAAAGAATGCAATTGTGGTAGTGGTTGGTATCTTCTTCGTGCCCCCTTTCCCCATTTTGAATTTATCAGTGTAGGGAACTCCAGGTGTGAAACCTTCCTTTACAATGCAGACTGGTAGCTCCCCTGAAAATCCTACTATAGTATCAAAGTTACTTGTGACAGGTATATGAAAAGAGAGAATGTCAGAACTGAAAGGGACCTTTGAGGAGAGAACACTATAGCTTGAAGGAATTTTAGATTAGGGAAGTAGAACTAAAAAGGACTTTGAAAATTACAATGATAAAGGTAGGAGAGACCTTAAGATATAGAATGTTAAATTTTTAAGGAACCTTAGTACAGAGAATATGGGAGCTAAAACAGACCTGGAAAACCAAAATGTTGGAGGCAAAAGGAACCTCGGAATGTTAGAATTGGAAAGGGCCTTAGAATATTAGTATCAGACTCATATATTGACTTAGGAAACCACAAAATGACATTAACTATGTAGCATTTTTATTTTGTTATACATCTTGTTACATTTTTTGTTTGTTTACAGGGCTTCCCTCTAAAGTTTGGCAGGAATACGTTTGGCATCTCTACCTTAGAACAGAATTTAGATCTGGGAGGTGATTCCTTGAAGCTTACTGGGTCCAACTCTCCTCTCATTTACAGATGGCCATGGGAGTAGAGACCCAGAGTAGGCAAGCGACTTACAAATCCACAATCAATTGGTGGAGGAGGTCTAGAGTGGAAAGGGTCACACAAATCTTCATATTTCATAGAATCTTCAAATTAGAAATGTTCATCTTCCAATACAAGGGTTTCTGATTTTTTCCCTGTGTCTTAGACCTCTCTGGAAATCTATTGAAGCCGATGGACCCCTTCTTTCTCAGAATTGTGTTGTTAAAATAATTGAGAGAAACTAAATTTCAGTTGCAGGCTAATGAAACTCAAAATGCATTTTCCCCTCATTATAATACCTTGTAGGTCCCATGCCAATAACCCCCTATCTATTCCAGCCCTCCTCCATTTTCCATTTTATACAGGAGATAACTGGGGAAGGTCACATGCTGATGTTCTAGCCTCAGCTCTTCCATATTATCTTGTACCAGTCATTTCCTTTCTGTGAGACAATTTCCTGTCCTATAAAATGAGGGGATGACAAGAGATGAGTTCCTATGTCCCTTCTAGTTCCAAATGTTTCTAATGCTCCCATGACCTACCCAACCAATCCCACAGTTTGTAACTGGCCAAGCCTGGAATCCAAATTTCTTGACTTCCAAGCCATTGCTCTTTCTTCTTTATGTTACCAGTGTAAAAGCTAGCCCAATTAAGTTCTCTAATGTTAGGTTAGATTTGAGATCTCCTCAAATACTATGTGTATTTCCATTCTAAAGACTCAAAGAACTGTGGAGGATTGGTTGATAGAACGGAAAAATACCGTGCCTTATGGAAAGGCCCAATATGCTTTACGCCACCAGTATTGTGGCGCCCCTGGCCTTGGCTTCTCCTGGCATAACTCCCCTAGGACGTATTTAAAAAGCAGGAGAGTGGATCTCAAGAGCTTTCCCTTCAGATCAGCAAATTTTGCAAAACAAAAATATATTTTAAATGAGGCGACGGGGATGTAATTACAAAGGGGGAGCCTGTTTGACTCCAGTTTCAACACAAATACACACAAACACTAGACAACCAACAAAAGTGAAAATCTGCAGGCACATTTTCTCAAGCACTCCATCCCCCTCTGCCCTCCAGAAACAATAACTAATCACCCCCACCCCTCCAGAAACAATTACTGCAGCCACCACCACCCTTCACCCTAGACACAAAACCCTTTTGCTGCTAGCAGAGATTGGCTGGCACAATAGTGTGAGCCTTCGAAGCCTAAAGACTTTGAAGTGCCTGCCCAGCAGAGTCTAAGGACTCCATTCATGGCCAGCAGCTATTGTCTTGGGCAGTCTACATGTCTCCAGGGTTCCTGGGATGGGGCCGGGCAGGAGCTGGCTACTGATGGAGATGGGGAAGCCTGTCCTCAGGAAGGGAGGAGGGGGAAAAGCTTTAGGGGAATTTTATTTGATTATTTTTCTCTCAAGCATTTCATAAGTTGATGCAAGACACCCCAGCTGCCCCTTAGGGAGTTATGGGAGTTCCCCCTGCCTGGAAGAGCCAAGAAGAATGGAGCCATAAAAATTTGACTACCAGAAAGGGGCCTTAGAGACCATTTAGTTTATGATTCCGAGAGGGTGAATTGATTTTTTTTTAAATTCATTCATTTATTCAGCAAGACCCAGAATGATGGTATAGCAAGAACTCTGAATTTTGAGTTAGGAGACATAGGTTTGACTACTTGCTCTTCACTTGAAGGTGATCAAAGTAGCATACTTCTCTGGAGCCATTCCTTCATCTGTAATTTTACCCATGATTTTATCAGTAGGGAGAACTCCTGGTTCCCAGTGAAGCCCTTCTATGAAGTTGCTAGGCTTTCTCATTTCCTGGATCTCTGTTTCCTGTTATAGGAGATTGGACCCTGAGGTCCCTTCTGGCTCATCTAGAACTTAGAGCTCTAGATAATTGTTAAACAACTTGTCTTTGGCTACATAACTAATGAACGTTCGAGGTAGAACCTGAACTGTCTCCAAACCTCTATACACTGTCACTCATCTGTAAGATTGTGACAATAGTGCACCTAAGCTACCATACCTCACAAGGTTGTTGGGAAATACTTTGTAACCATTAAAACATTAGAGAAATGGAAATAGAGAAATGTAAATCATAGACGTGGATGAACTTCCTATACCACTCAAACCACAGTGTTAGCCATCAAGAGAGATACAATGATAGTGAGATATTTTGGTCTTTTGTTGTCTAGCTGTTGTTAAGTCATGTCTGATTATTCATGACCTCATCTGGGATTTTCTTAGCAATTTTCTTAGCATTCTGCTAGAATGGTTTACCACTTTCTTCTCTAGATCATTTTATAGATGAAAAAACTGAGGGAAATAGTCACAGCTAGTGAGTGTCTTTGGGCAGATTTGAACTCAGGAAGATGAGTCTTCTTCCTGACTTCAGTTCTGACACTTCATCACCTATCCCCTGCTCATTAGGAGTTTATAACTAGTAACTGGGCATAAAATATGGACACATAAGTATAATACAAAAGAAAGAAATGAGCTTGAGGGAGGGACTCTAAGATGTTCTGCAAGATTGAGAGAGGGAAGGGATGACTTTCAGCTGCTGCTGTCAGGGAAGACTTCATGCACTAAAATTTGAGCTGGACCTTAAGTCCTTTTAGGGTAGGATTTTGAGCAAGGAGAAAAGTGGCAAGAACCTGGAGTGGTAGTAATGTATTCAAAGTTGGAGATCACAAAAACATATGCAGTGGGTGAAATAACTATTCCAACCAGATATTTGGGCAATTAGAGAATCCCCAGAAGGGATATGAGACTATAGTGGCTAAGGCTATCATCTTAAAAGTGAGGCAAAAGGAAGCCAGAGGGATGAAGTGTCTTGTTCTTGGTCACACTGAA
The DNA here is from genome assembly GCF_016432865.1 of Antechinus flavipes. Taxonomy (NCBI): domain Eukaryota; kingdom Metazoa; phylum Chordata; class Mammalia; order Dasyuromorphia; family Dasyuridae; genus Antechinus; species Antechinus flavipes. The sequence continues at coordinate 54,284,188 of NC_067398.1, read as the reverse complement.
AGCTAAAGGCTAAATTGAGATGGAAGCTGAGATCTCCTCAAATCTCTCAGGTCAAGGTCTTTTCACCTTACCACGTGGCTTGTTGAATGGTATTAGATTATTTAAAAAGGTCGTGTGTTATCCAGTGTGGGTTAACAGATTTGTATTTTAACAGTACTCTTTGGATTTGATTTGGAGAGCTTGAAATTCAAATGTCTGGAAATTGCTGGGCAATGCAAAGTAACCAAAGTGCTGGAGTAGAGAGTTGGGTCTCAGATCAGCTTGATTTCCAGATGGAATCAGTCTTCCTCCCTCAGACTCATTCACTACAAGGGGCCTTCATTAACCTGTCAAATTTGTGTGTTTTTCATGTGTGTGTATTTTATTAGTTAGCATACATCTAGAAGTCAGAGCAGATAGATGATGATATTTAAAATAAACATATGTATTTATTCTTTCAACAGATATTCAGCATGTACTCTCTAGGTTGAATGCTAAGCATGCAGAGGGGCACATAGCTTAATAAAAAGTGTCCTCTACTTTCAAAGAACTTAAAATTGACTATGGAAGCTCAGACAGTTAATGCAGTTAAATGGAATACAAATTAGAATGTGATTATGCAAATAAGTCCTACCTCAATTAAACAAAGTGCTCAGCTAATATTCAGCTAAGGCAGATTCAAGGATCTTCTGGCTAGATGAATGTGGAACTTAGGGGGTTAATTGAGGGCTAAAAACATACTTCTTTTGGTCTTACCTCTTGCTAGCAAACTGTCTAAAATTTCCACATTGCTGTATAGTCACATGTAAGGTGGAATCTCTCCACTAAAGGCAGATCCTACACAGGGTCTCAGGAGACCTGAGTTCTAATCTGAGCTCTGCTCCTAATTAGCTGTATGTCCTTGGCCAAGACAGTAAAATCCTTGAACCTCCATTTCCTCATCTGCAAAATGGAGCTAATATCTAATAATAATAATCTCTGCCTGCCTCATGAGATTGTTCTCATTTTGAAGATGTGTTCTCATGGCCTAAGATAGATTGAAATTTTTAAAAAAGTTAGGGCATTGGGTAAAAGGCTGGGATTTGAATTTTGGGGAAATCAATTTAAAAAAGAATGAAGAGTATACAACAACTCTTCATTAGATGGAGAAAGGTGATTGAGAAAGAGATGGGGACAGTTGTTGTCCTCAGAGAAGTGAATAAGCCCAGTAGCTTCAGAGATTGGGGAAAGCAATAATCTAAACAAGACAAAAGATAAGACTGTATCCAAAGCTTAGTTTCCATCCTTAAACCATTTCTTTAAGATCTTTTGTCTTCAACCTGTTATCCTTCTTTGTGAGGGGGAGAAGTATAAGTCTAGAAACAATCTTCTAAATAAGAAACAGCTTATTTTAGCATCATTATTAGCATTATCTTTATAAGTATTATTATTAATAGTAGTATTTTAGTATTGTTTCCAATGACAACTGCAAAAGGAGGTTTTTCTTGTCTTGCCACATAGCAAGGATAGTGGAAAGTGGTATTTGCCACATGACTTCTGATTGAAGAAAGTGAGAATATTCAGTCTGGAGAAAAGAAAGAAGTGAGGACAGGGAGAGGATATCTGTCTTTAGGTATTTGAAGGATTGTAGAATGATGGAGGGGTTAAGTATAAAATGATCGAGACATTATTTTATTTGGTCTCAGAAGGGAAAACTCAAATGTGGGATAGAAATTTGAGTCAAATATAGGCTTCACATCAGAAAATAATAAAGGCTAATATTATTTGGTGCTTACTGTGTACTAGGCATTGTACTAAACACTTTATTAAAAATATCTTCATCCTTACAACAATGCTGAGAAGTCATTGCTCTCACTGTACCCATTTTACAGATGAGGAAACTGAGGTAAATAGAGATTAAGTGACTTGCCCAGAGTCACACAGTTACTATGTGTGTTACCAAATCCAAGGCTCTACCCATTTACCTAAATGCCTAAAGAGGGGAATAAGGATTCTCTAACAGTCTTAGTAATTCATGAGTGAAATGGGCATCCTGGGATGGGGGAAAAAGGGATTAGTGGGCTCCTCCTCATTGAAGTCTTCAAGAGGACTACTTGGCAGATCGTGAAGATAATCTCTATCCGATCTGAACTTGCCCTGGTTAGACAATCACTTAGCTATGATCATCTAATGGAAATGAAATATTAAAGTGCTCTGGCCCCAGGGCTTCTCCTGAAACTTAGTGAGACTTGTTGCTCATGTTTACTTTCTCTTATAAATCTTTTCTCTAGCGATATAAAAACAAAACAAAAAAACAAAACCCCAACGATCACCACCACCACCACCAAAAAAGCAACCCTCCAAAATAAAACAAAACCCAAACCTTCTTTACTCAAAATTCCTGTTAAATGAGGTCTAGAGATTTGGGCTAAGGTTCAAACTGTGTCACTAACATGTGAAACTGCTTCTCTCTGGTTCTCATTTTCCTGATAACAAGATGATTTCTGAACTCTTGTTCAGCCCTATTGTTCTCTGTTCTAAGATCCCTTCCAGAGATGTGGCAAAGAATAATCAATGGAGTCAGAAAAACCTGCATTGACATCCTGTCCTTGCCATATACTAATTGAATTCAGAGAACTCTGAGAGATTATAAAAGTTGCTTATCTCTCTTGGTGGAGGGATGTTTTTTTTTCCCTTTCTGATTTCACATTTAAAAAAGGGATTTTTCAGCTCTGACATTGTATGTCCTAAGGTCCCTTCTAGTTCTGATGTTCTTTGATTCAATGGATTTCACCTGAGTTTAAGTGTGTGTGTGTGTGTGTGTGTGTGTGTGTGCATGTGTGCGCACTTTTGGGAGCAGATACTCACAATTCTCAATGCAGAAAGATAAAAGAACATGAAAGTTGGGTAAGTTCATCTCAAGGAAGGAGATGTGCTTAAAAAGAACCAAAGCAATGTCATTTCATAGCTCTCTCGCTGTTTCTTTTCTATTTTAAGGTTGTATACTTCACAGCCACATTCCCCTTCGTCATGCTTTTCGTGCTGTTGTTACGTGGAATCACCCTTCCTGGAGCTGCCTCTGGCATCAAGTTTTATCTGTATCCCGATGCCTCCCGTTTGATAGATCCACAGGTAAGGTACTGCTGGACCTCCCCATGGCCTCTCCTGACACTCAGGGGGCCATGAGCAGAGGAGTCAGGTCTGGGGCTTTGGGGAGGAGGTGGAGTGGTCCAGAACACTTTTTTTTTTTTTCCATTACTCTCTTGAGTGCAAATGAAGCACTGAATGCTAATGGGTTGTGTTTTTCCACTGTCTCATTGAAAAGGTCATTGTTGAAAGTGTTAATGTATCTTTCCATGTGTATATCTTTTTATGTCAAAGGATTCTGAGGCTGTAGACTCTGTCCAATTATAGAATCTGGGTTAGGCTCTGGACAAGGTAAGGGAGATAAAAGTTTTTATGAGGATAGCTTTCTCCCTTTCTCCCCATTTTCTCCATCCCAAGGAGAGCCAGAAAAAAAAGGGGGACAAAGGGAACCTTGCTTGGAGGAAAGCATGGGAGTTCATCCCATACAGGGGCCTCCAGAAGAAGATGCTGAGTGAGGTAAGGGGAACTTTGACAAAGGTCAGCTGTCTCCAGAGTGTCACATCGGAATCGCAAAAATCGTTAGAACTCAGAGATCACACCTCCATATCAGCTGAAATTGGAATGATTAGATTCAGCCCTGTGTAGCCTGTTAGTTCTTTCTGTTTCATTTTCCAGATGAGGATTCTGAAGTTCTTAGAGGTAAAACAACTTGGTCATAGTCATACACCAGGAAAATAGTAGAGTCAACATGTGAACCCAGGTTTACTGAATTACATTCTAGTCTTTTTTATCCCTCTCCCTTCTTACTATTTCTCAGGGAGAAATCCAATCTTTCTTTTCATGTGGTGAGTTTCTGAAATGCTTTGGGATACCCAGGCCAGGTTACTCATGTTTGGTTCAGCAACCATTTTTTCCTACCTCCTACTGAAGCTCTGGGTTCAAACTGTAGGCTTTTCCTTAGCTTGAGTAAAAGTTCAATTGCCAAAAAAAATTGCTAAGTTATGGGAAGGAGACAAAATTCTAGTTAAATTTTTGTCTCTTCTTTCAGAATCAGGTTTCTTTTTGATCTTTAGAGCATTGGCTTCCACACACACACACACACACACACACACACACACACACATTAGTGAATTTCTTTTATTCAACCTACTCTAGGTCACTGCCTCCTACCTGTTGACTGGAGAGCTGGAAGGGCTTGTCATTAGAAATAGGGTAGAAATAGTTGGAGTCATAGAAGCATTGGTGCTGTACAGGTATTATGATTTGTAATCCCGAGTGCCTACAGAGCCCACACATTTCATGGGATTCAGAACAGTTCCTTCCCGTCATCAAGCCCCTTCCCCTCACTTTACAGAGGGGAAATTGGGGCTGGATAGGTGAGACATCTTGTATAAGATCATCCTAAAGTAATAAGTCTTGAAAAAGCACAAATTCATTAAGGGGCTTGCCCCCATTGACCTGTTTGGGAGAGCATCAAGTACTCTTGCCATCTGCCTGGAGTCAGTAATAAAGATGAAATCAAACCCCAAGTCTGAAATGCCTGTTCTGAGTTCAGCTCAGGGATTTCTCTTGGTTTGGGGGAAAAGGGAACCAGGAGAAAGAGGGTGTTTGGGGGAATGAGGGTTGTTGGTGAAGACTTAAGTCTTCAGAGAATTAGCAGTCGCCAGCTTGGTGGGAGCAGAGCTCCCTTGGGCGCCGATGTTTCTGTCTCCCCGGTCCCACTGGATGTTCTCTCTGCTGGCTGGGTAACTGTTTCCTCCTGGTCCCTTTTCTAGAGCTAGCTCCCTTGTAACGTTCTTCCTTTCTCCCCTTCCCCCTCTCTCCCTCCAGGTCTGGATTGATGCCGGGACCCAAATCTTCTTTTCCTATGCTATCTGCTTGGGGGCAATGGTCTCGCTGGGAAGCTATAACAACTACAAATACAACTGCTACAGGCAAGTCTTCCCTCCACAGGGGTACCCGCGACTTAGCTAATCAATGATGTGAAAACAAAAATAGCAAAAGAAAAAAAAGTAGGGACCTGGGATTCAATCGTCCTTGAATTAACTTGCTCCATGAAATATGTGTGACTTAGGGACTGTATGCTGCTGGGATGCCTGAACAGTGGTACCAGTTTTGTGTCTGGCTTCGCAATTTTTTCCGTCCTGGGCTTCATGGCACACGAGCAAGGGGTGGACATTGCAGATGTGGCCGAGTCAGGTATGGTGGTTTCGGTGGCAGTGATGGTGGGCACTGCCACCTAGTGTGTGAGCCGACTTCTGCAGGCATTTAGCCAGGAAGGGGGTATCGGGGGGAAAGGAAACAAAAATGAGGTTTTTCAAAATGAATCCCGGAAACTTCCCCTAAGTACCAGAGACTCCTGCTTCAAAATGCACAACATCTGCATAGCCGTTTGATTGATGCAGGGGCAGAAAAGGAAGGATGGTTTCCTCTCCTCAACTCAGGGAATAGGGGTCAGCCCTCGATCGGGTCAACTAGAGGCCACCCAGCTGCCCACTGGGCCTTAAAGCAAATCTATTCTGAAACTCAAAATCGGCTGCAGGTTCTGCAATTTGATCACAACTTTCTCAGCCTCGGTTTCTGTATTTTGCACTTTGCTCTCGGCGTTTTAGCTGTGAAAATCAGACCTTGTTGGGGTCATTGTCCGTCTTTGAGCTGTCCCTCGTGCAGTTGGTATTATTGGTGACAAGTCCATTTTGAAATGGGTTAGGAGGAGAACGTCGCCTTCAGTGGGCAGGGAGAAGCTTTTTTCAGGAAGGTCATCAGTCAGCCCAGAGGGGGCCCATCTCTCTGATTGTTTCTCAGCCCCCATCCATCCTAGGAAAGAATCTGCTTTTGAAAGTGCTGCCTTTTAAAGGTGTTCTGAGGTGTAGGAGGTAGATAGAGAGGGAAAGCATCGTTGAGGAGTTTTCTGGGTAAGAGACAGGTGGTCTCAGAGTGTGGTCAAGCCAGTGCTTGTTTGTCTCTCGATGAGGCAGTGATTGGAAATAGGATTGACCCGCAGGAGGGGTGTGCACAGGAACAATTCAGACTGCAACGTTGATCCCCCCAACTTCTTCTCAAGTCTTTCCTTGACCGTTTTCTCCTCATTCCCTCATCAGCCACAGGAGCTTTATCTCCATGATGGATATGCATGCATTTTGTATAATCATAGGAAATCAGAGCTAGAAGATTCCTTTAAGACAATCTAATCCAATTGCTCACATACAGAGACGTGTTTTGAGTCTAGGAAAGGGCAGAGACAAGACTGCTCATCTCCAAATTCATGTTCTTTCTATTATCCCACGCAGCTCCTCATTTCATTTTATAAAAAGTCATTAATTCCCCATTCTGACTCCTCAGGGACGATTCAGTCTTCCCTGATGGAAAACTCCCCATAATCTTCTTCTTTCATCAATCTCATTTGAGATATACATAATCCACCTCCATAGTACAACACACTGAGAAGTCTCTCAGCTTTATCCCCTTCCCAAAAATGTGTCTGAGGATGTCCAAGATGCTAACTATTCAAAGTGCTCCTCTGACCCCTCCAAATATTTCTAATTCCTTCTTTATATTCCTCGATAATAAGATGGTTCCAAACTACCTTAACCATTGTGGGTGGAAGCCATTTTCTCGTTACTTCCTTGACATTTTCTCAGTAACTCCAAGGCAACTTCTGCTCTGTAACCTCATCGTGAAATGAGGCTCTAGTGGGGACGAGTATTTATCTGTCTCCTCGAAAGTGGACTTTATCTGTCATTTGGGTCAGGAGACATTATTTGGTCCTTATCCAGCAAACTCCAGTTTAAAACAATTAGCAGCAATGCTCTGTAAGTTGGGAATGTTTTCTAATTCATTTGGTTCCAAGTCTTTCTGCTTCTTTTGGAATAAGTTAGACCAAGAGCCCCAGAGAAACTGTGCGATGACTGACTGGATTTGTGGGCAAGAGAGATGGATCTATATTGAGGAACCAGGCAAAGGCAGCTTTTTGTTTTTAACAAGTTTTGTAAATGATGTAACATTAAAAAAGATGTGTGTGTGTACGCGCGTGCAAATATACACCTAGGCAGATGCATATTGTGTACCGGGAAGACCTTGAGGCATCTAATGCTCTGAAGCTCTTTGAAGTTTCCAGCATGAGTAGATCCCCCATGATGTAGCAGGATCGTGAGTTGTTGTGGCCACTAGGATCCTCCAGCTGGTCGCCAGTGTTCTGTGGGGATGGTTCTCTCCATCCTGAGACAGGTTTGAGTGATATTTGAATGATAGGTCCCTGGCCCCATCACTGGGTCTGGGCTTCCTAGCTTGAGAGCCACAAGAGCTTAGTTTTCTCAACCCTGGGTTTGCTTCCATGGCAAGATGAGACACTAACAGAGAGTGGAGGGATGGATTCGATGCAGTGTCAGCCTGAGCACCTCCTGTCCTTAGCCAAAGGCTTCAAGCTATGACCTGATCATTTATTCCCCTCGGTGATTTATGAAGTGCCAACAAATGGAGTCTGATTATTTCTCTAATAAGCTTTTAACAAGCTCCGTATTGAGCCTAGTGCCTTGGAACGAGATAATTATTGAGCTGAATGGAATTCAAATGAAATGTAGCATGGAGTGATTTATGATCGCCACAGTTTTCCAAGGTACCAGAAGGGGGTCGAGTTCCTTCACATGGACTTCTCTCTTGATAATGCAGCGTTGCTTCTAGAGACCACCAACCACTCCGAAAAAAACTGCAAAACGGGAAATACAGAAACAATTGAGTTGATAATGTGCAGAGTTTGGGGTGGGAGGGGGGAAGGGAGCGGGCACATGTTTTGCATCTGTCTCATAATTGGCTTGAATTGATCACACACGTGCAATCTATCGACCACAGCCTGAATGGAAATTTAGATTTCTACTGAGGTAAGAGCAGATTCTTAGAAGCTGGGGGGAGCTGGAGGAAGCTCTGAGACCTTCTCATCCAACCAGCTGCTTTCATATAGGAGGAAACTTAAGCCAGAGAGGAGAAGGAACCAGGTCACACTGGCCTTGGGAAGAACTAAGTCTCGAACCCAAACCGTTATGTTCTTTCCCCATCCGACGCTGCCTCTTAATCCTCAAAATGGTCAGACTGTTATATGATGTGCATTGGAAGATGGAGACCTTGCTTCTTTAAATTTGTACTAAATGCCCATGTTGGCAAGGCGCTGTGGAAAGAGGGTGGGTTCTGCAGTCAGGAAGAGAGGCGGGTGTGAATTCTACCCCTCCTCCATGTCCATAAGTTGTGTGACCATGGATAGACTTCTCTAAGCCTCAGTTTCCTCATCCCTATAAATGGGCAAGTACAGAACTTACCTCACAGGGTTGTTGTGAGGATCACTTTATTCGAGGTAACCTGTCAAGTGCTTTTTAAACCTAAAGCGCTCTAGGAACTCCAGTTGTGGTGACTGTTCCTGTTACCTTTTACTGATTTTCCAGGTGATATAATCATAGCCAGTCCTCAAAGGGCTTCATTCATAGGATCGCTTCCCTTTCTCCTGATTGAAATTCAATGGAGTTGAAATGCCACGGGACCCAATTATCCTCTCCTCTGCCTCATTCGGACCAGCTGCTCTCTAAATGAAGTGGGGGATTTATTTTCTCTTTAATAGGGCAGAATCATAAGTAGGAAAATGAAGTCACCTGGTTCATTTTTATAGCAGGGGAAGGTGTTCAAGGTGACACAGCTAATTGTAATCCTGCCCAGACTAGGACCCACCATTCATCACAAAATCATAGATTTAAGGCTGGAAGAGCCTCAGACTCTCATTTTACTTTTGAGAAAACTGAGAACCAGGAATGTTAAATGCTTACATTCACATAAACAATAAGCATCCAAGGGCGAACCCACTTGAACTCCTAACTGATTTTTCATTGTACCACTGACTCTTAGCTCAATGTTCTCTCTGCTAGATCACCCCACCCCTGAGTATGTCCTATGCTCTAATAATGCCATCTCACTCCCACCCCTTCCTTCCCTTCTACAAGTCTTTGACTCCCTAAGGTCTTTTCCTTAGGAACATTGTCTTTATTCCCCTAGGAAGTTGTGCTTTCTCTTTCCAAAGGAATCACATTTTTCTAACATAAAGCCTCTCAGTCTCTGTCTTTTCCATTCTTACTCATTGGATTGTGAATTTTCCAAACCTTTGTTGTTGTTTTCCCCCTTGATTTTATTTGCCAAAAGTCTTGGATCATCAGATTCTCTCCATTCATGTCTCCCCCTCCCCATTTTTTCCTTGTCAATTGTAATTTTGTTTTTCTTCTTTTTTCTTGATCTGACCATCCTTTCTATTTAGTCCTCTTTTTCTCCTTCCCTAACTTCCATGCATCCCTTTCTTCTGGCTCTCAGTTAGTAGCCCTCCTGGGCATCTGCTCTCCTTTCTTCCAGCTGATCTAAGTCTGTGGAAGTGAGAGAAGTAAATCCACATTTCCTCAGATTTCTCATCCTTCCTCCCCGACTCCCTCCCCCAGCCAGAAAAAAAATACAGGGAGTCACAAAACTTTTTTAAACTGTAATTTTATTTATTTATTTATTTGATATTTGCCCCAGCTACATTTAAAACATTTTTTACATTAAAAAAGCTTTTTAGTTCAATTCTTTCCTTTATCCCTACCCCCATCCTCCATTAAGAAATTACACATGAAGTTAAGCAAAACATCTTATAAACTTTAATAGCTTAAAACTGCCCTAAGACTTTGGGGATACCCTCTATTCACTCAGCTCTTAAATAAGAAAAGCTGATTGTATTTCCAAGTATTCCCTTCTTCCCAGCTGAAAATCCCAAGTCCATAGCACCGATTGTCCCCTCAATCTCCTTCCACTGGGCTAAGGAGAGAGTGACCTCCCTTAACTCTCTCATTCACTTTCTGATGATCTCTGTTTTATTGCTGAGCAAAGGTCAGCCTTTCCCCATTTGGCCCAGAGCCTGGTGCCCAGATCCAGGCTGAGGACAGGCAGATGTGGGTGCGGCAGAGGAGACCTCAGAGAGAAACATTTGCTCCCATCTGGTGGGATGCTAGTCCTTCGCCCAGAGGCTCAGTAGCGTGTCTTCTGCTGTGGTGGGGAAAGAGTGCGTGCGTGTGTGTCTAAACCTGTACAATGATCTCTGACCCAACAAGCAGAGGGCAGAAACAATGAGACTCCTTCCCCACTCGGCAAGAGCCTGAATCGTCCAGAGAATGGCTTTGTATCATTGTTTCCCTCTGAATATTGGGAAGTGCCCCCACAAGATCATTTTCAGATGTTTCCCCCCTCCTGGAAAATGAAAACCAAAAAACTCCATTTGTTAAGCAGCTTGGTTTGGTCCAGTAAATGCTTTGTGAAGGATCCAGGAATTAGCCTTAGATTTCTCCTTTTCAGTCTCACCTTGAAAGCCACATTCTCCCGTGGAGCAGGTTCATTTTCTCTGTCCCAGCTTATTCCTTGGAAGGATGTGTGCCTCTTCCCTTGGGTCTCATGGAGGTCTGTTGGAGACAGATGCTAAAACTGACCCCGACTGGTTCCAATTTGAATTTATGCAGTCTGTGGCCTCTCCCCTAAGGAAGATTCCCCTGGTCCTTCCCCTTGCTCGGGGTTGGGAGTGGCTGAACAGACCCAAATGATTTCCACCCTCCAGTGTAAGTCTCGGGTGCTTCAAAAGGCTTGTTACTGACTACTCTCCTCTCCTCTGCCCCCTTCCCTTTCTCTCTTCTCCACCCCCTCAGGTCCAGGCTTGGCCTTCATCGCCTACCCGAAAGCTGTGTCATTGATGCCGCTGCCCACGTTTTGGGCCATTCTTTTTTTTATTATGCTTCTGTTGCTTGGACTGGATAGCCAGGTCAGTAAAGAACGGCGGGTTTTCTGCTTCTGATGGGTTATGGGAGTGTACTTCTTTGGGTTCTATTTATTACCATCTTCCCTCATCACTCATTGTGCCATCTGATACGCAAGAACCTAAAAGGATCCTGAGCTATGGAAACTGTTGTCACAAAGCCCATGCATTTTATTTAAAGGTCAAGACATCCTCAGTCAAACATTTCTATAAAAAGATTAGCAGATCTTAAAGAAGAAAGCTATAAACATGTCAGTCTGGGATATGGGCAAATGACCTTGCAGACCTTAAAAGATCCTGGAGTTATCACTCTATTATAGCCTAAGTCCCTAGTTCCTGTAAGAGGAAAATTGTGGATGTTTGTGTGGAAAGACAGGACCCATCAAGAAAATATGAAAAGGTATTCAACCTCCTCTATTAAATATCTACTAAGACAGACATCGAAAATAATATAAATGAGTTTTTAGTGTTTAAAGTGCAGGCTAGTGAATGTATTTAACTGTAATAAATATAATGTCAGATAAGTGAAGAATTCCTATGTTGTCATGTGCTATCTATGAATATTTGTCTAAAAGGCTTATTTTATTAATAAACATTGTATAGTGGGAGATAGGGCTGCACATGGGCAATATTAGAAAATAAGGGACACTTTCTTTTAGCATTTCTCTTCTTCCTACACACCCAAAGACCAGTATCACCTTGCTGTACCTCTTTTCAGGAAACGAGGCTCCCTAGACCTCACCTATGCTCTTGAGCTTCCCCAAACTCTTTTCCTGATGCCCCACTGAAAACTTAATTGTCCTTTACCTCTACATAACAAAATATCACCTGTGGCTATAGCCTCCTAGGCTAATAACCAATCTCTACTGAGCTGCTAGCAGGACATCATAGAGAAGAAATTTGAGATCTTCTGAATACAGAGGAGCAATCTCTGAGGAGTTAGTATTCCAGGCATCATAACAGGGTCAGTAGCTGGCACAGCGGATAGAGTCCCTGGCTGGGAGTAAGGACTACTCCTCTTCCGGAGTTCAAATCTGGCCCCACACTAGCTGTGTGACCCTGGGCCAGTCACTTAACTCTGTTTGCCTTAGTTTCCTCATCTGTAAAATAAGTTGAAGAAGAAAATGGCAAGCCACTCTAATGTCTTTATAAAGAAGATCCCAAATGGGGTCACAAAGAATTGGGCATGACTGAAAATGATTGAATAATGATGATTCCAAGCACCATAAATAGAATGATATGGGAGATGGTCAGTGCTGAAAGGATTCATCACCATCCTTGGAATCACTGTGGATACAGCTACTTATGTACAAGGGGGCCTTAAAACAAATAAGTATCACATATCCACAGTGCATAGAAGAGTAGAGAAATTTGTGCCGTAGGTATTTGCCAAGATTTCATAGGAAACCATAATAGATTTGTTAGAAAATGAAAATAAAGATGGAAATAACTGCTGAACTCTAGCAAGCATTTCCAGAGATGGTCTAAAGGGACAACACTTGTGACCTTTGAATGTTGACTCTTAGGCAACTGAAAGAGAAGGATTTTTTTATGACCCCCCCCAAAGTAAATATTAAAAGAATATTAAGTCTTCTTTCCCATCTCTGAAAAATCATTATGATATAGCATCTTAATGAAAGTCTGCAAAAGGAATGGGCAAGCTTTTGTAAATGAAATTCTGCAGTGTACTACAGTTGACTAAAGGGTTCAGAGAAGATGAGATTCTACTTTGCTTATTAATTGTCAAACATAAAAAAGCATTTGTTAAAACAAAACATCACATTTAAAGATTATTAAAATTATTCCAGATCTCTTGGGAAGATTCGATAATAGAGATTCCTTTATTAATCATTTTCATATCATTAATACTTAGGTGAGTTTTAATGTGGAGATGTTTGCCAAAGATATTTATTACCATCATGGAAATTTTCCAGTCAGATTCCAAATGGAAAAAGGAATTCCCCAAAGATAGCAAAGTTTCTTAAGATGATATTATTCATAGAGGGTCTTGTGATGACTAAGTGCATCATGTCCTAGAATCCTAGAGAACCTCCTAATTGAGATCTAAAATCATCAAAAAAAAAGTTCAGCATAATTCTCTGCAGAAGAAGAATCACTTGGAATGAAGAACGACTCCTACCCCATGTGCATACATTTGAATGGCCGTAATTATAGAGTTGACATATCTGGAACACACTATGCAGATGGAAAATGAACTGGATGCAGAATTGAATAGGAGGAAGAGTAGGAAACTGCAGACTTTTTAATACCATCTTTCTGATAAGACCTACCTTTTTGAACAATGAGATTTTTCTTGGGATGCTATATAACCATCAATATCCACTGATATTTAGAGCTGAAAGGGCCAAAGCTATAATTTTGGAAGTGGAAATTGAAGCCCAGAAAGATTATAAGGCATATTAGGTAGAATTTGAACTCAGGTCCTCCAAATTCAAATTCTTCCTTTTTTTCTAGTAGAGTCAAATATGTTTGTGCTTTCACTTGGAATATTTACAACTAAAAAATGAGATGGACTAGATATGTAGCAAAAGCAAGGAATATCAGAAAAATAGCTCATGTATTCTACTGGTCCCCATCCAATGTGAAAGTGTCAAGACTTCCAGAATATTAAGTAGGACCAGTGAGGAGGAAGTATGAGATCTCATGGAAAAGTGTTATGAATAAGTCATGATCAATATCATTAGAGGAAGGATCTCCATAGAAATGATGGCATATCATAGGTTTGTATAAGAACTGAAAGAGATCTCAAGACCATTTAGCCCAATTCCTTTTATTTGATAAATAAGGAAGTTGCACTCTGGAAAATTAAAAGCTTTGTCCAAGATCATACAGGTAGAATCAAATTAGGATTTAAACACTGGTTCTCTAATCACTGAATATAGTATTCTTCCCAATGCAATGGATAGAACCAGTTCATGATTCCTGAAAGCTAGACAGAGTTCAATAATAATAATGATAATAGTGTTATTTAATAATAATAGCTAAAATTTATGTAATGGGTACTATGTGCCAGATATTATGCTTTACAAAATATCATATTTGATCCTTATAATAATCCTATGAGGTAGATCTCCATTTTGCAGATAAAGAAACTGAGACAAAGAAAGGTTTAAATCACTTTCCCAAAGTTAACACAGCTAGTAACTGTCTGAGTCTCAATTTGAATTTAAGCCTTCCTGAATCTAGGCCCAGCAGTCTATCCAGTATTTGAATTTTAATTTAGATTTTATGAGAGTGGCAGTGGAGAACCACTTTTTATCCTCAAGACAAGGCATTACAAACACAGTGTTTATAGAAATTGGTTTGTGCGGATTTCAGAAAAGGTTAGAACTAGCAGGGACTTGGAGATTCATATGGTACTTAGGCACAAAGAGAAGTGAACTTGAACCTTACATTGGCCTTAATATGCAATAGAGACTGAACAAGGGCTCTTTATCTTCTCCCTGTCTTATCTTCTCCTGCCATTATGCTCCCACATATTTGTATCAACAAACAGGATGAATTGAAAGAGGGAGAAAATGCAGGTGGGAGAAGCAGTTAAGAACCTGATGTTTTAATCTAGAAAAGGTCTAATTCCTGAATGAAGTGCCTGGCCTTGGGGTTAGAAGGGAAGGGCTATTTAAAAGAGACATAGTAAAGGAAAAATAAGTGGGATTTAGTGAGTAAATCAACGAAGAAGAACTGAAACTGACTCTGGGTTTCAAGTCCAAGACTAAGAGAAAATTAGTGTTGTTGAGAGAGCCAAAGAACTGATGAAATAATAAAGGAACCATTAGTCAAATCCCTTTATTTTATAAAGGAACAATTTTACTTTTAAAATTAATTTTACTTTATAAATGAGAGCTTTTATTTTTAAAATTAAATTAACAAACATATTTTATCCCCTGACTTTTCCTTCCCTTCATGAAAGAAAAAGTAAAGCAAAATACTTATAACAAATAGGCATAATCAAGCAAAACTAATTCCCACATTGGCCACATCCAGAAATGTCTTATTTTTACATTTTTAGTCTTATCACCTCTCTCATTAGGAAGTGAGCATTACGCTTCATCACTGGTCCTCTGGAATCAAGTTTGTTATTCCATTGATAAGCTAAGGCTTTTAAAATTGTTTATGATATTTCTGTATAATTTTTTCTCTTGTTTTTTTCACTTTATTTTTTCATCAATTTATAGAAGTCACCTCAGGTTTCTCTTAAACCATCCATCTCATCATTTCTCACCACATAATAGACCATTATAATATACCATTACATACCATTTATACCATTATACACTGTTCAATATTGTGATAGATCATTATATTCACATTACCATAATCTGTTCCACCATTCTTCTATAATTGGGCACCCCCTTAGTTTCCAGTTCTTTGCCACTACAAAAAGGGCTGCTGTATATATTTTTATACGTATGGGTTCTTTTCCTCTTTCTTTGATCTCTTTGAGAATAAAGGCCTAATTGTTAGTGATATTGTTGAGTCAGAGAGTATGCTCAATGTAGCAACCTTTTGGGCACAGTTTCAAACTGCTTTCCAGAGTATGTGTACCAGTTCCATTAACAAACAGAGCTAATGCTCTTGCCTTATTTAAAATGAACAAACTGAAGCCTCTTGTTATTGAGTCTGTTCAGTCATGTCTGGTTAATTGTGACTCTATTTAGGATTTTCTTGAGATATGAGAGAGATCAGAGATCCTCTTCAGCTCGTTTTAAAGATGAGAAAACTGAGTCAAACAAAGTTGTTTGTTGCCCAGGGTTACACAGCGAGTAACTGAGCCACATTTGAACGTAGGTCTTTTTGATTTCAGGTCTAGTGCTCTATCCCCTGAGCCTCCTGGCTGGCCTTGGGTTAAATTATACATCATTTTACAAATGAGGAAACTGAGACAGTATTAAATTACTAGACCAAGGTCACACAACTATTAAGTTTCTGAAGTCAAGCTTAAACAACTGAAAATGTCTTTTATAAATTTATTTTATAAATGAATAATTTTACTTTTTTAAGGGGATTTACTATACCACTTCTCTTTCCTGTAATTGAGACCCAGAGGGCCTAGAAGACTTGTCCAAATACACAGGAGAAGCTGAAATGGGAAAGTCAAATAGAAAAGGCCAGTGTGTAGTTGGAGATCTTAGGGTCTCACCAAGTTTAGATGGAGATTTGGTTGCTAAAAATAACCCTTATAGTCAGGAAGATGAGTTAACACTGAGGGGAGGGAAGGATGAGACTGAGGAACTCAGAGGTCCAAGAACCTCGCTTTTAGAGGAATACTCATAGACAGAGGGGGAGAAGAGGAGGTACCAGCCCGAGAAATAGGAGAAACGAGAAAATCCAGCTTTGTGGAATCCAAGGCGGGAGATAGCGTGCAGTAAGTAGGAGGTGATGGTGAAGCAGTATTCAAACTTAGGTCTTAAAGGGATGAGGAAAGGGGTGGGAGAATGGCCAGATCCATTGCCTGAAACATTTGTGGAACTCTGCAGAGGGAAACACCCGGCTCCAGGTAGATTAAGCTGTCATTGATCCTAAGCCATATTTGACATCAGTGTTATGATATAAAATTTTCTCCCAAGGATAGTTGGCACATGCTTCTGAGAATCCAAATTTTTCCTTTCAGACCATCAGGCTGAATGTTTGTAAATGTTTGTGGGAGCCTTCCTTTATGGCTTAGCCTTCTGAGGCACTTTTCCAACCAACTTAGGAAAGACTAGAGTATTAGAGCTAAAGGAGGCCTTAGAAAAGAGAATTGTTAAAATCTGAGGGGACCAGTGACACTGATTTAGGGCTTGAAGGATCTTATAGTGTAGCATGTCTGGAGCTGGAAGGAACTTTAGGACACGGTATTAGAGCATAGATGATTAGAGTTTGGAAAGGACATTTATTTATGGGCTAGTCTTCTGAGACACTTTTCCAACCAACTTAGGAAAACCTAACATATTAGAACCAGAAGAGGCCTTAGAAAAGAGAGAATTGTTAAAATGTCTGGAGGGAGGAACTTTAGGACACAGTATTAGAACATAGATAATTAGAGTTGGAATAGGCGTTTATTTATGGGTTAGCTTTCTGAGACACTTTTCCAATCAACTTAGGAAAACCTAGAATATTAGAACCAGAAGAGGCCTTAGAAAAGAGAATTATTAAAATCTGAGAGGACCAGTGAACACTGATTAAAGGCTTGAAGGACCTTAGATTGTAGAATGTGTGGAAATGCAGAAATTTTAGAACATAAAGGATTAGAGTTGGAAGGGGCTTTTATTGTTCAATAATTTCCAACTCTTTGTGACATCATTTGAAGTTTTCTTGCAAAGACAATGGAGTGGTTTGCCATTTCGTTCTTCAGCTCATTTTACAAATGAGAAAACCGAGGCAAACTAGGTTAAATGACTTATCCAGGGTCACATGGCCAGTAAGTGTCTAAGATCACATTCGAACTCAAGTTTTATTGACTCCAGGTCAAGTGCACTATCTGCTGTCGGGAAAGGGCTTTAGAACCTAGAATGTCAGAGCTGGAAGTGACCTTAAGATAGAGAGCTGTTTTTGACCTTCTCACTGCCTACTACCTATATAATGCTGATTAATCTATTTAGCAATGTTATAGTTCAGAAAAGCTGTCTGGGCCTCAGTTTCCTCATCTACAAAATGGCACATAATATTATTTAACCTGTCTGCTATGTTCATATGTACAATCAGCTTTATTAGTAGTTATCTGAAAGCTCCATAAAGGGACCTTTCAGCTTTTTTCCAATTGAATTTTGAAAAACCCAGTCTGGCCCTCCACAGCCAATCCCTTAGGTCAATGGGAAGGCCTTCAGTAATGTGGAAGTCATTGATCCTTGCAGAAGTCAATTTTCACTAATTGTGTTCCTTGAATTTCTAGAATTGGGTCAAGTGTGACTGGGAAATAAGACTGAACAAGCTCCAGAAGAGTGTTAACATGCAAGTTTAAAAATAAAAAACACCCATTAGGAATCAGTGTACCCTGGACATTTTTTTAAAAGGTGACAGAAGGTTTAGGAGAATTACCAATGTCAAACAAAGTAAATATCCTCATCTGTGCTGCCCAGGGCTTAACAGGAGCATTGCCTTGTCAACTTCGCCTTGTTTTGTTAGGCACAGGGAATATGCAAGTTCCAAAGTGACATTTAAAATTAATTTAAAGAAACAGAATGTTAAAGCTGTGAAGTGTCTTGTAACTTAGAATATGCAAGTTGGAGGATACCTTAGAATGTAGAAAGTTAAAACTGGAAGGGTTTTAGAACTTAGAATATTCAAGTTGGAGGATACTTAGAACATAAAAGGTAGAGCTGGAAGAGATTTTAGAACTTAGAATATTCAAGTTGGAGGATACCTTAGAATGTAGAAAATTAGAACTGGAAAGGAACTTAGAACTTAGAATATTCAAGTTGGAGAATACCTTAGAATATAGAAGGTTAGAGCTGGAAGGGATTTTAGAACTTAAAATATTCAAGTTGGAGGATACCTTAGAACACAGAATGATAGAACTTTCTGAAAAAGATATGAAAACATGGAATGTAAGAGATGGGAGGGCCCTCAGAGCAGAGACAAAATAGAATGTTAGAATTGAAAGGGCTTCCCTTTATTTTCTAGATAAGGGGATTATGACCCAGGCACAGGGCAAGTGACAAAATCAGTATTAGAACCAAGTCTCCTTATTCTCCGACCAGCATTTCCCCTTCCTTACCAGGAAGCTAAGCAGCAGTTTTTATGCATTTCCACTGACTCAGCTAATCTGCTAACTCTTCATCTTTGAAGGCATCTGTTAGCTTATCCATAAATAGATTAGAGTGGTTTCTCCTTCCCATGAACCTAAAGAACTCTTGCCTTCCTCAGTTTTTCATTGCACCTTTGTCAGATCCAAGTTCCATTTGCAGACTGTCCTCACTCCTGTTCAAATATAAACATTTATATAGCTCCTACTATGTGCCAGGCACTTTACAAATGTGACATTGGATCTATGAAGTAGGAGCTGTTACAATCTCCATTTTATTGAGGGTAAGGGACTTGCCCACGCTCACATAGCTAGTATAGGATTGAGTTTGAATTTGAACTGGAGTCACCTTCACTCTAGACCCAGTACTCTATCCCCTCAACTACCCAGATGCATGGCTGGGAAAAGGCTCTCAGTGTAGGAGCTGCTGCCTGTGAGGAATCAAATTCTAAGAAAAGAGAAGTGCTAAAATAAGTTTTGCCTTTATGGCTCATCAGATTAAAGAGCAGCCTTCCAGACACACCATATGGTCTGGTATAGTTGATGCTATCTGTTGTTTGAGAGGCAGTGCCATTGGTAGAAAACCTGGAGTTAATAGATCTGAGTTCTAGTCCTGCCTTTGCCCCTTACCATACTTATCATCTTAAATAAGTTGCTTAATCTCTCTGGGTCTCGGTTGCCACCTTGGCAAAATATGTTTGATGAGGTAGGTAAAAGTCTTGGGTTTGGAATTGGGATGACCTGGGTTCAAAAATGTATGAGCTGTATAATCCCGAAAAAAATCACTTTGGTTAATTCTACTTTTATTCCTTTTCTGTAAAATGGAGGAGAGGGTTTGGGTCAGAAGACTTCTGAGATCCCTTTAGTTCTAAATCTGATACTATTCTCCCTGCAAGCTTCAAGGTAATGAGGAAAACTCACTCACTGAGGTCATAACTTCCTTCACTTACTTCTTAGTATCTCTGTTATTGATCAGCATAACTAAAAATCTTGCATGGTGAAGCTACAAGGGACCTGAGGAAGCATTGGCCCAGTGCCCACTGATTTTTACAGATGTTAATTCTGAACCCCAGCACGGGATGTGTTTGCCCCAAAGTCACAGAGCTAGGCAGCAGAACAGGAGGAGAGAACAGGATTACCTTCAAATTCTAGATTAAAGGGTGTTTGTTTCCCTGATGATTCTGATGAGAAAGGGAGGTTACGAGGCAGGGAAAAAGGGAGAGAAGGAGAGATCAAGAGCGACAGAGACAGAGACAGAAATGGACACAGAGACATAGGATGGAGAGAATATAAAGGCAGGCAGACACACAGAGAGAGAGAATAAGAGACAGAAAGGAGAGGAGAGGAAAAAAGAGAAAGGGAGAGGGAGAAAGAGAGCATGTACTACTATTATGCCATAAATAACCTCTAGATGATAATATTTCTGTATTTCTGGCATGGGATTTCTCAGTTATCTGAAACTTGCATGACATGAAATCATTTTTCTCTTTCATGGAAAAACAGGTTCCAAATTAAATAGCATATGTGTTTACATTTAGAATTTTCCAGCTTTAAAAGGAATGGTTTGCAATTAAGTGATAGATAGACTAAATTCATAGAAAACCAGGACTGGAAGGGAGCTTTCAGATGTTTTAATCCAACCTTCTCTGCCTCCTGATTTTCCCTCCTACCATTTATATGTGTTGTCTTACACCATTAGAATGTAAGATCCTTGAAGGTAAGGACTGTCTTGCTGGCTTACATTTGTACCTCCCACTTTAGTTGTTTCTTCCATCCATCCATCCATCTTCCCTACCTATTTTATAAAGGAGGTAGAAGTGGTGGAGTAATTTGCCCGAGGTTACTGGGCAAGTCTTTGGCAGAGTTGGATTAAGGCCTCACATTTGATCCTTTTAGAACTATCCAATCTCTCTCCTTTATACTGGGTTGGCTAGAGATTGGAGTGGGCTTGGGGAGATGGGAGGATGCATATTGAAGTTAGGCTAAAGGAAATCATTGAATTCAGCTGGAATTCAGTCCAATGTATTTTTTTATTATAGCTTTTTATTTACAAGATATAGGTAATTTTTCAGCATTGACAGTTGCAAATCCTTTTGTTCCAACTTTTTCCCTCTTTCCCCCCACCCCTTCCCCCAATACTTGTTAAATATGTTAAAGTATAAGTTAAATACAATAAATGTATATATGTCCTAACAGTTATTTTGCTATATAAAAAGAGTCAGATTTTGAAATAGTGTATAATTAGCCGGTGAAGGAAATCAAAAATGCAGGTGGACAAAAATAGAGGAATTGGGAATTCTATGTAGTGGTTCATAGTCATCTCCCAGAGTTCTTTCACTGGGTATAACTGGTTCAATTCATTACTGCTCTCCAATGTATTTTTTAAAATACATTAAAAACATTTTTAAAAATGTTTTTCTCTTCCTTCTAGTTTGTTGAAGTTGAAGGACTGATCACATCATTGGTTGATCTGTACCCATCCTTCCTAAGGAAGGGTTACCGACGGGAAATCTTCATTGGTTTAGTGTGTATCCTTAGCTACTTTCTGGGCCTTACTATGGTGACTGAAGTAAGTACTCCTGGACACCCACTATTGTTGTTTTTTCCAGTCCTTGGTGGATACATATTCTATTTCTGTTAATATTAAAAGCCGTTTAGTTCATGTAGTCTGGTATTAAAGCCTTAGTCTCCTTGAAAGTGGGAAACTGGCCAACTGTATAACTATTGTTGATCCTTCAGAGCCAAGTGAGATAATGAACAAAAAGCATTATATAAATATAATTTTCTTTTGTGACTGCAGCCACAGCATGTTACAAATTGCTATTACAATTGGCTGATATGACCCAACATCCTTTGTACTGATTTCTTAGATTTTTTTTTTCTTTTTGAAACTAAATTTCACACAAATTTTCAAACAAAATTTGTTTGATTTCTATTTGAATTGGAACTGCATTGCAGGGAGAAATGTATCCTACAGATAGATTGTTGTAATGGAATTGAAAATTTCTTTGATAAAAATGTGGACTATCAAAACTTATTTAAAAAATCAGAAGTTGAAATAATCCTTTGGGCCTGGTATTGATGGCTTACATCAATTAAAAATATTTCACTTAGGATTAAAGCCTCCTGCAAGGCCCATAAAAGGTTCACAAAATGTCATTTTTCACCTTGAAGGGCCATTATATGATTTTTTTGGTACCTACTCAGTTGCATGATGAAACCTTCTATCTCCTGTTAAAATTAAATTTTAAAATAATTTTCCCTCAAAAAATGTTCTGCTTAGAAAACTGCATCATTAAATAGTTATTCAATGATTTGAATCCTCCCTTAAAGTGAAGGATATGATGTACCAAGAAGAAAAATGAAACGGAGACACCTAGTAGGGCAGCTTCTACATTTGAGACACTATACTTTCTTAGAATGTTTATCTTAAAGTCACTGTTTACTAAACCAAATCCCAATAGCAGAGACTAGTGAAAGTAAGAATGAATGCCTTTGCCTCTTGGTAGAATAGCAGATGCCTTTGAATGAATGACAATCTGGTGAGAAATGATAAATAAAACAAAATTATAGAATGTCAAGTAAGCCTAGTGGTAAAATAAAAAGTGAATTCATTCTCTATCCATCTCCTTTCCTCCTAATTATCTATATTTCTGTTAATTTATCTTTGGGTTTTTTTTTTTTTAAATTTGCTTCTCATCTATTTCAAACTGCCTAGCAGCAACATTTTCAATAAAAGCTAAGACAAAAACAAATGAAAATATTCATGCTGATAGCAAGAGATATCTTGTCCTGGTTAACAATTGGCTTCCTGCCTCCTCATTTCCCCACTTCAGAACCTTCCTAAGTCAATTTAAATACATCAACAAATTGCTTCAGATCACAGTGAACATTTGAAAAATTGGGGTAGGGGGTTATTTCTCCTGAGCTTCCTCAGGAAGCTAATCTTGACTCTGGTTTGTATATAAATACTTTGGGGTGAGAAATGATTTTTCAGTACACAATTTTGATCTGGGGACTTTGTTTTGGAAAAAAAAAAGTTGGTCCCAATGTCGTTTCACTGTTGGTCATCACCTAGGTCTGTCACTGTCTCAGTAATCAGGCTTTTGCTTCTGTGGGAGGGGCTGATGGCTTTGGACTTTCGTCCCCAGTGCCAGGAAAGTTCACTTTCTTTGTGATTTCTTCACAGGGTGGCATGTATGTGTTTCAACTCTTTGACTACTATGCAGCTAGCGGTGTATGCCTCTTGTGGGTTGCATTCTTTGAATGTATTGCTGTTGCCTGGATATTTGGTAAGTACCTTAATTGTTGACTTAAATGGACTTAAATGTCACTGTCCCCTAGTGGGTAAACAAGGGAAAGGAGTAAGTTCATGGTATAATGAGAACCTTCAGAATTCAAGACTTCCACCTGGTGTCTGCTCATTATTATTAAAAAAAAAAAAAAAAAAAGCTTTGCAAGAAACTAAAATCTCATGATAATACTTGTTAAGGGGCAAGTAGGTGGTGCAGTGGATAGAGCACTAGCCCTGAAGTCAAGAGGACCTGAGTTCAAATCTAGCCTCAGACACCTCACATTTCCTGGCTTTGTCACTTAACCTGAATTGCCTCAGGAAAAGAATGAGTAAATAAAGATAGATAAATAAATACTTGTGAATTGATTGATAGTGTGTCTCTTCCAGGCGCTGATCGTCTTTATGATCGCATTGAGGAGATGATTGGATATAGACCTAACCCCTGGATGAAATGGAGCTGGTGTGCCATCACACCAATTCTTTGCACCGTAAGTTGTCAACTTCCTAAGTGCCCCTTTCTCTAAAGATTTTGATCTCGTTGATTGAAGACCAGATGGTAATCTTTGAAAAGTTTGCCTTGGGAACACCAATCAGGAAAAACCATTGCTCTAAGTTACCAGATCTTTTCCACCATCCAATAAGAGTGTATGTTTTAAAATAACAGTTTAAGATTTACAAAGAATTTTGCATCAATGATCTCAGTTGATCTTCTCAGCCATTTTGTGGAGTAGGTTTTGTTATTATCCCCATGGCTCAGATGAGAAAAACTGAGACAGACATAGGTTGCCCTGGTCACAGAGCTGATAAATATCTGAGGCAGCATTTTAACTCTAGTCTGTGAGCTGTAGAAGAGAGGGAGAAAGGAAGGAAAGAGAGAGGGAAGAAAAAAAAGAAAGATAAAGAGAAGGAAGGAAGCCTACCCCAAATAAGTTCACAAAGAGTTGGATCTGATTGAAAAAAATTAAACAATTATTTTTACTTCATGTTTCAATTAAATCATTCATGACAATAGCCAACTTCTTTTGGTTCTTAGAGGCTCAGTTGCTCTAGAGCTGAGTCTGGGATGAATAAATTTTGTTTATTCATGCTTTGGCCCTCTGTTTCATTGGGATCCTGACTTTGGTACACTGGAAGAAAGAGAAGCAAACAATTTTTGCCAGCCATCTTCGGTGGGCAAATTAGTATTCAGGTGAATGTTGCTGTCTCTCGTATTTATGGTCTTTACTGCTCTGTCACCTGTGGAGTTCTTCAAAGTCCCCAGAGAATAGAACTCATATCAAATATTGGCTTCATCTTAACATTGGAAACAAATACTTGCCTTTGATAATATTAGTAAGAGGAGCAAACATTTGCTTTCCAGTTCTCTGTTCTTATTTGAAGAGTTGTTTGCTGAAATTTTTACTATATGTGCAAAAGGCAGCTAAAGAGAATAGATGTTGGAAGCTTAGGAGCCAGCTATTATATTGTCCCCTCCACAACTACGTGCTCTCATATTTTAAAGACCAAGTTCACAACAAAAATTATGACTTTCCAAGGATACCTTTGGGTACCAGTCAACCATTCACTCCCTGATGGATGACCTGAAGGTTAGAGGTAAACCTTAAGCTTCAATGATTCTCCATGGACCACTATCCATGATTCAGCCAACCTGGCTTCTCTATTCCTTATTTACAACACTCTTATCTCCCATATCCAAGGCTTCTTCCTTACCTCTTCCCTAAGTCTAGAGTACATTCCTTCCTTACCCCTGCTATTTACAATCCCTAGACAGCTATGTGGTGCTAGGTGGTGTTGGGGGTAGAGTACTGAAAATATGAGTTAAATTTGGTCTCAAATATTTCCCAGTTTGGCCAAGTGACTGAATCTCAGTTTCCTCACTTCAAAAAAAGAGGATTAATAATAATAGTCTATCTCCCAAGGTGGCTGTGAAGATCAAAGGAATTAATATTTGTAAATTACTCAACAGAGTGCATGACTTAAGATAGGCACTTAGTAAATTCTTGTTTCACCTTCCCTTCTCTCCCCTTTCACTCCTTTATATTCCCTAGTTTCTTAGGATCAAAAGATGATAGAACAACAATGTATTTTCACCTTTGTTGTTGTTTGCTTGCTTTTTTTTTTCTTTCTCTTTTTTTCCCTTTTTGATCTGATCACTGTTATGCAGCATGATAAATGTGGAAGAATTACACATGTTTAACTCATATTGGGTTACTTGCTATCTAGAGGAGGGGAGTGAGAGGAAGGGAGGGAGAAAAATTTGGAACACAAGATTTTGCAAGGGTGAATGTTGAAAGTTATATTTGCATATATTTGGGAAAATAAAACTATTGTTATTATTTTAAGAGAGAGAAGGAAAGGAGGAGAGGAGGGAAGAATGAGAATAGAACTAGAGCAGGTCTTCAAACACTTTCTAGATACTTTCATCTCAATTTTACAGATGGATTTATTTAGATTCCAGGTTAGATAAATAGCTTCCCCAGGTCACACAAGTAGTAAGTGGCAAAGTGGATTTGAAGCCAGTTCATTCATTTCCTCCTATATTTATACCTTTAGAACTGTTCAAGTTCTTTTTTTTCCTGTGAATCTGTCCTGATTCCCAATCTGATGCTAATGACTACCCCACCAAAACCACCTCATATTTACTTTATGTGGTTTTTGTATGTCCTAAAAATGTATATTCTGCATCAGTAGAAAGTGATTTTAAGTAGATAATTGTTAAAGTTTTTCTAACTACTTTGATTCTTAAAATAGACCTTTTGAACCCCTTTTTAAAATGTCATGGTCTCTTCTGATTATCTGGTGAAACTAAGGACTATTTCTTATAATAAAGTTTTTTAAATAACAACAACTTTTAATTTTTTACTCTTGCAAAACCTTTTGTTCCAATTTTTTTCTCCCTCCCCTTCCTCCTCCCCCCTTCCCTAAACACCAAGTAATCCAATATAGGTTAAACATATGCAGTTCTTCTAAACATATTTCCATATTTATCATGCTGATTAGAAAAACCACGTCAAAAGGGAAAAAATTAGAAAGGGAAAAAATTCAAGCAAACAATAACAACAAAAAGGTGAAAATACTATGTTGTGATCCACATGGAATCTCCATAGTCCTCTGCAGATGGCTCTTTCCATCACAAGTCTGTTGGAATTGCCTTGAATCACCTCATTGCCAAAAACAACCAAGTTTTCGTTTGTCTGTCACAGTTATTCATCATATAACCTTGCTGTTATGGTGTACAATGTTCTCTTGGTTCTACTCATTTCACTTAACATCAA
Organism: Antechinus flavipes; assembly: GCF_016432865.1. Lineage (NCBI taxonomy): Eukaryota > Metazoa > Chordata > Mammalia > Dasyuromorphia > Dasyuridae > Antechinus > Antechinus flavipes. The sequence continues at coordinate 54,258,026 of NC_067398.1, read as the reverse complement.
TCAGTTTATATTAGTCTTTCCAGGCTTTTCTGAAGTCAGCCTGCTCACCATTTCTTAAGAACAGTAATAAGAATATATTTTTAAATACACAAAACCAAATGCACAGGTTTACTCAGGAAACTAATAATATTGAAATACAATTATCAAGACATGCAAGAAGGCTCCCAGATCTCGGTTAAGAATCCTTGTCTTAAATGATCTTTGTATCATTGTTGAGAGCCTTCTCTATATCAGTACACCTTGTGGTCTCCCTCCATGACTTAATTGGAAGCTTTAAATCAATCAACAAACCTTTATAATGTGACCATTAGGTACCAAGCATTGTGCCAACCTAATTTCAAGAGCTGCTGTGATCAAAAGAATTTGTGATCTTCATCTAGCTCATGAGCCTCTGAACTAGATTCTTTCATGGGTGACAGATATACAGTCTGTCATGGAGACCACACTTGAAGCCTTTCTAGTTAAATGGATTCTGTCTGGAAGAACTTGTACCCTACTGGAATTGTTTTCAAGAGACCACAATCATCTCTAGGCTCCATCAAAGCATGGCAAGACTGAGAGTACAAGAAACCTAAAGGGAAAGATTTTCCTTGTTTTAGAACAGTGGTCACTAACTTTGTGTCTATTTAATCTGAGACCTGTTTTATGGAAGGGTTTCTAATAGTCTTTCTCTAGTTCTTGAGAAAATAAATCAGCACAAAGGGTTTGGAGTGCTAAGAAAAGCTCATAACTAGTTTTATTGGTTTATGATGGTTCTCTGATGTTCTTATCACTTGATTCTTTCATATTTTCTCTTGATAGGGAATGAGGCTTGGGATTAGGAAGATAAATTCGAGCCCCATTCCCACCATGTACTATCTGGGTAATCCTGGTCAAATCTCTTAACTTCTCATTGTCCTTGGCTGCACATTATACATCATGTCACCTGACTAGATCCTAGATTTCTGTGATCCTAGGATTCTCTTTTTGAACATGATCAGATGAAGGTAGCAGGCATTAACTGAAATTCATTAGAATACTTGGTCAAACGGAGCAGAAGTTGGATTAACTTTAAATCCTTCAATAGTGGGGATAGATTGGCAGTGAGTCATCCACACTTTTCTCATTAGAACTCTGAGCAGCCAAGAATACAGTATTGTAGCTTTCTGGCTAAATCTACCATCTTGGACTGAGCCAAACACATTATATTCTGACCCTCTAAATGATCTAGATTCTTTGTATCTGGCTCAAAAGCTGGCCCTAGAGTCCCAATGAATCAGTATAATCATCCCAGGCTTTCTGCTACTGAGCAGGACTTAGGAAGATGAAAATTTGGTAAGATTTTAGTTATTTCATCTATAAAATGAGGGTGCTTGTCTCTTCTAAATCTATTATCTATTGTCTTTATAAAATAATTTCATACCTCTATGTAATAAAAGAGGAAGGAAAAAAGTTCAGGGAAATTAAGAATTCTATCACAAAAGTAGTGTTCCCATCTATCCATATTTCCTCTACAGTTGACTGTTCCCATATTTTATCATCTTTGTTATTCAGTTTAACCTGATTTCATCTGAGGATTAGAGGGGAATTGGGCCATAGATTTACTTGGGATTTACTCTAGTCCAACCCACCTTTCTGGTCAGCCAGGAGTCCTAGCCTTAAGACTCGGGAATGACCTTGCACCAAGCACTTTATACCTGCTACATCTACCCTGAAACAAACTTGTGACAATCAAAGACCTGGGGTGTAAGGGGAACTTGTTTTTAAAATATTTTGGTATCTATTTCGTTATAATTAGTTTTTTTTGTGAAATCACTTATATTGTATTTTGCGTATTTAAACATGATTCTGAGAAATCCATAGGTTTTACCAGACTGCCAATGGTGCTGTGGTACAAAAAAGGGTTAAGAACCATGGACAGTCACCTAGAGCTACTCTCCCTAGAACTCGCCTCCATAATGCTTCTCCTCTTCCATAGGGATGCTTCATCTTCTCTCTGGCTGAACATACACCACTGACCTACAACAAGGAGTACGTCTACCCCAGCTGGGCCATAGGCCTGGGCTGGGTCTTGGCCCTCTCTTCCATGTTATGCATCCCCTTAGTGATGGTCATCCGGATTGCCCAGTCACGTGGAACACTCATTGAGGTAAGAACCCTCCAATTCTGTAGCACGGAGTCCATCCCAGACAATACCCTACACCTGGACACTACAAAATTACCCCATATTCCTGGGTGAGAGGTCCTGCTCCATGTCCAAGGATAAAATTAGAGATTTAAATGAGGAATTATTTGAGGGAAGAGAACAACGGAGTAAGAGGACATGGTTCTACTCTTGGTTTTCTTTCTAACTTGCTTTATGACCCTGCTGCCCTCCAGACCCCAAGGACCATGTTCTTGTGAGTCTGTAATCAAGTAATAGTAGCCCTTCTTTCTTGTTATTCTTGTTCTATTTAATTCCTACATGGCCCAGTGAGAGGAAACTCTAATCTTTTACCCACGCCAGCATCAGACTGTGTACTCCCTGCCTTTTTTGATTTCCCTGGCAGCCCTTTTGCCTCTCGTCTGTCTCAAGAAGTTTCTTAATAATCACTTAAACTATCCATTGTCTGGTGAAAGTGGGACCCCTGCTAGAAACAAAACGAAACAAGGTTTTCCTTAAAACTCTCCCCAACACTTAGACTTGGGCAGCCTCCAAGGTCTTAGGGTTTATTCTTCTCTGGAGCTGGAGCATATTCTTTGGCTTTGGCTTTCCAGTCCCTTTTATGATACTTCTTTCATTAGAATCTGGAAAACAGCTTTTAGGAAGCAGGTTTCTTCTGCTGGGAAGTAGTGTGGGTCATGGAATATGGGTTTTGGAGCATGAGGCTGGAAACTGGCTTTGAGACAAAACATGGGACAATTTGTCATCTGTCAGCCAAGTGATGCTCTTTCAATCCAAAGGAGAGGGGGAGGAAGTGAGAAGGAAAGTGTGAACTGGAGAAAGTTAAGAAACCAATTTTTAGTTTACACTCCTTTGAATTAGCCATGAGAAATTTCGTTTAGCTCAGCTATTTTAGGATACTCGTTATACTCTCTAGGGATATAATCTGTGATGGTTCATTTTTTTCTGTGTCTCAGTTTTTCCTTCTGTAAAATGGAAGTGATAGTACTTTTAAGATATACCTTAAAGCAAGTTGGTTGTAGAAATAGCATTTCTTCTTAAGGTGTTTTAGAGATATTAAATTGTTACTATTCCTAAGAATTTCAAATAAGTCTTAGGAACACAGGTTCCTTCATTTTCCTGGTAGAGGGGGAGGGAGAAACTGAGGCTCGGATTAAATGATTTGCCCAGAGTTACAGGGATATGATGGTGCTATTGCTTTGGCCCTAATAGAATCTCTGAGAAAGCACCAACATTGACTGAGATGATTTTGTGTGCTTATTGAGTATGCTCTGGCTACCCAAACTATAGATCAAATAAGTTAGATCCAGGGTGTGAGGGGTCTTGAATGCTAGGTAAAGGATGCTGAACTTTATTACCTAGGAATTACTAGTCACTGAAGGTTTCTAAATGAACTGGAAGGTGGATCTGGTGGACCCAGATCTTTTATGGCCACCATGGCTTAGCCAAGTTGCAGGTATGGGTAGCCCCACAAATGAGGACCTTGTTTCATCTTTTGTGATGTATCTCCCTTTATATTCATGTCTTCTTTCAGAGGATAAAGCTAGCAACTGTTCCCAAGCCTGAACATCGGTGGCAGCATGAGCCTGAGGGGTCCACACCATTCTGTTCCAGGGACAACTCAAATGGCAACCTCATGAAACCCACCCATATCATTGTGGAGACCATGATGTGAGCTCTCTCTGTGAGAGGAGAAACCTGCTTTAACTGCCGTTTACTAACCTTAGATTCTCATAGTACCAGGTTTACAGAGCTTTATATTTGCACTAGGATTGGATTTTTTTTTTTGTTTTTTTTTCTTGTTTGTTTTTTCATTCTCACAGAGAAAGTTATTTTTCATGTGTGCGCACGTGTGTGTGTTGTATTTTTTTTAAAGACTTTTATAAGGTAACCACATGCAGACGTCTCAAAGGAGACTGAGCTTTCATATCAAATTAGATGTATTACAGGAATTTATTAATTTTTTTTATAACCAGCTATGATTATACACCTTTACCACTTGAATCGATCTTCTTGCCAGCAATATATTCAGTTTCTAAAGCAATCTCCAGGTGCTGGTGTGGTTAGGTCTTGCACAGGAGCTCTAGGGTAATCTTTGTCCCAAAGAGCAAAAAGAAATGCCATTCTGAACATTTCAAAGGTGTAGTACCTTCTGAATGTGGTTCAGGCAAAAACAAAATGGGCAGGTGGAGAGGACCTGGTAAGCCAGTTGACTGTTGGCCATTGTTGACCAAGGTCACATTGCCCAGGGCTGCATCAGAAGGATGAAGGAAGCAGGGAGGTGAAGCCATTAAAAAGTTGGATGTTGGAGCTTCATTATCCTTGTATTTGTAGCTGAGGCGAGAGAGATGCACACACACACGCATACACACACACACACACAAGACTGAGAGTGAAACAAGAGACCTCCAACCCCCGCAAAAACAGCAAAAGAAATGAACTTGTCTTGGAGTTTACAGCAGAAGTAGTGTCACTAAAGACTTTCTAAGAGTAGTAAGAGCCTCTGTTTCAGCAAAATTTTTAATAAAGTGGAAAAAAAAGAATCATAATCTAGACTTTTGAAAATTTTCGTTAATAAAAATATATATATTCTATAGTTTCAAAGAATTGAATTGAATACAGTTATTATGATTTAAAATTAGAACTCATTAAAGACATTTGTAGACCTCTAATATTTATTATAACTCATCAGTGGCAAAGATTATCCCTCTAGTTTTGTTTTGCAAGCCATTTTGCTAGATCAGCTCCTCATTCCATCCCGATGGAGTTGGGCTCCCCAGTCTTCCTGGCAGGGCTAGGGGATAAAGGATGGCAAGCTACAGGCACTGAGACCCACCAAGGTGGGTTTTTTATGGTAACTGTCAGGCTGACCCATTTATAATTTTGGGGTCATTCTAGAATTGCTTATCCATATTCGGCCTTGATCTTCAAATAATTGATTTTCCTCCAGTGTGCTCAGGTTTCAGGAAGCCCTAAGGAAAAGGAGGGGGTGGTCTCTGTTGAATCACAGGGGACTACCTCTATTCTTGAAGGGTTTTGTTTCAGCTACAGGGTCCATATCTGCTTCCATACCATCACATTTTTGTTGTTGTTATTGTTTTTTAATTTGTTTTTACATTTTTTTTTAAATGGAAACATACCTGGTTCTTGACATTCCTAAAAAATCATGAATCCCTAACCCACCATTAAGGTGTGACTTTTTTTAAACCAACCCATGCATTTGATGAGTCACATGGCTACAGGGATGAAGGAGGAGAGTGTAAGTGGACCAAAGGAAGTGTGATGTGCATTTGGGACCTGCCTTGGATTGGGGGGTTTTGAGTGGGACTTTGGGGATGTGGCAGTCACTACAAATCCAGTGTACTGTTACTCTTTCTGACATTTCCCAGACTTCTCTCATCAACTCCTCTTTCCATCTCCAAGTATTTGTTTAAAAGATATGGAAATAGAAGCCTTCCAGCAAAGTCTGTAACTAAGTCTTTTTGGAGTTAGGAGGAGGGAAAGGTAGCCAGCAGTCAGTGAGACACTCTGGCGAATCCCTTCCCTACCTCCTGGCTTATTTGAATTGTCCGTTGGACATCCATCCAGATTTAGTCACAGCCAAACGGGGAAACAGCAGCATGTTGCAACTCGGTCTTCTCAACAGCCACTGCTAAGATAAGCAGCCTCCTGGTTCACCTGCCCACCCAAGGCTCAAAGAAAAGGGATTTCCACATCATCCAGGGGGTAACCATGGTCCATTTCATAGCGACGGGATAGGACTTGGGCAGGCATCCAGCTTTAGGTAGATTCCAGAGTAGCAAAACGCTAATTTTTATGTTGCTAGATGTGTCGTTTAGACATACACTACATAGCAAGAGACAGTGGATGGAAGTGGGAGAGGGGGAAGGGAAGAACTGAGGGATGGGAGAATTTAAAAAAAAGTTTATATATTAATATTGTCGGTGGGGGTAATACCCCCAAGACAATATTTCCCCAACCCCCTACAGGGTGAATAATCATGTTCCACTATGAACCAGAGAAGATGGTACTACACCTTTAAAATCACCATTTTAAGGAGACACCAGCCCCATTTCTAACTTGAACTGTGCCATTCAAATCATTTGCTTCCAAGTTCAGAGTATATTACCAAAAAATAAAAAAGTTTCTAAAGTGTCACACACATATGCAATGACCTCATTGTATGAAGTGAAGTGTATGAAATGAAGTGTTTTTGTTTTTGTTTCTGTTTTTCCTGGGATAAGGTACTCTGGCCCTGGTAGTAGGATTCAGCCTAGCTTAGAGATAAGGCTGGATTCTCAGAAAGCAGGATCTCATTAAGCAAGCCTGCCCTCCATCCTTGACTCCAGACACAGAGAGGTGTTTGCGACATGTCCTGTTGGAGGGGTGCTCGAGGTGGGAGGGCAGTGCTTCTCAAATACTTCTATCTGTTCTAAATGTCACCCGTTAAAAAAAAAAAATCACCACCACCACCACCACCCCAATGATATTCTGCCAAATGTAACTTATAATCCAAACTCTTTAACAATTCTGCTATGTTTATATTTTTCTAGGTATTTATGATTGTAAATGTGTCTTCCCCCACCCCGACCCTGGTTTTCTTTGTAGAAATGTGACCTATTTGTTGTATGGAACTTTAGTGAACTAACCATTCATCATGATTGGGGATGGGTGAATCACCTACAAAAGTGGCCCTTTCTGCTATCCCCCTTTTAACCCCAAAGCTGGCAAGCTACTGCTTTTGATCATCCTGGTCAGAAAGTAGAAATATGGGGTGAAAAACGGTAGTGTTCTGAGTCCTTCCTAAATTCGCACATTCTACAACTGGCTTGAGGAAGTTCTCATCTTTCAAGATCCTCAGGCCAGTCATTTTTCTAGACCAAAGATTTCTAGACAAAGCTCTCAGCCGGCAACTGGAAGGTTGGCTACTCCAGCTGATGACATTTTCAGAAACCTTGGTGTTTCACCCATCATCAAACATGATCTCCCTTATGACAATTCTGTCTGTATAGACTCCATGAATAGTATGTGTAATAATGGTCAGCTTTTATATATTCATTTTATCTACAGAAGTCAAACTTTTAATTAGCATTTTAATGAGTCTGGTCCAATTCTGTCCAAGTACATGAGATGTCGGCCCTCTGGATAGCGAGGGGCTCAGTTGCGATTGAAACACCATTTTTCATGGTTTTTCAAGCCAAAGGAATGCACTGTCTTCACCATTTTTCCTCCCTAGGGAGATGCCCCAGATTGTGAGATCTTAAAGAATAGGAAGAAAATAATTGGTGGAGCAAAAAAAAGAGAGAAAAGAAAAATCTTTGGAATCAAAGGACAGGCCCTGGGATAAACCTTAACTGGAATGAACTTGATCAAATGAATGAGTAGCTTTTTCTTCTGAGAGAATCCAAAGATCATAGAATGTCAGAGCTGGAAGGGACTTTGAAAATGATCTAGTCCAAGCCTTTTTTCTACAGATGAGACACTTGAGGTTCAGAGATGAGGAATAACTTATCCAATATCCTACATCGTTAGTGCTAGACCCAGATCTAGAACTTAGGTCTCATGTCTCCTATTTACTAATCCAGGTTTTTGTTTTTCCTCTTCCCCCACCACTCTACCTCTGACCCCATGGTAATGATGCTTGGTACTGATCTGAAGTTTCTCTGGAACAGTACAACTCTATCTCATTACCTTCTTATCTGCTACCACCAAATATTATTCAAAATTGGATTAAGATAAATGGAAATCTTGGAAAGGCTCTTTAAGAACATAAAACATGAGAGATGAAAATGTTCCCCCTATAATCATATAGAGAATTTTAGAACTGAAAGAACCTTTTAGGTCTTGGAATGTAAGAGCTAGATGGGATCTCAGAGAACGTTTTTATAGAAGAGATTTATAAAGGAGGAAGGGACTCATTTAAGGTTTCCCAAGTTTCAGGCAGAGCTCAGACTTTAATAATTATTAGTGTTCCTATTAGAAGAATTTGGGGAGAAATAGATGGTTCAAGGAGTAAAGCACTGACCCTGAAGTCAGGAGGCTCTGAGTTCAAATGTGGCCCAGATACTTAACACTTACTAGCTATGTGACTGAGCAAGTCATCCCCAATTGCTTTGCCAAAAAAAAAAAAAAAGAAGAAGAAGAAGAAGTTATACCCCTCTAGATGAGGTAAAGATGGTAAAGTTCTATCCAGCTCACAGAACAGACTTCTTATCTACCAAATCTGTCAAGATGGGAGTTGAATTAAGGGGGCTTTTTCTCAATTTGTGGAAAGGAGAATTCTACATAGCAAACAAGAAAAGGCGTTTACTTCTGGCACTTCCTCAGACTGAGAAGCCTGGCAAAGTCTAGATGGTAGTCTAGTGTATCCGTTAGGACAGGTAAGCTTTCAAGAACTGCCGGTAGATTCTGATCTACTGTTGGGGATCTCTTCTGATCCTTTAGGATCCCTCCAGCTTGGCAAGTATTGTGATTCTGTGATTGGCCAGGTGGACTTCTCTTTGAAGCTGAGATTTATTCACTTTCTACCCTCTGGAGGCTCATTCACTTCCACAATCCTGCCAGTCATTGTAACTAAAGCGCCCAAGCAATTAATCAGCTTTTGAAGAAATTGGAATAAGCAATATATTTAAGGTCTAAATAACAGCCCCAGTGACGAGGAAAATGTGAGTGCTTAAAAAAGCCTGAGAAACATTTGAAGAAAAGGGTAACATTTGAGGGTAATGACTGAAAAGTCCCCCTTAGCCTTTCCTGTTTATTTGTTTTGATATGAGGTGCTGAATATAATCTACACAGCTCCATATGTGTGGAACTGTCCATAGTTCAAGGCCACTGCCCATAAAAAATAGCTATACAACTGCCAGATTTCTCCACAAACTCTAGGATCACTTCTCTGATGCTCCATATGGCTTTGTTTGATGGGACCTCTTTGAATTTTCTTTAACCCTTCTTGAACTTTGCTCCTTCTTCCTTCCATTGGATTCCAGTCCCAGGCTCCCCATCTTGTCCCATGGTCTCCCTACCTCTAGGGATCTCATTGCCTTCAACTCTACCAAGTCACTTCTCCCACTTAAGGCAACAAATCTAAATTGATAAACTGTATTGCTCTGAGTATTCTCTTCAGTGCTAGGGGGCCCTATGCCCACCACCTTTGCCTTCAGGGCTCCCCTTTTTCTCCCCGTGTTTTTAAGATGTCATGGACCCATTAATGGTCATGAAAGACAGAATGGGGATAAAGAAGCAAAGCTTTTGAAACAGCCCCCAAATAGCATCTCCAGGTGTACTTTCAATTGTGAGGGAGGGAAGGTCCACCTATTAAGACCTAAAATATCTTCCCCACTGGACATTCATCATTCAGCAAGGATCAGACTCAGGACAGAGAAGCCTCCCCTACCCCCTACTCCCAAGTGGGGACCCAAGGCACAAAGCAAGCATGAAACTGAACTGACATAGATCTCTTTTAGCATGTGACCAGATTTTAGGAAATCTCAGTTTTGGAATCAGATTCTGTGTGGGTGTTGTAAATAATTTTGCGTCTGACAAAAAGTAAAATAAAAACAGAAGGAAAAAATGAATTAAAATATACTCAAATCTTGGAGGATTTGGGGGCCAATCAGACACAGAGAACTGAGGACTCTGAGGGCAGAAAACCACAAGAAATACAGAAGGTGACCTTCCTGGGTACTGGAGGCATCCAGGCCAAATTCTCCCTGGAAAGCCTTTTTCAGTAGGAAGCTGTTCTTCATTGTGGCATTGTGAATGTTACTACCGATGCTTTCCAGAGTTTTGCTACATCAGATGTGACATCTCGTCTGTGCATTTGGCTTTTTAAAAATGTGGGTTCCTTTAAAAAAAAAATCATAGCAACTGTGACTATATGATTAGCACATTAGAAAGTGGGGATCTTCCTATTTCCTCCTTTCAAACACAAATCTGTCTGGATAATCTGAACTTTTTTAAAACTTTAAAGATATTTTTAAGACATTTTCAGCTTTTTTTAAATTAAAAAAATCCACAAGAGACTGTTCCGAAAAGGAATATTTGTATTTGAACAAGATTTTTGGCATGTAATTCAGTCTTGCAGTATACAAGCTTTGTGTATAAATGTTTGATGATATGAATCTCTGTTTGTACTTGGCAGGTTTTTTTTTTTCTGTTTTGCTTTTTAGATAATATGTATATCGATATTTTTAAGTCATCTTTGCTTTTCTTTTTTTTTAGAGAAGTTTGTAATCACCTTATAACAGATAAAAATAAACCTTTCCTTTATAAATCCAATGAATCTTATAATTGTTTTTTTAAAAGGCACAGTTTACTTTCACTGGAAATAAAATTCTTAATAAGAGAGCCATTCTCAGAACTATAACTAGGGCAGGATAACTGGAGCTTTGCTCTAAGATGCCAATATTTAGAGAATATCCACACTATCTTCAGCCTTTCCCGCCTCTTTGTCTGACATGAGGGTTTATGTTTTTCTGGAAGCAGCACTTAGGGTGAGATTTCCCTCCCCCCTCTCCTTATCCCCTCCTCCCCACTTCTCCCATTGCACTGCCTAGTTGTAAAAATTCCTAGTTAAGGTTCTGTTTTTTTCACAGAACCATGGGCTTTCCCCTTAGGGAGGCAACATGAAGTTCTGGAGCAACCAGAGACTTTGGAATCAGATTAATCCTACCTTAGCCATTTAATTGCCTGTTTGACTCATTAAGCACCTACTATTTGCTACCATGAGGAAAGTTTAAAAAAAAGGCATCCTTCTTAGGTCTTAGTTTCTTCTATATGAGAGTCTTGGGACTAGACTCCTACGGCTCCTTCCGGCTCTAAATTCCTTTAGCTATAATAGTCTACATTCCTCCGATGCCCTAAGATTTACAAAGTGCTTTCTTCAGAGCATTCCTGTGAGTTGGGTAAGATTTGGGGGGGGGGGGTATTTAACCTGACCTTTACAGAAGAGGAAAGTGATTTTCCCCAAATCACCCAGTAAGGCAGCAGAGCCAAGACAGACCCAAATCTAAAGATTCTCAGCTCTTGACGAGTGATAAATTAATAACTTTATACCCGTAAATTTCCTCTCCTAAAAAAAAAAAAAAAAGAATGGTTTTCATTTTGAGCCAAAGCCTTTGATTGATTGAGTTTATACTAGGGACAGAAGATTGTCATTTGGGCCGATGGCAGTGTGTATTCATGTATCTATTCTGTTTATTCCAAAGAAGCATTTTGGAAACCCGAGGCCATAGGCTGTGGACCTGATGGAGCCCAGGAGCTGCCAACCTGCAAAAATAACACAGACTCCCATTCTTTGCAGGCGCGCTCCTCACCAAACTTGTGTCTCGAAGGGAGGGTAAGATAGATGAGGAAGTGGGGGCTCCCAGAGCCGGGTCCCAGCTAGTCAAGAGTTGGAGCTGAAATGCCTACCTCCGTGTCCTTTCCGCTACGCTGAACTCCCAGAGGCAACGTGCCAGTAGTTGGGAATGGCTCTCTTTCATGCCACGGGAACTTAGAATCTTGGTACATAAACATCCACCCACATGGTCCTGCAGTGGCAGCCAGATTGTCTGTACAAACTAGTCCTAGGTGTAAAGGCCCAAGTCCAGTGAGAAGGATAAGGTGGGGGGGGTTAGGGGGTTTCTTAGGGTCAGTGACTTGACTAAAGTTGTTCCAATTCCCCTCTCCCCAATTCATCTGAGGCACAGTAGAAAGGAAATTCTACAGTCAGGACTTGGGTTCAAACATTGGTTAAATCCATTGGGACTTGTGGTAATCTTCATTTTAGTGGCTGCTATTTCTGTGTGACCTTAGTCACTTAGTTTCCTAAGGTCTGAGTTTCCTCTAAAAGATCAGATATTTATCCTAAAGGTCTCTTCCAAAGACAAAATCTGTTTTCATAATAATTGATCATTATAATAGCACTACATGTTTGCAAAGTGCTTTGTATAAACTCATTTGAGCCACTAAACCTAAGGAAGTTCCATTAAAAAATATATATTTTTTTAACCAAAATGATGATTTCATTGCTTTAAGAAAATTAGTAATACACATACTATCCAGACTTTTCACATAAAGAAACTGGAGTTTAACTGAGCGGATCATGTCACATACCTAGTGAAAGTATATGAGGTAGTATTTAAACCCAGTGTTCCTGATGCTAAACAATAATTATAAGAAGGCCCATTAGAGCACCAGACCTGAAGTCAGGAGGACCTGAATTTAAATCCAGCCTCAGAAACTTAACACTAGCTGTGTAAACCTGAGCAAGTCACTTATCCCCAAATGCCTCGCAAAAGAAATAAGTAAAAATAAAGCCCTTGTTTGACGTTTTGAAAAGTGTTTCTTGCCGCCTTTAGCCCAGAGATTGCCTGAAAGCCGCACATTCTGGGATTCCCCCAGCCCATCTTCTTCCTCTCTCCCTAAGTTGCTAACATCACCCACTCGCCATGAGGTAGGGATGTCACAACTGAATTTCCCAGGCCTTCTAAACTTGTGGCCTTCTTGGGAAAACTCGAGTACCACCTACACCACAATGCTCTGTTCCCTGCCAAAAGAGCACAAGCCAAAGCCACAATACTCGAAGGCCATTATCTGCAAAGTAGGAATGAATAAGCCATAAATAAGGCTAAAGGAAGGTTTGTCATATCCCTTCAGAAGGGCTGCCAAGTCCCTGGGCTGGGCTGAGGGTTGGCCAGGGACGGCCTTCAAAGGGAATCGATGGCCTGGATTTTACAGGTGACTAGAGCCTCAGGAACTCTGCCTCCTTTCTGCAGAGGGAAGAACACTCAAGAAGCAAAAGGCCGGACTTAGGACCTTGGCTTGGCCACTAAGTCCCCATGGGACCCCAGATGCATCCCTCCGCCCTGGGGTTCTCAGATTTCCTTGTGTTCTGGGCCCCAGCGGCCATCAGTTTGGTGAAGCCTCCAGAGCCCTTCTCAGAATTGTGTTTTTAAATTCATCAAAATATAAAGGATTGCAAAGGAAATCAATTATATTAAATTCATTAAAAAAAAAAAAAAAAAAAAAAAAAAAAAAACCTAGTGTTCTCCAGTCTTCATAGGATGTCGAAGAAGGGACCCTGAAGTCCATCTCATCCAATTCATCCCCGACTAAGGGTTACCCTTTTCTGATAATACAGGTGTCTTTCTTCCTTAGCATCCTGTGAGCTCTATCCTGTTCCACCGAGTGGTGTGCTTGACTTGCAAACTTCCAGCCAGGGGAAATCTATGACCATCTAACGCATCCCATTCCACTTCGGGCTAGCTCTCCTTATTTACAAGTTCTCCCTGGCATCCAGCCTAAATTTGTCCCTCTGCCACTCGTGTCCATTGCTCTTTTCTGTCCCTTGAGGCCAAAGAGAACAAAAATGGATCCCCCTCCTCCTCCATGACAGCCAACTATTTGATCCCTCCCATCCCTCCAGGGATGTTCTCCAGGCTAAACCTCCCTGGTTCCTTGGACTACTCCACAAGACATCCTGGTAGCTTCTTTAAACATCCTCCAAGGATATGTATTATCTCACTGAATCCTCCCAGTAGCCCTGGGAGTAGGTACTATTATTATCCCCATTTTATAGACGATCAGGGATTTACAGATTACAGGGATGGTAGATTTTCAGTTGGTCTCATCGCCTCATTTTATACATGAGAAAACTCAGGCCTTGAGGAAGAAAAGGGCCTTGCTAGCTAGTGTTTGGCAGAACCAGGGATCCCACTCCCATGTACCTGATTCCCAGTGCTGCTCTCCTTCCCTTGTACCTTACCTCCTCCAGGGGTTGGGCAGGGATGAGGATGGACTCCCTAGCAGTGAGTTCCTGATGACTGAGGTCTCTGTCCCACCCACAGGGTAATGTCCATCTAACTGAAGGTGCTGTTGGTATCTCTTGCCCCAGAGCTGACATATGGCCTGAAGCTCCTATTGGTATGAGACGTTCCCCAAGATTCATAGTGAGTCTCCAACCTAACCTCTTCATGATGAGGATTTAGTTCTCCTCTTCTGAAGGCAATAATGGAGAACCCTAATAATGGACCTAATGGTGATATAATGGAGAACCCTAATAATGGGCCTAATGGTGATATAATGGAGAACCCTAATAATGGACCTAATGGTGATATAATGGAGAACCCTAATAATGGGCCTAATGGTGATATAATGGAGAACCTTAATAATGGGTCTAATGGTGGTATGATGGAAAATTCTAATAATGAGCCTAATGGTGGTATAATGGAGAATCCTAATAATGGGCTAATGATGGTATAATAGAGAACCCTAATAATGGGCCTAATTATGGTATGATGGAGTACCCTAATAATGGGCTTAATGGTGATATAATGGAGAACCCTAGTAATGGGCCTAATGGTCATATAATGCAGTACCCTAATAATGGACTTAATGGTGATATAATGGAGAACCCTAATAATGGACCTAATTGTAGTATAATGGAGAACCCCAATAATGGGCTTAATGGTGGTATAATGTAGAACCTTAATAATGGGTTAATGATGGTATAATGGAGAATACCTAATAATGGACTTAATGGTGATATAATGGAGTACCTAATAAATGGGCCTAATAGTGCTATGATGGAGAACCCTAATAATGGGCCTAATGGTGGTATAATGAAGAATCCTAATAATGGGCTTAATGGTGGTATAGTGGAGAATCCTAATAATGGGCCTAATGGTGGTATAATGAAAAATCCTAATAATGGGCCTAATGGTGGTATAATGAAAAATCCTAATAATGGGCTTAATGGTGGTATAATGGAGAATCCTAATATAGTGGAGAATCCTAATAATGGGCCTAATGGTGGTATAATGAAAAATCCTAATAATGGGCCTAATGGTGGTATAATGAAAAATCCCAATAATGGACCTAAAGGTGGTATGATGGAGAACCTAATAATGGGCCTAATGGTGGTATAGTGAGAATCTTAATAATGGGCCTAATGGTGGTATAGTGAGAATCCTAATAATGGGCCTAATGGTGGTATAGTGGAGAATCCTAATAATGGGCCTGATGGTGGTATAATGAAGAATCCTAATAAGGGGCCTGATGGTGGTATAATGAAAAATCCCAATAATGGGCCTAATGGTGGTATAATGAAGAATCCTAATAATGGGCCTGATGGTGGTAAAATGAAGAATCCTAATAAGGGGCCTGATGGTGGTAAAATGAAGAATCCTAATAATGGGCCTGATGGTGGTATAAGGAAGAATCCTAATAATGGGCCTGATGGTGGTATAATGAAGAATCCTAATAAGGGGCCTGATGGTGGTATAATGAAGAATCCTAATAAGGGGCCTGATGGTGGTGCAGGTGTGGACCACAGACCGGCTACTTCCAGGAAGGAAGCTTCTGGCCCAAGGCTCCCTTCCAGTGGAATGTCTAGGGATTCTATGACAGGGAGTGTGGCCAGAAGCTGGCTGTTACGTCAGTTAGCCAAGTGGTATTTATGAAGCACTTAGTACGTAGGAGAGCTGGGGAGACAAAGGCAAAAGGCAGTCCTGGACTTAAGGAGCTCCAAATATAACGGAAGAGCGGGTAACAGGACAGGAACACTGGAGGCCTCCACAGAGGAAAGGGGCTAAAATTAAGGATGACTTGGAAACATTTGTGCAGAATGTGAGGCATTAGCCAGGGAAGCCGGATGGTGGAGGGGATGGAGGGGGCGATCATTCCAGACAGGGGACAGTAAGCGGGAATCAGAGCGCCATGTGCAAGGAACAGCCCAGGACCACGATGATCACCGCGGAGCCCACACTGCGATCCATCTTTAATGTGAGCTGCTCTTGCCCAGTTTTTGTCTCAAACTAGGACGCAGTGAAAGGTATGATGGGAAGAGCTGTGGACAGAGAAAGGATCTGAGTTCAAATCCTGACCTTGATACTTTTGTGCCCAGGACAAAGATCATTTCCACCAATAAAACAGGGGGTTTGGATGAGAAGGTGATTTCCAAGAGCTCACCCAATTCTAAATCTAATTAAGTGGCTCCCTCTGCTGGTGTTAGAAAGGACCTAAAGTCAGCCATGACTTTGTCCTCTCTGGGGGGCTCCCGACCTTTTAGGGCCTCTCTCCCCTGCAAGACTGCCTTTGGTGTTTGCTTTCATCTGATTTTATGGGAAGGAAGGAACACATTATTGGGAATGTGCCTCCTAGCGGAGAGATCACTGGATCTAGGAAAACCTGCTTCAGACAGCTTTGTTTCAGTTTTCCACAAAATTGAGAATAAGAATAGCACCATCTCCAAGGGCTGTTGGAAGACTAGCCAAGATGGCGTACGTAACGCACTTTGCATGTATAAATATGCAAATGCTAGCGAGGTTCTAAGATCCCTTTTTACCTCCAACATCCAGCGTTTTAAAGTTCTTTCCAGCTCTAGCATTATAGGTTCTACGGTCCCTTCTGGCTCCCACATTCTGGACTCAAACATTAAATGTGCTAAATTAACTTCCAGCTTTAATATTCTAGGTTTCAAGTACAGGCCACATAAGGTGGGAAATGGATATGTTGACACTCTGGGGCGAACATTAATGAATGGCCCTTTCCTGCTACTTGTCCTACCCAATGCGTGTCCACGGTTCCAGAATTTTATATTCCAAAGCCCCTTCCAGCCCAGGCATTCTGAATTTTAATGTCTCTTAAAATTCTAGGTTCTAAAGTCCATCCCTACTAACATTCTAGGTTCTAAGGCTCCTTCAAGCTTTAAAACTCTAGGTTCTAACATTAAATGTCCTCAGGTTTCTTCCAGTTCTGATATTTATAAGTCTAAAGCCCTCCATATTGTTGTAACACTGCTTCTTTGGTCTGGCTCTGTTCTCAATCTTTTTAATCTTTTAAAATTCTAGATTCTAAAATTCATTCCTACTCTAACCCTCTAGGTTCTAACACTAAATGTCCTCAGGTTTCTTCCAGTTCCGATATTTCTAAGTCTAAAGCCTTCCAAATCTATATAACACTGCTTCTTTGTTCTCAATCTTTTTAATCTCTTAAAATTCTAGCTTCCCAAGTCCATTCCTACTCTAACATTCTAGGTTTAACACTCTAGGTTCTAACAATAAATGCCCTCAGGTTTCTTCTAGTTCCGATATTTCTAAGTTTAAAGCCTTCCAAATCTATGTAACACTGCTTCTTTGGTCTAGCTCTGTTCTCAATCTTTTCCCCACTAAGTTCAGATGGTTAGTTTGTCTTTTATGTCTTGGAGCTTCCAAGGACGTGTTTCTAAGCAAATGTGGACAGAATAAATCAGACTTTTGAGTGACAGACAGAAGTAGACCATATCTAGCAATTTCGTTCTGAAGCAAGCAAAGAACTGAAACCGTGGCCACAGACAGCAGTACGACTTGCGCTCTACAATGAGTAGGTGGGGAAGGGAAGGAAAAGGTATTCAGGCCTTGGAACACAAAGCCCTATGGAAGAGACATTCCAGAAAACTATCTGAAGAGAGGAGGGTGCAACTGAGAGGTAATATAGGATCTCATCTCAAGCATTGTATTTTAAATTATTATATTTGCTTATTAGATGATACAAGGTTTAGTTGTTCCTCTTTGCTAAAGGAGTACAAATGATATCAGCGTTCTACAAATGTTCAAACTTCAAGGCAAAGCTCAGCTCACCCCATCCTAGGTAGGTCTCTGGAGAGAAAATTCACTTAACTCAATGGACAATGACACATTTGCTCGCTCCAGCAGGCCTCTCACCACCTCACTGCTCCCCAAAGAGTTAATGCAGATTATTAAGATCACTTGGAGAATATTCTATATTTTAAAGCACCACATAAATATAATAGGGGTGATTAAGTAATAAGTATAATAGTGGTAATTAAGGCAATCCCTTGGTATAACTGTGGATCCTCTATCCTTATGTCACTCACTGGTCCAGGATACTGAAACCCAGAGGGTAAATGTTTATATCCAAGGTCTTTAAGCCAGATGCTCCAGCTGAAAGATAACCCAAGGCTTCTTCCATCAGAATGTGAACTCCTTCGGAACAAGAACCTTATTTTTGCTTTTCTTCACATCCCAAGTGCTTAGCCCACAATAGTTGGTATACAGCAAGTACTTAATAAAGACTGCCTCCTGTCTCCATCTTCATAGCCTTTTCACTGACCTGCATCACACAGGGAAGTCAGACTCCCAAATCTTTATTACACAACTCTGATCCCCAACTGTCCTCTGCTTTCCCTGAAAAAGTCATCCTTGTAAGGAATCCCATGGGATTTATAAGCCAGGAGATCAACTTCCAAGCGCTTTCTCCATATGGTCTGTATAAGGCTCTGGAAGAGATCCTACCCACTGGAAGAAGAGACCACCAACGAACAGGTTCCACATTCATGATTTTATTTTATTTTTTTAAAAAACCCAAACAAACTGATATTTCCTCCCCTACCCCCCCCCCCCCCCGCCCCAAACTCCAAAGTCATGGCAGTCCCCTTTCATTTCAGAGATTTACAAACTGGTTCAAAACAGAGCTAAAATTGCCTTGGTACCCCTGTCCCTTTAAAGTTTGTGCTTTCGGAGCGCTGTAAGAAAACCCAACATAGAAAAATACTTTACAAGGAATACACTCTACTCTTCTATGGATAAAAATACACATTTGAGTAACTGCATTTCATTGGGACCTTATTCAAAATGCATAGGAAGGGAGAAGGAGGACTGGTTTTTGTTTGTTTGTTTTTAAAGCCTTTCA
Source organism: Antechinus flavipes (assembly GCF_016432865.1). NCBI lineage: Eukaryota > Metazoa > Chordata > Mammalia > Dasyuromorphia > Dasyuridae > Antechinus > Antechinus flavipes. Next base: position 54,239,212 of record NC_067398.1, on the reverse strand, counting down.
TTAAAAGTCTTCACTTAAAACCCCAACCAGAAGCCACAGTGAACTGTCTACTGCCATGAGTATTGCATATAAAAAGCCTCTGGCCCAGTGGGGTCAGGGCTGCCCGGACATTCCAGGCAAACCAAAGGGCAGCTGGCTGGGGATGATGGATTGCATACATCGGAGAAAAATGGCGGCAGCTACAATTAGCTGGATGGGATGGTAGATGACCCCCCTCCCTTCTCCCATGCCTAAGGATGGGTCCACTTCCAATTCCTCCTTCACTTTGAGGAAGCAGCAAAAGGGATGGGGGAGCCCCCCAGTTGTTCCAGGCTGAAGTTCTAGCTTCATATAAGATACTGGATCTGGGAAGGACCTTAAACATCACTTAGTCCAACCCTGTCATTTTACAGATGTAGAAGTTGGGACCCACAGAAGGGAAGCTTGCGTGCGGTCACACAGCAAGTCTGTGGCAGATTCAGAACTGGAGCTTTGGTCTCCTGATTCCCCAGTCCAAGGCTCCCTTGGGTCTCGACTTCAGTTCCTGAAAGCTGAAAGTTGGAGACGTTTGGAGCCAGTACCAGCACACAGGCATCTGAGGTACCAGAAGGGTAAAGAAAAGGAAAAACCTACTGGGGAGAATGTTAGATAATCTCTTCCCCTTCTGAGATGAGCCCCAATGGAAAGTTACAAAGGAACCCAAATAAACAAAGCAATCGCCAAACCTCCAGCCTCAACCAAAATAAAGTGCAACTCAAATTAGACTAGGTAATGAGGGTGACAGCCATTTGTTTGGCAAATTTGGGGAACCCCAGGGACAATTGTGCAACTGGCGTTATTGGGGGGGGAGGCTTCCTGGCTTTAGCTGCTGATAGTTCTTGGTGTAGGCAAATCACAGAAACAAAAGAAGAGATGGTCATGTCAACATCCAGAACTTCAATGAGAGGGTCATGATGGCTATGAGGAGGGAGACCAGAGGCTCCTGGGAGTTTGGGGGAAAGGATCAGAAGGCATCCTGCTTACAGTCAATGGGGCAGTCAGTCACCCAGGATTCGGGGTGGTTTCAGCCAGCCAAGGGCAGAAGGAAAGGTCCAGTACCCGTAAGGATCCCAAGTCTGGCAGAGATCCGGGAGGATCTGTGTGGAAAGAACTCCATGAGACCCACCTCTGGCCCCGGCTGGTGAGGTCTGTGTTTGGGCGGTCCCCTTCTAAGACCACCCAGTGGCACCAATGACAAGCAAAGTCAGACAGAGCAGCTCAGTCCCCTTTCCACCCCGCATGTCCAGTCTTCAGTGAGTGCAGCTTGTAAGAGGAAAGAGATGGAGGGAATGGAGACAGGAGGTGAAGTCTAGGAAGAAACAACCCAGAAAGTGAGAAAGGAAAGGGGGTTGGAGGAAGCATGAAGGAGGAGAAGGAAGAAGAGGAGGAAAATAGAAATCTGATATATTGGGTTTTGTCTCTTGGGAATGAGTTGTTTGGCAGCAAGACCAAAACTTCTCCTTCTATTGTTCTTCCCACAGTGGCTAGCCCCAGGTTGGGTACATCTTAGGCACTCAGTGCTTCTTGAGGAAGGAAGAGAAGGCAAGAGTCTCAGAGGAAGAGGAGGGTTAGAAAGAAAGGAAGGAAGAAAAGGGACAAGAGAAAAGACAGGAGGAGAGGAAGGAAGGAGGATAGAAAGACAGGAAGGAGGAAAGGAAAAAAAATTAGAGAAGCAGAAAAAGAGGGATGAAGTAAGGGATGGAAGACAAGAGGGAAGGTAGGTGGAAGAAGGGATGGAACACAGAGGGAAGAAAGAGAGGGAAGGGACAAACACCACTTGGGGAATTTGAATAATAAAGTCAAGGAGATAGGAAAAACAGGTGGGAGGTCTCTCTCTCTCTTCTGGAGACTTGTTCATTTATAGCAAAGGTGGGAAGTCTCCAATCTAGAGAGATAGGATAGATATTTGCTCCCCTCAAAAAACACCCTACTACTATAAGTAGATGAGTTTGATTTGGGGGTCTCAGGTCCATTGTAAATATCAAGCTCTTTTCACCTATTTGCCTTTTGTCTTCTCACATTCCATCTTCTTTTTTTCTCTGTTCCCCCTCCCTTTCCTCCTTCCTTTATTGGTCATAATGTAAGACTGAGGTAAATTTTAAAATGTTTATTAATTAGAGTTTATGGCCTAAATGAAGACAAAAACCCTTCATTTACAATGTGGAACATAGAACATTTATCTCTCTCAAAAATAATTTTTCTCTTTATTATATGGCACTTGACTGACTCCCTGCCCAACTCCTACTCCTCCAGTGACCCTAAAATAAGAAAGAAAAAAAACGCTTCTCCAAACTTATCTCAAACTAATCAGAGGAAGAAGTCCTTTTTGAATTAATTATGATTAATCACAGCATAATGAGCTCAGAGGCAGTGTCACCTTTTAGGGAAGTAAGTAGATTATAAGTTCCTAAAGGGCAGGGACTGTTTCATTTTTTTGTCTTTATTTTCCTAGAGACTAGTAATTAGTAGATGATAGAGAGTGAGTGTGGGCCCAAGTTCCAATACTGAAGACTCTTATTTTATCCCCACTAATGTCACTGAGATCTCACCTATTCCATAAGTTCCCAAAGGTGGCAATGGAACTCTGACGGCCAAAAGCCACCATGGGTGACTATCTGACATTAAAGGTCTCCTGTCCAAGGGGACTTAGATCCCCGACCTCATGCTTTTCATTGAATTCCAACTAGAGAAACATAAAATAAGCCTTAGATTTTTTAAAGCCCAATGGAAGAGGCCACAGAAGTCACCTACTTTTAACTTGTTTAAACTAGTTTAAAATCCTCACCAGGAGATTTTCTCCCTATTTCTACTACATCTTTGATAGATAGTCATCCAGAATCTGTTTGAATACTCTTAAGGGAGAGTTTATTTCCTTAAGATACAAGTAAAATGCTTGTTGAGTTGAATCAAGGTTCTTCCTTTCTTGAACAGATCTGATTATTAGGGAGTTTTTTCTTGCCTTGAACTGATGGTCCTAGGTATATCTACTGGGGCTAAACAGTCTAAATTAAATCTCTTTTTCATAAAATGGCACTTCAGTTATTTTAAGCACAGCTATTATGTAACCTTTCCTTAATTCTCTCCCTTATTCCCCAAGTCTTCTCTTGTCCTCAAGTTCCTTTAATTGGTCTTGCAATGTGATTTCTACACCTTCCACCATGTTGGAAAGTTTCCTCATTCAATGTGTCAACTTCTCTACTCTGAAATCTGGGAGCACCAATATCATGTTTTTTTTTTAATTAGTGGGTCCTCAGTTTGCCCTCAAAAGAGATGTCAGCTTCCCTAAAATCTTAAGCAAATAATCAAAGTGGGCAACTGAATTAGGAAAATGATTATTTCAAAGCCTTGACATCATCTCATTAAATTTGGAAGGCAATAAGAAAATGAGGTTGAGGGCTCACATTTTAAAAGCTCCAAGAATTCTATTTCTTTCCTTTACTCTTTTCCTTTCATTCCGAAACACAGAATCTCAGAGTTAGAAACATCCTCAAAGATCATCTAGCCCAATTTTTTTCTCCATGGAAAGCTTCTCTCTAATCTTCCTATCTTATTCAGCCTTCACTAAGGGGGAGCCCCAGACCTGAGGAAGCCTGTTTTGGACACCTCTAAGTATTTTTAGAAGGTTTTAGAACCTTTCATTGAAATGAACTCTGGCCAAGCAGAAGTCTGTTGTCTCGTTCATTTGCTAGCCCTTCAAATACTTAAATATGATCATTATTTCCACTCCATCCTCACTCCCAACATTTTCTTCTAGGCAACACATTCCAAAGCCCATCAAATGATCCTTTTGTGGAATGGCCTTCATCTGGGATTGATGAATGGGGGCCAGGGACTTCTGCTCCTCCCCTGCCCTTCATTCTGGTGTCTTTAAGGCCAGATTCATTTATCAAGGGTCTGTCTACGCACCTTGTTTTGGGCCTAGACGCTGCCATGAATCCTTTCATCAAGAGAGACAAGAGCCTCTAAACCCATTGGCTATCACATGGTTTTTTCCATCTTATCTTAGAATGAAAAGATATCCCATAACATTTCAGACCAGATCCTCTAAAGCATTTGGAGTGTAAATATCCATAAATACAGATACAATCCCAGAGGGAGATGAGCCCGATCTGAAGGCTTTCTTTACTTTCTCCTCTTGCATCTTACTCAATTCTACTTTAAAAAAAGGAACAAAAGTGCACGAATTGGCACCCAGAACTCTGGCCAGAACTTGGGCAACACTGGATGGCAGACCTCCTCGAGAGTGAAAAGAATCTGGGCTTGAGAGCTGGTATCTAAACTAACACGATCTGTGTATTCTTGGGCAAATAATTTCCCTCCTGTGTAAGTCCTTTTCTCCCCTAGAAAATAAACAGAATTGTATTAGACGAGCTCTCAGGTCCCTTCCAATGCTATAGTCCAAGGCCACTACCAACTCTGACATTTTACCACCTGAGGGGCTTCCCAGCTTTGACATTCTACGTACGAAGGTCCCCTTAAGCTTCGATGATTTATGGCTGTGACCCGAAGACCCCACCACCATTCCTCTGAGAAGAGAGAGCAGCCTTCGCTGCCAGGGATAGAGAACATGGGAATGGGGGTTCAGGTCGGGTCACTTTTCATGAATGTGCCCAAGTGGCTGCTGATGTGAGGAGGATGATATGATGGCTACCTTGGAAATGACTAGTTATGATGGGTGAGGTCTTCACACAAATGCTGTCCAAGGAATATAGCACCGTGTGTGTATGTGGGTGTGTATGAGTGCAAATGCACATTTGGAGGGTGTGCAGACCCTCTGAGATGGGAGCAGAGGGGGAAAAGGACAGCCTCAACTCAATTCCAGCCGGAGGGCAGCCTGGGCGCAGGCAGGAGAGAGGGATGGAGAACTTGGGTCCTGCCCTCAGCTACTTCTCAGCAGCCCAGGGAGCCCAGGGGAGGCTGAGGGGCCAGAAGGAGCCATTCTGGGTGGTCTAACCTCTTTCAGAACCTTGCCCCCGCTTTCTCTAGCCCCCATTCCAACACTGGGGTGCAGAGGCACGGTCATGGTGGATGTTCCCATTGCCTCTGCCAGAGGGGAGACTTCCAGGCCCAGGTCAAGCTTCAGAGCATCCGCGTGCTGTTCCTCATCTCCAGGCCCACCGAGGGGGAGCCGGGGATGGCTCTGCTCTCCTCCTGCTGAGTGTTGTTGGAAATTGCCAGGGGGTTCCGGCTTATGACTAGGTCCAGCTTGTCTCCAGCCTCAGAAATGAGGGGCACAGTCAGGCAGCAGTCAAAATCTCGAGTTCGGATGTGATTTACCTTCGTCGGGAGAGAGGAAGGAAAGAAAGATGAAGCTGACCAGCATCAAGCCAAGCTTTGAACAGACAATCCCAGGCAGAAAGTGCAGCAGCTTTTCACAGAGGAAGATCAGCGTTGCTTACAAAGCACATTTTGGTTTGTAAAATCACAGTCATTTCTCCCTCGCATCACTCCCCCTTTCTATGAACCACCCTTCATAACCCCAATAAAATGGTAAGCAAAACAACTAACATACTGTCTGGGTATGATAGTGGATATGCTCTTTTCACCCAAAAGGAGGGATTTCAGTCATTATATTCCCCAGAATTTGGCTTTATTTTGTTTAAAAAGCATAATTTACAAGGTGCTTTCTTCAAAACAGACTGGTGAGATTGGGAGACTATTATTAAAACTATTTTGCAGATAAGAAAGTTGAAGTTTGGGCAAAGGCACTGATCTACTCCCAGTCACATGACAAGTAAAGATCAGTGATGGGATTTGAATCTAGGTCTCAAGAGCCCAACTTACACACTCTTTCTATTCCGTATATTGATTTTCTACAAGACCTACATGATGGAGAAGATGGGGTGGGCAGCCTTCCCTGGCATAGCATCCCACTTAAGAAATCCCAGCAGGGTCTGGGTCTAGGACTCAGGGAAGCTGCCATCCTCTCCCTGTCTGGTGACATTTCTTTATAAAATTTTTGGAAGTTGATGGTACCCTAAGGCAGAAAGGGAAAGGCGCCAGCCTTTTCGCCCTCTGCCCCCTTTTTTTGTCCAAGCTTTCTCTGGGAGGAAGCAGGAGGGAGGCTCTCCCTGCCAGGATCCACCTGTCTCTCAGGTAGCTAGCGGGTCTTCCACCTACTCTGCCTAAGGAGATTAAAGGCTGGATTGTCAGCCCCTCCAAAATCAGGAAGGAAGAGCAGCTTCCTTGGCTTGCTTGGTATAGCTTTCTAAAAAGGGAACCGATGAGTTAGAATTCTGTGTCAGAAAACAGACACTTGAATTTACATTTCATGGAAAGCTTCTGAGCGGTGTTCAAAACGTGCCTCAGACGCTTTATTTTCTGGGTGATCTTGGGTAATCACTTAAGAGGGAAAAGGGGAATGAGCATTTATTGAGCACTTACAATATACCAGCCATTCGCTAAGTATTTTACAAATTTTTTTATTAATCTTCACAAATACCCTGGAAGTGGGTGCTGTTATACTTTATAGGTGGGGAAACAGAATTCAGGACTAAGGCTGAGGCTGGATTTAATTCAAGTCTTCTTAACTCAAGGCTCTATCCAATGAGCCATGTTTCTGAGCCTCTGTTCTTCTTTCTATAAAATAAGTGGGTTGGGCTGGGGGGGGTCTCTAAGATCTCTTCTAGCTCTCTATTTGTGATCTGATGACCTCCCCAGGCCTCCATTTCTCCATCTAGAGAATGGGGCTAGTAGCACTTCTATTATAGAAGGTGGTTGTGAGAAAAGCATCCTGTTGGTTTTTTCTATTTTTTTTTATTCTAAATATAATGAACAACAAATGAAACACACATTTCCAGATACCAAGTAGATCAGAAAAAGAGGATGGAACATGAAATGCAGATCTCTGTTATATGCAGCTTGCATTTCTTATTAAATATAAATATAATAAACTCAAGATGTAACTCTCGAAGCTGTTCTGCTTGCCCATAATTTTTTTTTTTTTGGTTTTTTCTCTTCTGGCTAGTTTTTTTTTTCTTCCTGTTCTTTCCTGTGCATTTTTATTATTTGTAAAGTATTACATAATTACATAATTTCAGCTTTGGAAAGGGAGCTGGGAGGCTATCTGGCCCAAGCTAAATCTAAAAGAAATCTACATGACAATGTCCTTCATATCTGTTCATTCAGTGCCTGGGAAGGGGAACTCACTTTCTCCTAAAGCAGCCTCTGACACTTTCTACTTTTGGACAGAAGGGTCTGATTGTTAGGAAGGTTTTTGTTACATTGAGCTGACATCTGTTCCTCTTCAATTTTCCTCCATCATTCCTGGCTCTGCCCCCAGGGGCCAAGCAAAACAAGCCTAATTCCTCTACATGTCATCACTTCAAATACAAGAGAGCTAGCAGTTCCTCAGGGCAGTAGATTAAACATTAGGCCTGCAGTCAGGGAGACTCCTCTGCCTGAGTTCAAATTTGGCTTCTGACACTTTCTAGCTGTATGACCCTAGACAAGTCACTTCACCATATCTGTCTCCGTTTTCTCATTTGTAAAAAGAGCTGGAGAAGGAAATGGTATAATGGGGTCACAGAGAGTTGGACATGATTGAAATGACTAAACAGCAACAACCCTCGGTCTAAAAGGCTGATGTCTTGAATGCTGTACAACTCAGTTCCAAAGGCCAAGGGGACCAAACTTTGATCCTGGGCCTTTGGGTCTGGAGTGTCCTTCACTGGACATTATTTGGAGAGGGTGAATGAATGGCCACAATATGGTTTCTCTCAGGGGTGGTAATGTAGGGCAAGTCTTCCCTTGGTGACCAGGAGGATGAGCCAGTCACCAGAAAAGTATTTAATCAATAAAGAAGACTAGATTATCCAACAAGAGTGTATACACCATGTTACACATGGGCAATGGAAAACTAGAGAATAGTCTCTAGTCAATCAAAGTAACTCTTTACATTTGTTGAGTGTCTTAAGATTCTCCAAGAATTTCTATACACTCTATAAAACAAAGACCAGAACTTAAGGATAACAATGAATGAATTTTAAATTTTATTTAATTGATGATTTGGTTTTTCTAGTATTACTTTTGGTGCCTTCCCTCTGAAATGATCTCTAATCTAACTTTTTTCTATCTTATTTATACATAATTGTGTGCATGTTATCTACCCCTTTAGACTACTGTGAGCTCCTTGAGATTGGAGAATGTTTACTTTTGGTTTTTTGTTTTTTGCCTTTCTTTGTATCTTTAGAACTTAGCATAGGGCCTGGCACATAGTAAATGCTTAATAAATGCTTATTGATTCATTGGCTCTAAAATCCATTCAAATTGCTCTACTTGCTCTTCCCTATCCTAGAAATCCTATTTTCTGTTTCCATTTCATTGAACAATCTGTTCCCCCATACTTGGAATGTTAAACTTCTTCACCTCCCACTTTTAGCTTTTTAAGGCTCATCTCAAGGGCTACCCCTCACACAAGACTTTTCCTCATTTCTTCCCAGTTATTATTTTGTACTTAATTATCTAAATCTACATTGTTCTGACTCCCCTCCTTGAAACTGTATTTTAGTTATTTTTGTTTTGTCTGTATACTGTGTTGTGTCTCATACTGTTTTGTATGAAAATAAGTTATTCTCAGTTATCTTCAATGGCTTGAAGGAAGGACAATCTCTCCTCAAAGAAGAGGAGAGAAAAAAGAGAGACAGACAGACAAAGAGAGACAGAGAGCAAAGACAAAAAGACAGATGGAGGGCAGAGACAGAGATATTAAAGAGAAAGAGAGAGAGACAGAGAGACAGAGACAGAGAGAGAGAATAGGGAGAAGAAGAGGAGGAAAGAGGAGAAGGAGGAGGACACACAGAGAGAGTTATAGAAAGAGAAACAGAGCTAGATATTGAGAATAAAGAGAGAAGGAAGAAAGAAGAAGAAGAAGAAGAAGAAGAAGAAGAAGAAGAAGAAGAAGAAGAAGAAGAAGAAGAAAGAGGAGGAGGAGAAAAGAAAGAAAGAATTAAAGAAAGAAAGAAAAGAAAGAAGAAGAAGAAAGAAAGAAAGAAAAAGAAAGAAAGAAAGAAAGAAAAAAAGAAAAAGAAAGAAAGAAGAAAGAAAAAAAAGAAAGAAAAAAAAAAGAAAGAAAAAAGGAAGAAGAGGAGGAGCAGGAGAAGAAGTAGAAGTAGTTTTCCACACATACTTTGCTACCTGCTCTCTCCTAGGCCTCTAAGGGTCCATACCTGAAGGACTCGGTCAAATGGTTTGAGGCCACAGTGATCAGCAGGTCCCCCAGGGCGGATCATGTTGACATAGACACCCTTCTCCAACAGGCCATCAGAGACGCTGAAGCCAAAATCTTCACTCACTGGATCCTTCCAAAGTGTCAACTATGAGGAAGGTGAGAGTGGTAACATGGGATCAATAGGAGGACCTCAGGAATGCTTCAAGGAAAGATGGGCAATTATTTAGAGTTTCTATTCTGGATCTCACTGAAATCAAAGATTATTTTCTCTTCCCTGTTCAAAAGTTTTCAGTGGTTCCAATTTCCCATAAAATAAAATCAAGTCTCCTTTATTTTCTTCAATCTGGTCTCAATTTCAATGCCCAGTTTTATATCCTGTTACTCCCCAATAAAAATTTCTCCTAATGAAACTGCATATTTTATCACCTAAGTTGGTTCATGTAACTCTTATGCCAGAAACTCCCTTGGTCACCTATAGGGGATTTTTCCTTCTATGGCTTATTATCACTATTTACTTGTTCTTGTTCAGTCATTTTTTTCTAGTTGTATTTGACTCTCCATGACCCCAATGGAAGTTTTCTTGACAAAGATGCTGCAGTGGTTGGTCATTTCTTTCTCCAGATCATTTTACAGATGAGGAAAACAGGATGAAGTGATTTGCCCAAAATTACCCAGCTAATAAGCGTCTGCAGCTGGATTTGAACTCAGAAAGATGAGTCAGACTCAGTGTTCTGTGCATTAGGGCATCCCCCAGCTGCCCATCACAATCCAGATTATCCAGCAGTTTTAGTCTCTGGCACTAGAAGCTTTCCTTTTGCTTTTCTCTCCCACTCTCAGGTGTAATCAATCTAGTGCCTCCATATCATTGCCCTCTTGTAGCTTTCTGCTCCCAGTAGGTGATAGTCTTTGCCCCATCACTACTATCTATTTGACTGGCACTCAGCTCTCACTTTCTTTTTCTGAGCTAAGCTCTCCTCCAGTAGATGGTTTTAAGGGACCAGCTCTTTAATCCCATTTATATGGGGACAAAAACCTCTATGTATTTTTAATAGTTCAAAAAAATTTCTATTTAAAATTTTTCTTTTATATATGACCCAAGACCTCATACAATAAGCTTACTGGAAGAGAGGAAGACGAGAAATTGAGAATTTCTTTGTTTTATTGTTCAAGTCTCCTCAGTTTCAGAGATCTTTTGTCTAGGAGCCTCTGTCTTCAAACCCATGAAAGCTTATGGTGCATCAGTAACTTATCTGCCCTCTTCCTAAGCACTTGGGCAGGTTGCTCTGTTTATGTAAGTACCCTCCAACCTGATCTTGTCCCAAACACCCTCCTCCTCTGTTCTTCAAAGCAACTGGGTTTGGTCATGTCTGGTCCATAGCTGCTTCTACAAAAAGTAGGTTAATAACATAGGATCATATAGCTATATGTATTATATTATACATTATATATTATATATTATAGATGTATAATGTATATATATATGTATATATATGTATGTATGTATATATATGTATATATATATATATATGTTTTATAATCTAGAAAACTGAAGGTTGGAGAAATCAAATGATTTGCCTATTTCAACATTAGAAATGAAATTTGAACCCAGGTATTCTGACTTCAGAATCCAAGAGAACGGGAGGATTTATAGCATTTGCTATACTTTCTCCCTCATCAAAATATTATGGTCCAAATTAAGCTAGGTAGAGGGAACCAGCATTTATTAAATGACTGTGCTGTGCCAGGTACTGTGCTAAATACTTCAAAAAATATCTTAATTGATCTTTGCAATAACCCTACAAGATAGGTATTATTGATATCGCCATTTTACAGCAGAGGAAACTGAGATAGTGCAACCAGGGTCACAAATTAATAATTGTCTGAAGCTGGAAAGGTAAAGTTTATATTGGCCAGATTCAATTATATGCTATTCATGGATCACATATGGCAAAGTTTTACATAGGGGACCTTCCACATGCTCTATTATAATTGGGATATTCTGTCCTAAAGGCAATGTGTTGCCCTGAACCACTAAATAACTATATGCTACATGGATATTATCATCATTCTATCCTTCTGACCATTACTCATTAGCCTGGTCACTGGCCAGATAGACCCCGTGGTTAAGTATGGCTCATCACTTTCTGAAGGCTTAGTCTTCAATCTGCTTTTGGAGAGGAAGAAGCTGTCTTCCAGCATGCTGTGTTCTAGCTCCAATTCTGGGCTTGTCTGGGAGTCTGTCTCCTGTTCCTACAATTCCATATGTGTCCCCTTGGGACTTCCAAAGATGAATTAATAGGCATAAAAAAGAGTGCTTCTGAGTTTAACTGTTCTCCCCTGCTGATGAAAGGCTGACTCTGATTTTCATATTCTTCTATGTTATATCCTACTGTGAGTAGGATAGGAGCTGCCCCACTGTGCTTCAACTGGGACTGACCAGTTGGGCAACAGAGCTCCTTTCTGTTCTTTTTTTTCCTTTCCTTTCCTTTTCCTGGTCCACATAGGACATCATGCCCTTACTTGTGAGTGCTCTGCCCAAAGGAATATAGATTTTGATCCCAAAATATCTTAGGGTTTGAAGGTTAGATCCATGCCTTAAACTCAAAACACTCTAGCTTTCACTGATTGACCAAAAATAGGTCCCAGCCAAGCCTCCCAGATAAATCTTTCTTTCTTTCTTTCTTTTTTCCTTCCTTCCTTCCTTCCTTCCTTCCTTCCTTCCTTCCTTCCTTCCTTCCTTCCTTCCTTCCTTCCTTCCTTCCTTCCTTCCTTCCTTCCTTCCTTCCTTCCTCCTTCCTTCCTTCCTTTTTTCCCTCCTTCCTTCCTTCCTTCCCTCCTTCCTTCCTTCCTTCCTTCCCTCCTTCCTTCCTTCCTTTTTTCCCTCCCTCCTTCCCTCCCTCCCCCCTTTCTCTCTCTCTTTGCCCACATGGTATCAATCATACCAATATTCTTCCACATATAGGTCCTTTACTAGGTCCTCATCATTTGAAGAATGACTAAATTAATTATGCCATATAAATGTAATGGGATATTATTGCATAATAAAAATGACAAATACTGGCTTTGGACAGAAAATGCTATTAAAAAGAATTATGGAGAATGAATGTAAATCAACACATGTTATATTCACTTCTTTTTTTCTGTTTTTTTTCTCCCTCTCCCATGGTTTTTTCCTTTTGTTCTGATTTTTTTTTGCCCAACATGATTTATAAAGCAATGTGTGTTAAAACAAATAAATTTAAACTTGGAAAAAATTTACAAATATGATGGATTTGAGGAAACAGAGGAAAACTTCTTTATACTGACTCAAAATGAAATGACCAGAGCAGAAAAACAATGTACATGATGACAACAGCAATAATATGAAGAAAAACAGCATTGGAAGCTCTCAGAACTCTGATCCAAGTCATAAATGTTGGTAACTTCAAAAAACTATTGATGAACGAGACCCCCCTTTGTTTGACACAGAGTTGATGGAATCGAGATGCAGAGAGATATCTTTATTCTCAGACATGGTTGTTGCATTAAATTGCTTTTCTGGATCATACATATTTATTACAAAGGGGGACTTACTGGGGGGGAGTAAATTTAAAAAGAGGATCAATAAAACATTTTTTAAAAATGCACAGAAATGAGCTGGAGAAGAAAATGGCAAACCACTCTAGTATCTTTGCCAAGAAAAATTCCAGTAGGGTCATAAAGAGTAGAACACGACTGAAAAATGACAAAACAACAAAGCATATTAATAACAAAAAAGGAAATTAATAACAAAGAAGGAAAAACAATGACAGATTCACTGGACCCTACCCATCTTTTCTGCCTGCTCTTTCATATGAGTCTTTTTTAGTGCCATTCTCAGAAGAAGTTTCCTTTATCCCGACCCTGAATTTCCTTGGTCCTTAAGCATGGCTGTAACTGAATAACAATCTAAAGGACAATGTATTCAGAGAGATCTGTCTTATCTTGGTCAGCTTCAGTTTTGGTCTCACTTACCTACACCTTAGTGGATTACTCTGGGCTCCACTGTACTGAATTTCATGGCTTTTAACAACCTTCTGCTAAATATATACCCTAACTGTGCTTTGTAAAAAGATCAACAAATATGGAATCACAGGACCTGGGTCCAAATCCTAGGCTTGTTTTTTGCAACTTGCATGATGCTAGGCAAGTCAGTTTGCTCTTTCCGGCCTCAGTTTCCTTATCTGTAGAATGAAAGGATTGCCCTACATGACTTCAAATTTCCACTACTGAATCTATGACCCTAATCAGGCAAGTTTTAGGGAAGCTGTTCCCCTAAAATTCAGCCAGCCATAGCTGTTGCAAAAACAAAGAGACCAACAGATGTATTTGTCTTGAGCATGTGGGCTCACTACCACATCTTTGATCACTGCTTTTTCCAATGTCCTTCCCAGTCTTTGTACAAAACTAGAAATCTTCTCAATGCTCTCTTGGGAAGTAATAAGGAATTTAACATGAGTGTCTTCAGGGCTCTCTGTCTCCCCAAATGGGTACAGGAAAATATTAGAGTAGAACTGATAGCAGGCCTTCCTTACAGCAAGTCATATCCTTCTTTCTTTGTGAAAGACCTCTTTATTTAAAAGTAATTGTGCTTAGAGTTGGGTTTGGTAACTAGCTTCCAGATCCTCCCACATACACTTAGCCTATTTGTTTAGAGACCAGGAAAGACTCTAGAAAGGAGAAAAATGGCACCATGCTCTTCTAGTTGTGATGCTTAGAGGCTGTTACAGTCATATCATGTGCCCCCCACAATAATATTCTTCTTCTATCCCAATCCTACCCACCATCCTAAGCTCAGCCATCCGGGAAACCTTCCTTGACTGTGCTAGCTCATGAGATTTAACCATGAAAACAACCTTAGAGATAAAAAATAAATTTATATCATTCAATAAGCTTCACAAAATAATGTGTATACATCTCATTTGATCACCTTACATTATGAGTATTCTCAGAGCTCCTATCATACTGCCTTATTTGTCATTTGTCACAAATGTGTGCTAATGTTCTCTACTTCATAGGGCCTGTTTCTTCAACCAAGTTGGAGGTGTCCTAAGTATAAGAACCGTGCTTCATACTTCTGATTCTAGCCCTGGGACAAGTACATGGTAAGTGTCCAGAGTTTCGGAATCCCAGAGATGGACAAGACCTCAGAGATCATCTGGCCTAACTCAAATATGGGCAAGAAGTCTCTACCCAACAAGTAATTCATTCAAACTTTTATTGAAGACCTCTAGAAACAAGGACCCCAGTAAGTCTTGAGGTAGCTCTTGGATCACCCTTATTTTAGGAAGTTTTTCATCATAGTAAGTCTACATTTCCACCCACTGGCCTTGGTCTGCTCTCCAGGGTCAAGCAGAAGAAATTTGGTCTAACAATGTTTCACATCCCTGCCTTCCATACACCTGAAGAGAGCTTTCATGTTTTCCCCCACGTCTTCTCTTCCTTAAGCTTTCTCAGTTTCTTTGGGTGATTCTCATACAACATAATTAAGGGTCCTTCATCATCATGGAGGTCCTCCTTCATGATTCAGCAACTTGCCAATCTCCTTCCTATAATATTAGCCTCAGAAGAGGAAACAATACTTGAGGATGGTCTGACCAAGACAGTGTGCTATAATCTGGCCTTCAGGACAATCCCTTCCCTAGATGGGCTTCGTGGCTCATTTCAGCCTCATGTAGCAGTACTTTTTCTGGCCTCCACACTGAAGTAACTGTAACCCTGGACAAAACAATCTCTACCTCATTTTCATCAACTTCAAAATGTGGATAATAACAGGACTTTAAAAATGCTTTTTCCCTTCTTCTTGACTCATGCTGAATTTATAGTCAATTAAAATTCCAAGGCCCTTTTTGAAATGAATTGCAATCTAACCATACCTCCGTCAATTCTTATTTAGGATATTGAGTTTTTTAAACCCCAATTTAGATAGTACATTGATTCCTATTAAGTTGTATCTTATTAGTTTTGGTCCCATGTTCTAGTCTCGTGATTCTATTATCCGAAATATTAGAATCATTGGTTGTTTTATTTGGTGGTAGTGATTTTCAAATTTTCATCCAATTCCATCTCCATCTCTTTTTTCATTCTTCAGAGTGATTCAACTATAGCTTCATATAATTGGAGTTTGAGCTCAGATAACAGTGACAACTAATAATAATAATAACAATAGTAATGGCTAACATTTAGAAAGTACTTTAAGGTTTGCAAAGTAGTTATCAAATATTTGATCCCCACAACAAGCTGGGAGGTAGGTATTATTATTATCTCAGTTTCACAGATGAGGAAACTGAGACAGACTTGTCAAGTTTGCATAGCTAGGCGGTGTCTGAGGTTGGACTTGAACTCAGGTCTTTTTCTGATTCTTGGTCCAGTGGTCTACCTGCTAGGTCACCTCAGGGCTTAATGACTCTACTCCAGGACCAGATACTCACCTTGTATAATTCGAGAGGAGTTGGTGACATGATTTCCAGCATCTCCTCCTTGACTGCCTGCATTTTCAAGCCTTCCTCGGCTGCCTTGGTGGGGACCACGTGGCCCTCACTTGGATCCCGAGTGCCCTGCTGGAAGGTTCCTTTCCACCAGGTACTTCGTCCAGTTGACCCTGACAATGGGTCCAAGGTCACAGGGCTGCTGTCTAGGCCCAAGCTGTGCACATTCCCTGTCATGATGGAAGCCTGTAGAGAAACGGTGAGTCGGTCGAATGATACTGGAATAGTGTAAGTGGTTGCACTGGGGCAGACCCAGAAAGGGCAAAACCCAGCCGAGGAATAGGGAAGAAAGGGAAGGTGGGGTTCTTTGGATAAAGTGAGGGATCCTTCATAAGTAAAGTAAGAGGTTAAGGTTGGCATTTTATAAAAGCTGCCCCAGGGAAGATCCAGGTCCTTGTGCCTAAGCGGTCACTCAACAGCTGTGTGACTTTGAACAAGTCAGCTTTCTAATAGTCAGACTAAATGACCTCTATGGTCCATTCCTGCTCTCATAATCTCTAAGTTTCTAAAAATGGAGGATAAATTCAAACATATTGACATTAGAAATTCGAGAGGGCCAGGTCAATAGCAGGATTCAGGACTGGACTGATAATACTTAGCGTATTTGGATTGAATGACCCCTTGGAAAACGCCTCTAGGCCCAGTAACCAGTGTTTGCCATATTCTGCCATGGAAGTTTCCTTCATTTAGGATTTTTACACCGCAGGAAGGAAACAATGAAATTGTGACATGGTGGAAAGACCAATGGACTGGCTGTTGGGACACCTAAATTCTGGTTCTGTTTCTTACCACATGGGAGAACTTGGGCAATAACAATCACAATAATTTATTTATATAGTTTATATTTAGTCCTTTTATATAGTCCATTTATATAATCCTTTAAGAGTTGGAAAACACATTACTTATGCTAACTCACTTGATCCCATTGACAACCTGGTAAAATAAGTATTGTTTTACAGGTAAAAAAAATTAATAGAGAATTTAAGTAACTTGACCAGTGCCATGTAGCTAGTGAGTGTTTGAGGAAGGATTAAAACTCGGGTCTCCCTGACCTCTTGCTCTAATCATTGGCCCACCTGGCTTAGATTCTGTTGCTCATGGCTAAGATAAAGGATCGGACTAGACATTTCCAACAGTCCCTTGAGTTTCAATAATCCGTGATTTGAAGATGTAGCCATCCTCAGGAGGAAGAACACTTTAAATTATTGTCACTATTTAACCCCCTTGGCAGGTCAAGGGCCTCGGGGAAGATTCTGGATGGGAAATGGGGGAGTCCAAGGATTCCTCATCTTTCTTTCTTTCAGTTATAAGCAAGGTCCCAGAGGAGGTGATAATGTGACTCACAGTAACCTAGAGAAGATGATTCACAGATCTAATCTGAGCGTCGGCGCCTTTCTGACTAATGTGTTTTGAGCCTCAGCATCCCCAAATAACCTTGATGATTGAGTGCCCAGGAGGCTGTAGCCTGGGCCCAGCCACAGGAAACTCAGGCCGCATTGCTGGAAGGCTGGCTCTGACTAGGAAGAGCACCGTGGCTTAGTGACCGGAGAGCGGGTCTTGGATTGAAGATATTAGCAGAGTTTAAGACCTCCTCCCCCATGATCTGATGGCCTTGGGACACCCTGGAAGTAGCAGGGAAGGTGTCACCTCTCACTGGGAGAAGAGTTTCCCTATCTGGGAGTCCCCTATATAAAGGAAAGCACAGGTTTAGTCTCTATCACTCTCCTGTTCTCATCCCAAATCCTAGCCATCCCTCATTCCCCACCTTCCCCCAGAAGCTTTCTTTGACTTTTCCAGCCCTCTCTGATGTCCCTTATCTTTGAAATTCTATTGAATATATAGTCTGCCTAATGCACTTTACTGGTCTTCAATGTATACATTGAAGCATTTAGGGGATAGAGCACTGGACTTGCAGGTAGGCTGACTCATCTTTGTGAGTTCAAGTCTTGCCTCAGACACCCATTAGCTATGTGAGCTTGGACAAGTCAAATTAATCCTGTTTGCCTCAGTTTTCTCATCTGCAAAATGGGACAGGGAAGGAAATGGCAAACCACTTCAGTATCTCTGCCACAGAAACCACAGATGGGGTCTTGAAGAGTTAGATATGACTGAACAACAATGATACATATGTGTTATTTCCTCAGGTGGAGTGTAATAATAATAGTTCTCACTTATGCATAGTCTTAAGGTTACAAAGCAACTTTATAAAGTAGTAAGTATAGTAAAAATATCATTCCTATTTCTCAGATGAGGAAACTGAGGATCTTAAAGTGATTTTCCTAAGGATCACACAGCTAATAAATTAGAAGTCATATTTGAACTCAATCATCCTGACTCCAAGTTCAGCATTGTATTTAATGGGCCATCCTCAGTCTAGAAACTCACTTTTTTCTTGACTTCCATGTCACTTCCTTTCCCCTTGGTTCTCTTCTTATACCAATGACCTCTGTTTTCTCCAACATCTCATATTCTACTTGACCCTTAAATGTGGATGCTCCCCCAAGGTTACGGCAAGCTTCTACTCTTCTTTCTCTTTACATGCTCTCTTTTGAAAATATTCTCCATTTTTATGCTTTCCATATTCATCCATTGGTAGGTTCCCAAATCTGGGTCTCTAACCCAGCCATCAGTTTTGTATTTCCAACTTCCTTTGGGGAATCTCCTTTTGGTTGCTTTGTAGACAACTCGCACTCAACGTAACCCAACCCAAACTCACCAACTTATCCCCAGAAATGAAATTTATTACCTCACTCCCTTTTAGCTGTCATGTATCTGTCAATGATATCACCACTACCTACATCCATTAGGCAAACTATACAGATTGATCTTTCACTAGATATGAAGGGTGAAGGAAAATTGAGTCACCACATTCATTGGTAATTGCCTTCAGGGACAATTTAAAATCTCCTCTCACCCTCCCCCACTTTATCCCCCCAAAAAGACTAATGTCATTGCTTTGTAGTCATATCTTTCTTGGACCAAAATTAGGATTCCCCAGCTAGACCCTCTACTTCAGTCAGCAGATTTAGCCCTGAATGGATTTGGGTCTCTCAGAAAAATTATATCTAAGGCCCATGATTTGTTATCACTGAGAAGATTGAAAATGATCATGATTTACAACTGTTAAGATCCTTGGAGGTCAGCTATTTCAACTTCCTCATTTTATAACTGAGACTCAGAGATACGGCAAGATTTGCTCAAAGTTACAAAGATGTAAGTAAGAGCTGGGAATCAAGCCTAGATGGTCCAATCCTAAAGCCAGTCATTGTTCCCAGAGAATGCCCTATAACAGGGGCTCCCTCTCTGCCTCAAGCCCCACCAGTCTTTGTATTGCCTCTTAAGGATGATGACACTTGGGAGAATAAGCTAATTCTGATCCGTTCATATAAAGTTTGACAGATCAAATCATTTCTACTTAAAGTCTATTTTGTGATAAGTGTGTTTAGTCTTTAGTTCTAGGGAACTCTGAAGAGTAGAATTACACACACACACACACACATACACATAAGTGGAAATGACTTTCTTGAGAGATCATCTAAGCTTGAATTCTTTATTTTACAGAGGACAAAACTGAATACCAGAGTAAGTACAAAAGTAGACTGTGTATAGAAGTAAACAGTTTGAATCTAGTCTCCATCTATTACTACTTATGAAATCCAGAAGCAAATCATAACCTTGGCCTTCAGATCCCTCATCTATAAAATGGACCAGAAAGTCACAAAGATCTCTTCTTATTTTAAATCCTGTGATCCTCAGTGTATGTGTGTGTGTGTGTGTGTGTGTGTTTGTGTGTGTGTGTGTGTGTGTGTGTGAGTCAGAAAGAGAGAGAAAGTAATACTGATCCCCTAGGACAAATTGCTGCTATATTACATTGGATGACCTTCCAAGGTATCTTCTAACTTTGTGTCTATGATTCGATGATCCTAAAATCCAGGGTTCCACAGGTAGCTAGATGCAAATCAGATCTTCTGAGTTCCAGTTCCATTTTTTTCCTTTTTTTAAAAATTCCATTTTATTTTTTATTCATTTATTTCTTGGTGTAATATATTGTGATTCTATTTATTTATTGGTATTAACAAACACCAAATAAAGTGAATACTTCTAGGATAGAAGGAAAGACTGTACATGAAACTGTGAATCTGTAAAACTTGCTTGCTTTTCTTTTCAGCATATTGCTCCATAATACTTCACTGCTTAACTTTCTTATAAACTAAACTGCCACCTTGAAGTTATCAATAATGCCCTAATCATCAAATACACTGAATGACCTTTTCTTCATCCTCATCCTCACAGGCTCTTAGGATCTTATATCTAAAGCAAGAAAGGGATCAGAGGCAAGTTTCCCTGACTCTTCCACCATATAAAACATTCAACAAGTAACTTTCAAAGTTGCCCTGCATATCTATGTTCTCTTCTTCCATCTAGCGTTCCACTGAGTGTTCTCTCCATGGTGCTAGACAGTACCTACTTGCCTGTGATATGCACTAATCCACCAAAGCTTCCCAGGGGCCTCAGGTAGATCACCAGCCCCTCACCTTTCAGCCCTCCAATACCAAATCCTAAAGGCTCTGACTTACCTCAATCTCCCTCAGAAGCTCAGACTGGCCGCATGTTTCCAAGTCCTCCAGAGCTTCTCCAAAAACACGCCAAAAATTATCCTCATGAGCGGGCTCCGGGCCGTTGTGGCGGCCGGGGAATCTGTTGTAACGTAGGAACCAAAGATTGTCAGCGCTCGCTCTTCTCGGAGAGGACGGAAGCCAGAAAGCCTAGCTCGCGGGGACCGCCAGCAAAGCAGAGACTTGAGGAGTCTTCATATACAAAAGCAAACAACATGAACTTTTCATCAGGCAAGGGAGTCCCAAATACAAAACCTTCATGCATTTACTACCAGGGCAACCGGCCCCTTCAGAGGATGCCTGAAGTTGGTGTAGCAATGTCAAGTTCAAGAGGGAAAAAAAAAACAAAAATATGCCTGAAGGAACACTGGAGGTTTGGGAAGACGTTTTTTGGTGAAATAGAGAAGTGAAAAGGAAAAAAATGATGCATTATGGGTGAACCAGGAGCTTCAGAGACTGGTTAGTACAAGGGCGGATGAGACAGGGCTGAGAGCTGAGACACAGAACACCTGAGAAGAGAGAGAAAAACACAAAGGATACAGACAGGGTGAGAAAAATGGTAACTACATAGTAGGTCTCCAATGACTCAATAACAGAAAGGATGTAATAGAAAATGGTGGCCTTTGACCAGACACACAAATTCTGAGTGTTTCAATAAAATGTATTCACAGTGTGATTTAGACTCATAGAATGTCAAGGCTGGAAGGAGCCTTAGAACACAGGATGTCAGAGCTGAAAGGGGCCTTAGAACATAGAACATCAGAGCCGGAAGGGACTTTAGAACATGGAACATCAGAGCTGGAAGGGACTTTGGAACATAAAATATTAGGGTTGGAAGGGACCTTAGAACATAAAATATTAGGGCTAGAAGGGAACTTAGAACATAAAATATTAGGGCTGGAAGGGACCTTAAAACATAAAATGTCAGACCTGGAAGGGGATCTGAGAATATAAAATATTAAGGCTGGAATGGACCTTAAAACATAAAACTTCAAAGCTTCAGGATCTTGGAACATAAAATGTCAAGAGCTGAAAGGGAACTTTGAGTAGAGAATGTCAGGGTTGGAAGGGATCATAGAATATAGAACATAAAAGTTTGAAGAGATTCTAAAATATACATCAAAACTGGGTAGGGCCTCAGAACATAAACTGTTAAAAGAGTTCAGAGGTACCTTAGAACATATGATATCAGGTCCAGACATAAACTTAGAATATAGGACAACAGAATATGGGATATTGGAACCAGAAGGAACTTTAGAAATCATTTAGTGGAGCCTCTTCACTTTATTGATGACTAAACATGCATCCCCCCATAAAAGAGAAACAATTTGGTCAAAATCATATTTTTGGTGGTCAGGGTTAAGACTCAGGTTTCTTAATTCTTAGTCCATCTTTCAACTAATGTTTCAACTTTTGCAAATATACATGGAAATTTAACCACTGTTATTCAGACTGTTATAGAGTAAGACCACTAGTTGGTTTTGATCACGAAGAATGTGTCACATAATTGATTTCACCATCTACAAAGTGGGTAAAAAAAGTTGAGGTTCCAAACGTCAGAAATATTCTTGAGATTTTAAAGTTTGAAAAGTGGAGAATATATGGCTGAAGATATGATAACATTAGAGTCAAGAACTTGAAATCTAACTATAATATGTGTTTCATGATTCCATGATAATCATGAAGAGGATGACCACTGAAGGCCTACTTTGATTTTAATTTTGATTTAATTTTAGTCCTGGGACAAACAATATCAAATTTTCCTAGGACAAATATGCTTTCAAATTAATTTTTAAGAAAGAATTCCTTTGTAGAGGGTGATGGGACGTTATTTCATGGCAGAGAGATAGAGACTCCGAGACCTACAGGAGAGAGAGCATAGGATATTATGAGATCGGGGAGCAGCTCACCTTGACTATGGGTAGGTTATCATTGCTATGGGTAGCTTTTTATTTTAACTGATTAACAGCATCTTCTGTATTTGGCATCCAGTTACAAAGTCCCATTTGCCCCACCTTAGTTACAGTTCTGTTGATGCATCTTATGGGGATCTCTCAATGAACATGAACTCTGCCAGGGCCTAGTGAGCAGGTTTTAATATGAATTCAGCTTAGGACTAGGCTCACTAAACTCATAGTCTCATTATTAGAAAGCTATCCATCAGGTGATGAATTATTCTGGCCACAATTACTTATTAGGACTGACACATATCTATCATAGGACTTCTACTGATGGAGGTATCCTCTGATAAAATCATGATTCTTTTGGAGTACTTAAAATATTCTTAAAGTACTCCAGAGTAAAGTACTGTGTTGTCTGCAATACTAAATAGGAGGTAATGATGACATTGACTTTTTTTTAATACAAAAGCTTCAATACTCTAATATTCTCATGAAAGATTGATTACTAAAATGTGTATCTATTTTATTGAAATACCTCGTACAATTCTAATTCTATTTACAATCAACAATACATACCTATTGATTAAATTCCATGGCAAGTTTTTTGGCTAAAGGTTGGACTGAGTTGTCAGCAAGGTGAGTGTGAAGCCAGTCATAAAGAAGTTTGTTTCTATGATTTGTTTTACCCACCCATTCTTTAGGAGTAAATTATTTAGTTTCTGATTAATTATTTGTTTTACCCACCCATTCTTTAGGAGTAAATTATTTAGTTTCTGATTAATTTCTGTCTATTTTTCCATGGCTCTTTATTATATATAATTTTTATTGATCTGAAAAGGATATCTTTCTGTATTTGTGAAGCTTTTATGTCCTTATTTTACCCATTTTTTTGTGTAGGTGCCATATACAACTGAAAAAGGTTTATTCCTTTCTATCCTATTTAACTTTCTGCAGAAGTCTATCATATCTAACTTTTCTAATATCCTAATGCCTCTTTAATTTCTTGCTTGTTTATTTTGTGTTTAGAATTATTCAATTCTGAAAGGGTGAGGTTGAGATCCCCTACTAGTTTAGTTTCTTGTACCTCACTTAATTAATTCTCTAAGAATTTGGATGCTATACCACTTGGTTCATATATATTTAATATTGATAGTATTTCTTTATCTGTGGTATCTTTTAGCAAGATGTGTTTTCTTTCCTTACCTCTTTTAATTAAATCTATTTCTGCTTTTACTTTGTCAAGATCAGGATCATTACTCCTGCTTCCTTTTACTTCAGCCAAAGTACAATATATTCTGCTCTGACCTTTTATTGTTATTCTGTGTGTATCTCTCTGCTTCAAAAAGTATTTATTGTAAACATCATATTGTAGGATTCTGGCTTTTTAGGAAGCTTGCTTCTGCCTTATTTTCAGTCTCCTTGTCATATCTTCACAAAAGTGCCCCTTTATTCACCCCTAGATTGTGTACACCAGGTTCATTTTTCTCTAGGGGCACCAAGGGCAGGAGGTAGAGTTTGGTGCTTTGAGGTCATGGACCCTACAACTCTCTGAAATAGCTAGGGAAATATAAGGGGGTCCTTTAAGCCAAAGGTCTCATTCTTAAGAATGCCCATAAGGAGTCTATCCACCCAAGTGGAAAAACAAACACATAAAAAACCAGCCATGAGAAAGGAATTGCCTTCTGTGACCCACACTCCTGTAAGAAGCTGCTGAAGGAGCTTTCTTGGTTGAGGTGGCCATAGGGACTTATCTTTCCCTCTCTGGTGTTAAGCCTTGGGTCAAATTTCATTTCACTTTCAAAATACAAAAGCTCTGCTCACACACATACTCTTTGTTCATTCTGAAAGTTGCCAGGAGCTAGTCTTTCCTTGGGGTAACAGCTGGGTCTCATCAGATACCTAAAGGACACCAGAGGGTCCTGGCAACATCCATTCTTACGTCTCTGGTCCCAGATTTCTGGAAGAGAAACAACTTAGACCGGAGGAGCCAAAAATCAATCTTTAGTGAAATAACATCTGGTTTGTATTTTGCTATGGCTTTCACACAGCTCTTGGGAGGCATTGGCCAGGACATTGCAGTGATCTGAAAGTTAGCTTACACTAGTCTGCATCCTGGAGTCAATGGACACACATTTCTCCCCTCAAAGCATCTATGTAGGGGGTACTTAAGGTGGGTGACTTAGGGAATACATAGATTCATCATCATCATGGCTAAGAACCGGACTTTGGCCCATGCTAATCATGAAATAATTACTTTTGCACAGTGTTTTACAAAGTTTACAAAATATTTGCCTCTCAATAAGAGGGTGGGGGTAAAGCAGGAAGACAAAGGAGAAAGTGAATGTCAGAGCTCAAAAGGGTCTTAGAATAGGGAGTATCACAGCTAGAAGGGGCTCAAGAGTTCGTCTAGCATAATTCTTTCCTGAAAATATGGAATAATTAAAGTTCTGTTAGTACCACTAATCACTGGCTTTTTCATATGTTCATCTCCCTATGTTATCCCAATCATGTTATCCCCTTTTAACAAATAATAATAGGTTTGAATGGCAGAGATGGAAAAAGGATAGCTGAGATTTCCTTTGGGAGGAGGTAGTTTCTCTCATTCTTTTTATCAGGAGACAGGCTCAGGGTAATAAACACCTCTCCTTTGTCAACGAATTCTAAATGGAAAGCTAATGAGCAAATGTGATAATATTTGTTTTCTGCTCCCAAGTGGAGCCCCAAGGTCATATAACACGTTTATTCTCACACAAGTCCAGGTTGAATTCATAAATGGGAGGACATATTCAAAGGACCTTACTGTTGATGGACAAGAATAAAAGGAGACAAAACGGCAGAGTGGCAGGGTCCTGGGATGGCGATGAGTATGAAGGAAAAGATCAGGAGATGGTCTGCCAACAGACTGGAAATTCTGACTTGAGCCAGTCTGGACCATGGCTTTCTCTGGGTCTCTACTTCGTGTTGGGATTTTTTGGGGAAACAACCTTTTAATTTAGCCAAACTCAATAGCTATACATGTCTAACTTCCTTAGAACAGTAGTTTTAAATTCAAAGTCCATGAGCCTCTTTTTAAAGAATTCCTTTTTAAAAAAATCAATTATTTTATTTCTCTATAATAGTTAATGTCTTTTTATATGAAACATATTTACATTATGAACTTCTTTTGAAAATATTTTGACAACGGTATTTCAATATAATTGGTTTTCTTTGTAATGCTATGAATCTTATTTTATGCATTCAAAAACATTATTCTGGGAAGGGATCTGTAGTTTCAGCCAGACTGCCAAAGAGCAGAGAGCTGGAATTGGGGAGATGTGAATTCAAATGTGTTCTTACAATACTCCCTGTTATGTGACTCCAGGCAAGTTATTCAATCTATTTGCCTCTGTTTCTTTATCTGTAAAATGGGGACAATCATAGCACTTATTTTTCAGGATTATTATGAAGCTCAAATGAGACAATACCTGTAAAGCAACTTGCAAACCTTCAGTTGCTATATAAATGCTAATAATAGTCAGCTAGCATTTACATAGTGCTTTAATAATAAGAAGAAGAACTAACATTTCTGTAGCAGTTGCTATGTGCTAGGCATTATGCTAAGCTCTTTACAATTATTATCTTACTTGATCCTTATGACAACCCTGGGAGGTAGGTTATGTTATTATCCACACTTCACACTTGGGGAAACTGAGGCAAAAAGCAGTTAAGGGACTTGCCCAGGGTCACAGAGCTAGTAAGTCTCTGAGGATGGATTTGAACTTGGGACTTCCAAATTCTGGGTTTAGTACTCTGTCCATTAAACCATGCTAGCTAGAATTAAAAGTCTCTATAAATAAAGGTGCCCTAGGGCAAAAAAGACAGTCAGGAATGATAGTTCAAATCATGAAGGCGCTTTCAATCTGGGTTTGTTCCCAAACTCTCACGAGACCAGGAAAGAACCTAGCTTGATTTGTTATAATTCTCCAAGGACAGAACTGGCCTGGTTCTGAAAGGAAAGACAACAAGCAGTGGTGGGACCAAGTGCCCTATTCCCTATATCCCTCTCCTCTGAGTCACAGGGTCAAGTGAGCAGGACAGTGGGGATGGCTTAGGGCAAACCTAGAACCATTACTGGGGAACTGTCTTGGTGACAGTGGGCCAGACCGCTGGTGAGCAGAACCCTTCATTCCTGGGTTCTGGGGGAGGAGGGGTGGCTGACTGAGGAAAGGGGAAGGCCCATTAGAGTTTGGAGGTCCCGTTAGTCAAGTCCTTGAGAAGCAGGAAGGTCAAGGGAAGAGGCAGCCAGGGGAAGTGGGGACGGAGCTGACATCTGGCTGCCCAAGTGGCCGAGCTCCTTTGCCAAGGCTTCGGCCCGTGGGGCATGGGGCTGAGAGTGGGACAGGGCCTTAGAGTTCTAACAGGAAAGAGAGAAAGCTGTGTTCTTCTTTTTCATCCACCCTCCCTCTGTCCTTATCCTAAGTGGGCTCAAGAGAGTCACCGGTGATTTTCGCCCTCCCGCAGTCTCATCCCCTACAGACCTAGTAGGCTTGTCCCATTCATCCTCAGGGAAGCTCCCGTCCGGGTAGGGATAGCTGGTCTTTCTCGGCTCCCCAGGAGGGGGGCTGCTCTTCACCCTACTGGGCCGCCACTCCTGGGGGTGCAGGCTGATTCCTGCTGCTGGAGGTACATATGTGCCTGTGGATAGAGCAGAGAAAGGAAAGGCCAACAGCTCACGAGACCTCTGGGGGGACTCGGGACCCCAGGAAGATTTCACCTCTATGTTTATCAGCTACCTCCCCCTCCCGGCCTCCCACCTTCTACCCCCCAGGAAACATGAGACCATTCTCAGCTGGAGGCCTTTCTCCTTGTTATTCCACTTCTTTCCCATAACCTGCTGTGTTCTCTCCACTGGTCCAATCTCCACTCATCCGGGGAGCCTTCCCTGACTACCCCAGCCCATGGGAATCTGCAAGTTTCCAGCAGTACTTAGTACTTGATTACAGGTCAAGCATCCAATCATTGTTTCATGTAATAATAATGATAGTTATACCTGGGATTGACAAATTGCACTTGTCTGCTTACTATTCTTCCCATACAACCTCCAAATCTCACAGCTATCTTTCTTATCTATCTTACACATATATACAATTATACTTCAATCAGTACAAATTAGAATAATGCCATAATTTCATTATTCATACTGAGGTGAAAATGTAATTTCAGGAGGGAAAGAGAACTGATCCTTAGGGATCAGGGGTGGGTAACCAGGTGGTGTAGTAAATAGAGTGCCAGGCCTATAGTCAGGAGGATTCATCTTCCCGAGTTCAAATCTGACTTCAGATACTTACTAGTGACTCTAGACAATTCAGTAACCCTGTCTGCCTCAGTTTCCCCATCTGGAAAGCAAAGTACTCCAGGACCAATGTCAAGAAAATCCTAAATGGGATCATGAAGAGTTAGATATGATTGAAACAACAAAGAGCTTCATGGAGTAGGTAGAACCTGAATTGAATTTTAAAGGAGAATTCTTAGAGCTGGAGGTGAAGAAACACATTTCAGACATGTTGGAAGACCTAGTCAAAGGTATGGAGGTGGAAGATAGATAGATTTGGGGAATGGTTAGTGGATGAGTTGGGCTAAAAAATTCACAAAGGGAAGTAATATGAAATTAATTTGGAAACTGCAGAAGGCTTTAAGTTGCATACTGAGCATCTGTGTTCTATCTTCATGGCAATAAGGAGCCAGTGACAATTTCAAACAAGTGACTATTAGGGTTAAGTTTGTGTCTTGGGAAGATTATTTTGATAGCCTTGTAGATGACGATTGGAATGGCCTGGAACCTAGAAGACCAATAAGAAGGCTAATGCAATAGTTTGGTTAAGAGGTCTCAAGAGTGAATTAGGGCAGTAATAATGAGGATGGGGACAAAGGAAGAGATATGGGTCAGAATCAACTGAAGTTGGTAACTGGTAGAGAGTGACAGGGAGGAAGGAGCCAAGGATAACTCTCATACTGTGGATCTGAGCATCTGGAAGAGTAGAGGGACCTTGGGAAGGTTTTAGTTTATAGCAGCGATGACTTACAGAGGGAAAATAATGACTTCTATTTTGGACATGCTAAATCTGAGACATCAATGGGAGATCCAAGGGGAGATGCTGAGCAGGTGGTAATGATATGAATATGGAAATTAAAGCAGGGGCTAAAGATCTGAGAGTCATTTGATTAGAGACAATTGAATCTCTAAGAGCTGATAAGAAAGTCTAGAAAGAAAGTGCAGACCACTGAGAAATAAAAAGCTATTAGCATAAAAAAGAAAGAAAGAAAATGTAGACAAAGAAGAGAAAGGACGTAGGGGAGAAAACTTTGGAGGCCACTTACGCTTTATGGGCAAGAGGTACAGAGACACAGAGAGAGATAGCCACACACAAAGAGAAAGAGAAAGACAGAAAGAGAACACAGAGATTCACAAAAAAGTTTGAGAACTGGAACAACTACCATGCCTGCGAATGTATGGTCAGAAAAGTGGGAAAACTAGGAGAGAAGGTCATACACATCAAGGAAACAGAGAATGGCCAGGAGGAAAGGGTGTTCTATAATGTCGAAAACTGCATGGAGCTCAAGCAGACTAAGGACTGAAAAAAAGTCATTGAATTCATCTGTTAAATGATTGCTGGTAAACTTGGAGAGAAAAGTGTCATCAAAATTGAAGTTTGGGAAGTCAGATTGCAAGGAGAGATATAGTAGAAGTAAATGATGAAATGGAGTTAGCAGATAGATGCCTCATTTTGACTTTGAAGGGAATAAGAGATGGAGATCAATTAAAGAATAGCAGGGTTCAGTGAAGGATGGAAGGAGGAAGATCTATGTCTACAGCAGAAAAGAACCAATGAATCCAACATATATTAAACATGAGAGACAGAGAGACACACACAGAGAAACTGAGACAGACAGACAAACAGACAGACTGAGGCAGAGAGAGAGACAGAGATAGACAGAGACAGAAAGACAAAGAGGAAGACAGACACAGAGACACAAATATTAACAGAGAGACAGAAACAGACTGAGGCAAAGAGACAGAAAGAGACAGATACAGAGACACAAAGAAAGAGAAACACAGAGAGTACATACATATGCATGCACACACATACGTACACATGTACATACATACAAAGGGGGAAAAGAGAAGGGGAAGGGAAGAGAGGGGGGTAACGGGAGGAGAGAGAGAAAGAGAAGGAGAGAAAGGAGAAGAGAATATGAGAGGGAGAGAGATAGGACAGAGAGACAGAGGGAGAGAAGGAGAGGAAGAGAGAGGGGGGAAGAGAGAGAGGAAGGGGTAGAGAGAGAGAGAGAATGAGAGAGAGAGAGAGAAAAGGAAAGGGGGGAGGGAGAGAGGGAAGAAGGGAGAGAGGGAAAGAGACATTAAGAAAGAGAAATAAAGATGATATGCTCCCAGAGGAATTAGAAGGTGGGATCAAGGGCACAAGTATGGAAGCTGACTTTAGCTTCTTCGGAAAATGGAGCAAAGAACAAGAGGATAAGGGATGATAGAGAAGAGATCTGAGTAAGGTGAAGAGCTTGAGGAAGAGGGAACTCATGGTTGATAGCTTCCTTTCCTCCCTAGGTTAGTTTTAGTTAGGGACTGATTGGGGTTGTCAGGAAGAGGTATGGTCTAGTCAACCATAGCATCAAGATTGTGCAGAGTAGAAATGAATGCCAAGAAGCAGTGAGACTTAAAGAAAAAGGAGGAGAAGGAGAATTGGAGACAAAATGAGAATAAAATTAGGAGAAATGAGGCAGAGGGGATGGAAGTATAGGAGATTACGATTAGAGAAAATAACTTCAAGATTCTAGATCAGGTGCTAGGCTAGCTCTAGGAGATGGTGCTGACCAATGAGTGGTCATCCCAATGAGCGGTCATCCCAATGAGCAGATAAGGAAGGATGAAGACTGAGACCACAGGAGTTGAGAAGATAGATGAAATGAGAGACTCAAACGTTCAAGATGACATCAATGTGTGTGTTTAAGTCCCCAAACATGAGGGCGGGGGCTAGGATGGAGAGAAATACTGTTAGGTACTTAATTTCTTGAGAAAAGAGGGATAATGATTTGGAGACTGCTAGGTACCTCAGATAAAAGACTTGGACTTGATGATAGTAAGGGATGCAGACCCCCTCAAAGAAGACTTAACTGAATGAGGAGGACAAAAAAAGAAAGGGGGCCTTAAAGGGCAACTAAGTAGAATAGTAGATAGAATATTGGCCCTCAAGTCAGGAGAACCTGAGTTCATATCTGGCCTCAGACACTTAATTAATACTTCCTGGCTGTGTGACCCTGGGCAAATCACTTAACCCTAATTGTCTTACCAAAAAAAAAGGGGTGGGGAGAACAGGAAAGAAAGGCTCTTTGAGGTCATTGGAGGCAGTAGCTGGGGATTCAACACCTTTCATGGGGAGACCAGTTGCCTAAAGATGGGAAAAGTATGATATGGAAAGGAGTTAGTTATCGGTGGTGGTAGCTGGACTGGAGATGGCTCCAGGTCTGAGGAAGCCAGGTCTAGGGAATGGAGTGCAGGGTCTGGAGTCAGGAAGACTGGACTGTGAATTCTGTTTCAAACATTCTTAACTGTGAGACTCTGGGTCAGCCATTTATTTTCTCTGGGCTTCTCATTCCATAAAATAAGCACGTTAGACTCTTTAAGGCACCTTCCAGCTTTCAGTCTACGATCCTTTAAGCCCCAGTGGAATAGTAGGATGCAGGAGGATCAGAGCAATATTATTGAGGTAGATGGGAATGAAAATATGGGGAGGAGTATGGGTAGGGGAGAGTGAGTGAAAAATAGAGCCTTTTGAACACAGAATAGGAGAATAGAAGAGAATTTAGATTATAGGATCCCAGTATCATGCCTCCTAGAAAGGACTGGGGAAATGGTCTAGTCTAACCTTCCCATTTTGCAGATGGCAAAAGTAAAAGCCAGAGAAGGGAAGCTACTTGCCCACTGAATGAGTCCCCAGAGTTGGACTAGAAGCCCAGCCTCAAAGGGGGACACTGCCTCCTGGAGGAGCCCCTCTTCGACGGGGCATGGGAGGAAAGGGAATCAATTCCCTGGCAAGGGTTTCTCTACAGACAAAAGGAAATTATAGCTCCTGGGACCAGACCAGGAAGGAGCCAATCCTCTGAAGGGGGCCTGGAAAATGCCTGGAAAGCAGTGAGAACCAGGGAGGTGGCGACATTCCCTCAAAGAAACCACAGAGTGGCTATTTGCAGAGCTGTCTGCAGAGGAAATCAGCCAACTCCCTCAGCCCCGAGCCTCCTCCGAGCCCCGCGTTTCAGAGAAATCTCCACAGCTCTTCCCAGAATTAAAAGGAAAAACACACAGAGGAAAGCATGGTGCACACTGCCATGTCTTCTCCGAGGAGCCACAGGAAGAGGGCATTGATTACAGGCTCTCGACCTTCCCGGGAAAGACTGAGCTAATGCCCAGTCTCGAGCCGCTTGGGGACAACGCCATTCTTTGAGAATGTCAAGGTCTCCTCCTGCTGCCTCCCTGCCCGCGGCCTGGGCCGGCTGGCCAGCGTTCCAAAGGTCAAGGAGTCCTTCAGACACTCGGGAAGGGGGCCAGGCGCCCCGCGACCAGATGGGATGGGGACCAGGCCTGGAGGAAGGCCAAGGCGCTTTCCGCAGTCTTCCTCCCCCGAGAAGGAGAAGTCCAGAGACTCGCAGGGACCTGGGAGGAGGAGGGGTGTGCAATGGCAGGGAGGGGGCGTGGGGGATGGAAAACATGCATTTCTTTCAGAGATCTCAAACTCAGTTGGGGGGATGGAGAGGAAAGGGTGGTCAGTGAGGACCATAGTGGTCTAGGAATTATTATTATTATTATTATTATTATTATTATGTGTACCTTTCTGAGTGTTCAAACTCAGTTGGAGGGGGTTGAAGAGACAGGGAAATCAGGGAAGACCCTAGTGGTCTAGGAATAATAATAATAATAATAATAATGATTATTATTATTATTACTTTGAGTGTTCAAACTCAGTTGGAGAGTATTGAAAAGGCAGAAAGGTCAGTGAGAGCTCTAAAAATCTAGGAATGCTACTACTAATTATTATTATTATGTGTCCCTTTCTGAGTGTTCAAACTCAGTTGGAGTGAGAGGACTGGGAGATCAGTGAGGACCTAGTGGTCTAGGAATAATGATGATGATGATGATGATGATGAGTTAACATTAGTTGTCTCTCCTCTGACACATTCTGACTGTATGAACCTGGGAAAGTCTCAAAATCTCTCAGTGCTCTAGGCAACTCTAAGATAGGGATTCTTAATGGACAAAGGGTCAGTAGATCAATTTCAAGGAGGGTCTTTCAAAGTGGAAATGGACAAATTTGACATCTTTATTTTTTACTGAAATTTACTTACTGAAATTTAGCATTTCATTTATTTTATTTTATACATTTAAAAAAAAAAAACATTATTCTGAGGAATCCATAGACTTCCCTCGCTGGGCAAAGGAGTCCAGAATTTCCAAAAGGCTCAGAACTCTTACTCTAATACTTTAAGTTGAATGTAGGTGAGGATCTATATGAGTTGGAGGTTCCTCCCACCCCCATGTCAACAAAATCCTAAGTCTTACCTCTCCAAATCTTCTCATTTTACAGATGAGGAGCTGGGGTTCAGGAAAGATAAATAAGCAAATGACTTGTCCAGAGTCACATAGTCATTAGTCATTGATCCAATCAATAAGCTTTTATTAAGTGTTTACCATGTAAATAACAGTATTATGCTATTAGAGAAAAAACAAGTCTACTTTTTAGTGGGGAGACAACACCCCTAATGATTTCACTATTTCACTGGTGAGGAATCCTCTGAGTTCCAGGGAGTTTGGGGAATTTGCCTGAGGTCACAAATATAGAAATGATCTTTGATTCTAAATCTGAATCAGTTCTCCTCCTCCCTCACAAGGCTTCTGGTTATGTTTTTGAACAGTGATTCAGTGGGTAGAGTACTGGGGGAGGAATCAGGAGGACCTGAATTGAAATCCAGATTCAGATACTTACTAACTGTGTAACCCTGAGAGAGTCATTTAATCCTATTTGTCTCAGTTTCCTCATCTGTAAAATAAGCTGGAGAAGGAAATGGCAGACCATCTTTGCCTAGAAAACGCTTCAGGGAATCATGAGGCATTGGAAACAATCAAACAACAACAAAGCAGTCTAGGATCACAGATTTAAAATTGAAAGGGATCTTAGCTGCCATAGAGTCCAATCCGATCATTTTAAAGATGGGGAAACAGATCCAGAGAGATTCAATTCAATAAACATTTATCAAGTGCCTAGTATGTGCCAGACACTATGCTAAACTGGTGAAGAAACACCTACAAAGTTTCTGAGGTAGGATTAGAATGCAAGTCTTCTGGAAGTTAAGAACCTCAGTTAGAGAATCTCAGGCAAAGAACCTCAGTTCTACCTGCTGTCATCTCGGAAGAGCCTTCCCTAAGGGCTGGAGAGATCTCGAGGAGACCCAGGGAGAGAATGACCCCACGATGAAATCATAGCTCTCCAAAGAACTGGAAAAGGAGTGCATGTCCATCAATTGGGGATGGCTGAACAAGTTGTGCTACATGAAGGTAATGGAATACTATTGTTCTATAAAAATTGGTGAACAAGCTGCTTTTAGAAAGGCCTGGAAAGATTTAAATGAATTGATGCTGAATGAAACAAGCAGAACCAGGAATACAATGTCACACAGTAACAGCAAGAATGTGCGATGATCAACTATGGAAGACTCAGTTCTTCTTAGTGGTTCAGTGATCCAAGACAATCCCAATAGATTTTGGACAGAAAATGCCATCTGCAATCAAGGAAAAACTAAGGAGACTGAATGCAAATCAACACATGTTATATTCACTTCTTTTTTCTGTTTTGTTTTTTTTAATCCTCTTCCATGGTTTTTCCCTTTTGCTCTGATTTTTCTCTCCCAACATAATTTATAAAACAATGTATATTAAAAGTAAATAAACAAAAAAAAAAAAAAGAAAGAAAGAAAGAAAGAAAGAAAACCTAGGTCTCTGTTCACAATAAATGACAACAATTAACAAAATACCTTCACACTCTCATGGTTATGAAATAGCCTTGCCCATTGTTTCTGAATCTTGCAGCTCTGGGTAGCAGACACTAGCATCACGCTTTTAAAGTTCTTGCCCAGAAGAGCACATGTGACTTGACCCAATGAAGGTGGAGCAGGTTAGTGCTCTTTCATCTTCCCTGATGAATAAATGACTGACCTTTAGGTCTCATCAAACACAGTCTCAGCTGGAGCTAGGGGTCATCTAGAATTCCATGAGAAACCCAAACACTCTATGAACATGAAAGGGACCTGAGTGATCATTGTAGCCAACTCATTTCACAGATGAGGAAGTTGAGGACTGGATTTAAGTGATTTGTCCAAGTTCACAAAAGTAGTAATCACACAATTAAGTGGGATTCGAACTCTGGTCCTTTTCCTCTTCTAGAGTCACTCCTCTCTACTGCACAGTGCCGCCTGAAACTAGAACCCAGGACGCCTAGATTCCAGGTCAATATTCTTTCCATCATACTGTATTATCAACTGTTCACCATTGCATTTCCAGGAAGTGGCTAGAGAATTCTATAGATGCTTCTTGAGATTTGCAAAAAACTCTAAAGGGCCGACACTCCCACAAAGCAGGGTTGTCGGGGGGGGCCCTCGGGACCCCCAAAGTCCCTTGTTCTTTCCTTAAACCTTCTACCCTGTCCCCCTCCAAGTAGGCAATTTTAATGTGAAACAAAAGGAAAAGTCTCAAGTGTTATTGCAGCCCAGGTTAGGGGAGGAGGGGAACCAGCACCTACTCAGATGCTCCAATTCAAGCAGTTTTTACCTTGGCTCCCATAGCCGCCCTCTGCCCCAGAGCCATCCCATGACTCCATGGCGCTGTCTATGCTGGGCACGGTGGTGGCATAGATCTCGGCCAGCTTGCCAGGCTTCTGCGCCTCACTGAGATCTTCCTCCGGGTCACTGGCTTCATTCAGACCCCCTGACTTCTTAGGGTAGGAGCCTCCTGAAACGAGAAAGCAAGTTGGTTCTGCCAGAAGTCGGGTTCTAACAAGGACTGAATCTGGTACAGTGGAGAGCTCCCTAACTGCCCTGCTCTGCTAGAATTGGTAAAAATAAAGAGAAGAAGGAGAAGGGAGGAGAAGAAAAAGGAAAAAGGAGAGGAGGAGAAGAAAAAGAAGAAAGAGAAATAGAAGGAAAAGTAGAAAAAAAGGAAGGTGAAGAAGGAGGAGGAGGAGGAAGAAGACGAGAAGGAAGAAGAGGAGGAGAAAAGGAAGAAGAGGAGAAGAAGGAGGGGGAAGAAGAGGAGGAGAGAAAGAGAAAAAAAGAGAAAAAGAGAAAGAGAGAGAAAGAAAGAAAGAAAGGAGAAAGAGAGGGAGGACGGGAGGGAGAGAGGAAGGGAGGAAGGAAGAGAAGAAAGAAAGAAAGAAGGAGGGAAGAAGGGGAGAGGAAGAAAGGAAAAGAAAAGAAAAAGAAAGAGAAGAAGTAACATAGGACTTCATGAATCGAAATAGAGGCCCCTGCCTTCACATTCATGCCTGCCATAGATTATACTTGTTCATATGAAGCTGTCACCATCAGTCTGACTTATTTTTATAACTAGATCTAAGAACACAGCATTTCCAATGGGCAGGGTTCTTTGGTACAGAGTCAGGGACGGCAGACCCATTAGCTTATAGTATGTTGGAGCTGGAAGGAACCATTAGACTGTTAGCTTGGCTATCATAGAGATGTTTGTAATCAGTGCAAGTGAGGAGGTTGAGAGTGGAAGTTCTCAGGAGTTCTCAGCTGCAGTAAGCTAAGCTGATTGGGCATCTATGCTAAATCTGGTACCAATGTGGTAGCATTCAGGGCTAGGGGTGAGGGCAGCACCAGGCTGCCTAAAGAGGGATGAACCAGTTTGGACCAAAATGGCTCTATTCTTTCATCTATTAAAACGTCAAAACATAGGGGGGGAAAAGGAAATAGAACATAGGATTTCAGATTCAAGAAGAACCCTGGAGATCATCTTGTCCAACCTTGTTGTGTTATAGATGACAAAGCTGAAGATAGAAGAGGGAGCTGAAGCCAGATTAGACTCTAGAGTCCTGAGACAAATTAATTTCTTACACACACACACACACACACACACACACACACACACACACACACACACTCCACATCAAAGACCTCATGTCTTTTCCAGGCTTCCAAAATCCAATTGTTAACAAGATAATGGAGTCAAGCCAGCTGAGCTGGCCAGCTCCCCTTCTCCCTCCTCCCATTGTTGCCCCAATCGAAGGTAGCAGCTGTTGCTTATGATCCCAAGAAGGGCACCGGCTTCTCTCCAAGCCTTAGTCTGCTTGCTGAAAGTAACATAATAGCAGGGACAAAACAGTCTTACCCTGTACCCGGTAGTGATTTAACTGTGGGTTTTGAAGACACATGAGCTTGTAGGCAAAATTTAGTAATGAGGGTCAGTGATGCAATGGGGTTCAGGTTCCCATACATCTCTGTGATTGTCTTCTATTGTGTTGTGTGGCTAAAAGTTGTGGGCCAAGTGTTGGAAGGGTCCCTCGACAGGTCCTTCCTCATTTTCCCAGGTACTTCTATCTCATAAGTTTTATAAGCTCTGACAGTGTAGAAGATAAATGTTATGATTTATAAGTTTCTAATTCTATAAAGGATTTCAAAATTTCTGCAGCCCAGTGGTATGGTGAAACCAGCTTGAATATGCTCTTAAGAGTTTATAGTTAAATTTTCAATGTGAACATTTATAACTTAAAAATGTGAGAACACTACAAACCAGGACTTTACTGAGTATTTTGTTGATTTTCTAGACTTGCAAAAGTGAAGGAAAAATTAATATAGGAAAATTTGTGCAGATTAAAGTTACAATGCATGCATATAACTTTTTTTTTTTTACTCAGGAGAGCTGATTATTAAACATTTGCCAGCACATGTTTACTGTAGCCCTTCTTATTTATCTATGTGGCAGGGATTGGACAGGAATGATTTTTTTTTTCCATTTTTCAAATGGTGCAACTGAGGCACAGGTAGATTAGGCAGTTAATTCAGAAACCCATAGCAAATCATGGGCATTCAAGACTATAACTTGCCCCGCTTTGGTCTCCTTGCTAACTTCCAACTCTGCTTTAAAACAATCATGATGTTTTAGTTTGCCCCTAATATATTTTATTATAGTACCACACATACTATATATAGCTAGCATGTACTTTAGTTATAGCTCAATCCACTCATTTTATGGATGAGGAAAACAAGACCTGGACAAAGAGAAATTATTTGTCCTGGATCACCTAGCAGGATTGGAATCAAAATGAATGTGAAATCATCTCAATATAAACAAGAGGTGACTGTTAGGGAACTGTCCAGTGGCACTTCAGTCCCGGGACTGTGAAAGCATCCATGCTTGCCCCTTTTATGCAGTGCCATTTTAAGTGATAATGTTATTTTATGACTTCCCATAAATTCAACAAAGCCATTTCCCTCTTCCTTTCCTCCCCAGCCAAGCCTGTTGGGCTTCTTTCAGCACATTCCAAATGAAAGATGAGGGCTGCGATAAAACCCAATATGATGGAAAGTAGAGGGTCTTTAATGCAGCAGACGCCCCATTTCCAATTCCTAACCCTCGCCCTGCTTCCAGAAACCTAAGCTACTTTTGTCTAGAAGAGTTTTGTTGATATACTCACGTTCCATTTGCTTTTTGATCTTTAGGGTTACTGTTTCCCCTGCCATTTGGAGGAGGTGGATGGCTTCACTGAGGGGCTTGCCCTTAAGGCTCACGTTATTGATGGCTAAGATCCGGTCACCAACATGAATGGCTCCAGTCCTAAGAAGATGGCACAAAGACACAAAGGCTGCCATTAGATGCAGGAAACCATCTCTCAGAGCCCACAGGGAATGCAGTCTGAAGGGTCAGACCAATTGCTTGCTTGGTATTCAAGGCCTTACAACCTGAATAGGTTAAGGGGGAATCTGCCAGAAGCAAAAGTCCATCATTCTTGCCCAGGCTCAATGGTCCATCTCTCACCTCTGACCCTTTGCACAAACGGTCTTCCATGTCTGGAATGCATTTCTTCACCCCAATTTCTACAAAATCTGTATCTATATAACATAGATATAGAGTATATAGAATCTATATCTATAGAATATATAGGTTCTATATGAATAGAATACAAATAGAGAATATAGACTATATCAATAGAATATAGAGTATATATAGAATCCATATCAACAGATCTTTAGAACCTCAAACTTCCTTTAACTAGGATCTTTCCTGGTCTAATTAGCATTCTCCCTCTTGAAGTTATTTTATATCACTTTGTGTTTACTTACTTGTACATAAATTATAGCCTTCAGTAGAATGTAAGCTTTTTGAGGGCAGTATTTTTTTTTTAATTTTTCTATTCTTTAAAATTTTTTTTATTCCTTTGCCTATTTTTCCCCCTATTCTTAGTGTCTTAAAAAATCAGGTTTTCTATATGTTTGCTCAGTTGTTGAATTAGAGAATTCTCTGTAGGATTGAGTCTACTTTTCCAAAATTCCTTATTCTCTTCTTTCTCCTGGCTCACCCAGTCAAATAAATTTGGGATAGTTTTGTCTACTCCCTTTTCTGTCTTCCCAACCCACATCCCTGCCCCAGCGTGTTCTCCCCTCTATCTGGTACAACCCTATTCATTTTTCAAGGGCCATCATAAAGTACCAGTTTGTCTATGATCCTTCCCCTGATTGTTCTAGATGTCACATGAAAGTATATATTTTCATATCTACCAGATACTTATCACATCTCACATCATCCTATAACTCATGATATATGATGTCACACACACACAATATTTATATTGTTTCCTGGGTCTGAGTTTTATTTGATGAGATATGGTACTGAGCTACCAAAGGATTGTGTTCATTTTTCGGCAGCCCCGGAGAGCCCAGTATGATACAACCATACCAAAACATTTGCTAACTGAATGATTCCTTCACTGACCACATCATCTGACAGGTGACCAAGGACCTAATTATTCTGTCAGGAGCACTGGAAGCTGTTCTCGGCCATTCTCTATTTTCTCTGAGAAGCTAACTGGCCTTTGGCAATGAGCAGAAAACCTAAATGTGAAAGACCACTGAAGAAGTCCTAGCTGAAAGAAACATTGGAACATGGAATAGTAGAGCTTAGAGTCAGATCCCTCCACCTCCTCACTTTACAGATCGGTATCCTGAAGCCCAGAGGAGGGAAAAGGAACTTTCCCAAAGTCATAAAGCTAATTAGAGGAAATGTTGGGCAAGAACCAAAGTCTTCTGACTCAGTGAACCATAATGTCTTTTTTTGCAGTGTTTGAAAAGAGTTCTAGATATGGAGGAAGAAGTTATGGCACCAATCCCAGGGCTGCCCTATGTGTTGGCTAGGTGAGGTTAGGTGAGCTTCCATCCCCTCCTCTGTGAAATGAGGTTGGACCAGGTGATCTCTCATTTCAGGTCCTTTTCAGCCCCGAGTCCTATAGTCAACTCCCCCACGCTATTCCCTTATCCCCAAACCCTTCTTACTTGTTTCAGAACCATTCAATAATTCCTTCTCTTCTCAGCCTTTTGAAGATGCAGAATGTTAGCATTTTGGGTCTGCCAGGGACAGCAGTGGTCACCTGCCCAAAGCATCCCTGAAAAGCCATTCTCTCTTCACCATACAGAACTATTGATCCTCTAGCCTTTTTCTAAAGTTTTCACAAAAGGGCATTTCTTGTCCCTTCCTGGTCCCTGTTTTGGGGCAGCACTAGTAGTTTAGAGGTATTTGATGACATCCAGCCCAAATCAGTCTCCTCAGTACCCCGCCACCCGTGCTTGTTCTTCCCTTCGGGGTCAAAGAAGAAGAAATTCAATATTCCATTGAAGGGCTATTTAAATATAGCAGGTCTTCTCTAAGGCTTCTCTGTCTTAGATTCCTTTAACCAATCCTCATATAGTAGGAACTCAAGGAGCTTCGCCATATTGCTGTCCTTTACTAGATGTTCCCTGACTTTTCATCATGCTTCCTAAACTTTGGGGACCCAGGCAAATGTGATCTGATCAGAATGAATACAGTAGGACTGTGAGATCATTTCCCAGACATGATGCCTCTCTGAAACCACTAGATGGTGCCATGGAATACAGAGTATAGGGCAGGGTCTGAAAGACAGTAGCTCAATTTCAGCATCAGGCACTAGCTGTGAACAAATCATTTAACCTCTGTCTGCTCCAGTTTACTTATCTGTGAAATGGGGATGTTGTGAGGGTCAAATGAGATAATATGTAAAATGCTTTGACGTTTGATGTTCTGTTCTAAGGTTCTTACCTTACTATTAGTTCTGTTATTCTAAGATCATTCCCAGTCCTGGCATTTTTGTTGTTGTTGTTGTTGTTGTTGTTCAAAGGAGCTTTCCTAGGCCTGAAATTCTATGTTCTAAAGTCCTTTCAGGTCTAACACACCCTATGTTCCAAGAGATCTCTCACATTTGACATTTGATGTTCTAAGATGCTCTGTTCAAAAGTCCTTCCTTTTTTATAGTGAAGTGAGTGATAGCAGGAGAAGGATTTGCACTCTATTATTATATTTTACAAATGATCAGTTTTGAAAGACTTAAGACCTTAAGAATTAAGTGAAAGAATTAAGAACTTAAGACTTAAGAATTGTGAGGGCATCACAATTAGGTAAGATTCCAGAAGACCAATAATGAGGAATGCTATCTCCTTCTCAATAGAGAGGTGATGGACATAATATGGAGAATGAAACACACATTTTTGGGCATGGCTAGAAGTGCTTAATTGTGCTTGTTAATATGATTTTGTTGGGGTTTTTTTCCCCATTGGTTAGGATAAAAAAATGCTAAAATTGAAAAAATGGAAAAATGAAATTTAATTAAGAATAAAATGAAAGTTAGATTAGATAAATCTCTAAGGTCCTTTCCAAATATAATATATAATCTATAACATTCTACCTAAGTCTGCTCTTGGTCATATGAGTTATGGTTTCTATTTAATTCTAGGCATAATTCTGACCTATAGGAAGGGCAATTTTTCATAGGGTCGTCAATTTAGAGTTTGAGGAGACCCTACATCCAACACTCTCTCTCTCTCTCTCTCTCTCTCTCTCTTTCTCTCTCTCTCTCTCTTCTCTCTCTCTCTCTCTCTCTCTCTCTCTCTCTCTCTCTCTTTCTCTTTCTCTGCTGAGGTAATTGGGATTAAGTGACTTGCCCAGGGTCACACAGTCAGGAAGTGTTAAGTATCTGAGAAGGGCTAGTGCTCTAACCACTACCCCACCTAGCTACCCCCAACTCTCTCTTTTTAAAGATAAGAAAATTAAGGCTAAGAGAAGTTAGTGGATCTGCCTAAGTTCATACGGATAATCAGTTGCAGAGCTAAAATTCACATTCAGGTCTTTTGATGTCAACTCCAGGTCTCCTTCCACTATATTAACACTCTCTCAGTCCCTCTTGCCAAAAAAGAGCTTTTGTAGTTTTTGTCCATAGAATAACCAAAATCTAAATGTGCTTCAAGTCAAAGAAAGCAAACGATGTCTCGATACCTTGATAAATTTCCTACAATATTTTAATGGACTGCCTTGTGAAGTAGGACGGGAAAAATGTCTGTGAAATTCCTTATTATGGAGTGTTTTCAAGTAGCGACTGGATGGATATTTGTGAGGGATGTAGGAGATGGGATCCGTGCCTTGTGTCAGGATTGGGTTAGACTTTGGAGGTCTCTCAGTTCTTACCATTTCCTTGATTCTAAAGACTACCCTTAAAAGCAAGACAAAACAGCTTGCACTCCTTCAATCAACCACTAAGTGTCAGCACTGGCCTCCCTGTTCCTGCCCAGTCTTATGCAAAAGTCATAAGGGAAATCCATTCACACTCAACAGAGGATGTTTCCCCATTAAAGAATCATTTATGGGGTTTTATGAAGCTAATGGAGGAGCCCATCTGGACCCAAAGTGGTCAATTTACTCTGAGAAGTTTCAAGGCTGACATTTTTCTTGCTCTTGCTATTTAACTAGACTAGTTATTATGATGGAACAAGAGGTAACTAATTGATTTCTCCTTCATTAATTTATTTTTACATCCAGCTCCTATCTAGGGAGACCATGGGACCAGGAGGCAGGATCCCAGGTTTCTAGTTCCAGCTCTGCTACCAATAATATGAGACTTTATCCCTTGGGTTCCTGGGAGCCAGAACTCGAAAAAAGCAACATGTAGCTAAGATTTACCTCAGGGCTATTGATAAGGACATGAAGAGGCCCAACGAGGTCATAAAGGCATGTACAACCTATTCAAGAGAGCAAGATTGTCAATTCCTTTAGCAACATCCACTAAGAAGTAGAAAAATGAGCGGACTAGTTGTAAGTCATCTATAACTCTTCACTGAAGCGACTTTCTTAAGGAGCTCTGTTTGAAAATATGCAATTTTTGTAGAATCACTTGCGCAACCCATAATGGAAAAGGAATTCCTCTACAATAGTGGTCATCCAGCCTCTTTCAGAATATCTACAAGGAAGGGGAAGCTTATTGTTTCTCAATAAGCCCACTCCCTACTTTGAGATATTTCTATTTTCTATGAAATGTTTCCTTTCATCAAACTTAACTTCTTTCTTGCGACTTTTACCCGTTGTTTTTAGTTCTGTCTTCTGGGCCCCAATCAAATCAATTTAATTCTTTTCATGGTATTCCTTCGTATCTTTGAAGATAGCTCTCATGTTTCTCTACCTCTCTTCAGCCCAAAAATCTGGGCTGTAACAATCCTTTTGAATCCTGACCGTGTCATCCAGTGTGGCAATTATTCTTCCCAGCTTTGTGCCATCCGCCAATTAGAAAAGCAAGCCATTTTATGCCTTTATCTAATCATTAATTAATATGACAAAATACCCCCGGGTCAATCCTAGATTCCCCATAGCACAACACCAGAGCTCTCCTTCCAAGCTGACACTAGACCAATAACAACTGCTCCTTGGGTCTGACCATTCAAAAAAGCTCTTTCTATAAAACATACTGTCTAGCGTCTAGAGACCATTAGGTGGTGCAGTGGATAGAGTGCTGGGGATAGAGTCAGACTTGAATTCAAATCCTGCCTTAGACACTTCCTAGCTGTGTGATCCTGGGCAAACCTTTTAACAACTCTCAGCCTCCGCACCTATTTCATAGAAATGTTGAATAAAACTTTTTTTTTTTTTTTTTGGCTGAGGCAATTGGGGTTAAGTGACTTGCCCAGGGTCACACAGCCAAGAAGTGTTAAGTGTTTAAGGCCAGATTTGAATTCAGGTCCTCCTGACCTGCTCTATCCACTGCATCACCTAGCTGCCCCTCACTCTGTATTTCTTAAAGCACTATATGTTATTTTGTTAGTTGGAAGGAAATACGGCTCAGTGAATAAATTAAATGAATGAAAATGACTTATTAAACACTTAATATAAATATACTGGAAGGAAAGTTGGACTTTGAATCAGAAAGTCTTCAGTTTTAATTCTGCCTTAAACACTTACTAGTTGTGTGACCCCAGGCAAGTCATCTAAATTCTATAAACCTCAGGTTCCTCATCTGTCAAAAGGGGATAATAATGGCACCTATTTCCCAAAGGGGTTGTGAGATGTGAGATAATTATTGCAGAGCACTTTGCAATCCTTAAAGCCTCTATAAATGCTAGTTATGCTGATGGTGATTAATTATTATTAGTATCATTATTAACCTTCAGCCTGGTGATGGCTTTATTCTCTGCTGAACCCAGACATTGTTTAAAGAGCATCGTTTTAGCTCTATGGCAGCCTTGCTGATTGCATGGAGCCACCAGGAGGTGTTAGCAAGGGTCACTCGAAAGAGATTGGCTTTTGTCACCCACCAAGTAAAACCAAGTCAGGAAGGAGCCCGGTGCTTTGTGGCTGGGAACAACAGCTCACTGAATTGATCTATTAACGCCTATCTGGGCCAGATGATGGGCCAACAAGATGGGCATAGAATCCAGTGGCAAGAAGGGAGGGAGATGGAGTGAATCTGGGAAATGGTGAACGGTTTCCAAGCTTCACAAGTTATTCTGGCCACCTCATATTCTATTTTTGGTCCCAGTTTTCTCC
This sequence comes from Antechinus flavipes, assembly GCF_016432865.1. Taxonomy (NCBI): domain Eukaryota; kingdom Metazoa; phylum Chordata; class Mammalia; order Dasyuromorphia; family Dasyuridae; genus Antechinus; species Antechinus flavipes. The sequence goes on along the minus strand of NC_067398.1, from coordinate 54,194,873 downwards.
TGCTGATGTGACATGTTTGTTTGTTTGTTTTGTATCCCCAGAGCTTAGCACACTTAATAAATGTTTGTTGATTGACCGTGACTCATGAAACTCTGATTTCCCAAGACTTCCCGAGGTTCACAGGTGAATCTAAACATCATAGAGAGAGATGTAGAGTGTCTAAGTCAGCTGCTGCATTTTTTCCAGTCCTGACTTACAAGAAAAGGCTTACAAAGAATCATGAATGGTAGCAAAAGGAGGTGGGCTGATCATGTGACTGAGGCAGCCGGAGTACTTCTCCTTTATCTGAAAAAGCATAAAAAGAATCAGAGAAAGGCCTTCAACACTAGCAGTACATCCTCTTGTGGAGGATTTAGGAGAAGTTATGAGGAGGCAGCTTGGTATCAGGAATACCTAGGTCTGGTACATGAGCAAGCTACCATAATCTCTAAGCCCAAGGAACTCTCTGTGGACTTGCGTTATAGAAGGAGTGCTGATTTGCATTGATGGAGGGAATTTCCACAATTGAAGCACTCTCTCAAAGGGAAACTTGCAGGTCTGGAGCATCCCCTCCCTTCAAAAAAGGGGAAATCATACAAAAAGATAGAGCCTGCTCAGACTGCTCCAGGCTTCTTTCTTAGTTCTCTCTTTTCCAGTTCAATCTGTCTAGTCTAGAGGAGATATCAATATGCTGATAGGATTCCTGTGGAGCTGCCTTCTCCACCAGGACCCCTAATTTCTCTGATCGGATACATGTGCATGGGCCATCTGCCTGGCCTGGCCTGGCTTCCAATTCCATTTTCTCCATCCCTCTATGTGGATGGTGCTCCACAGATCTGCTCTTGGAAGCCCCTTCTTCTTTACCCTCAGTGCCCTTTGTCCTTCCCTTCAACACTGAACACATACATCACACATCCTCACTACGGACTCCAGATCCTCTCTTGGCAAAGAGAGGCAGCAATGAGAGGGGCCACAGCCGCACCTGCATCAGAACAAAAGCCAGGTTTGATCCAAGGCAAGAAAGAACCAACCTGGCAAAAACAGGGACTAAAGCTTCTTCTCCCTGGTGGTCTAGCTCTCTCGTAGACCAGAAGGAAGCTTTGTCTTAGATGTGGCCCTTCTTCACAATATGGCCCAGGAGATGGTTGCTGGCCCTTAACTTTTCTATATTCAGATCCAGCAAGAGACACAGCGCACAGGATGAGATGTGGCAAAAGCCTGGAATCAGTTAAGCACGAAGCAGCCAGATGAATGAGTGGGAGAGCTACAGGCACTATGTGGATGTCTCTAGCCATGCATTTCCAACTGGGCCATCATGTCCACTCCCTCCTCTGGCACTAGGCCTTTTCTGGGTCAGTTCAGGCGTCCCACACATCTCCAACCTTGCCGCTAGACATCTACACTGTACCCCCTCACTTTGTAATTCCACAGCATTTGTCATTCTCAGAATGTAAGCTCTTGAGGATATATTATATTTGCTTATATTTTTTTCTCTTTTACACAGTAAGCCCTTAATAAATGTTCTGCCTTCTATTTGTCTGTGCGTCTGTTCTACTGTGAAACCCATAAAAGGTGAGGACTGAACTTCTGAGGTCACTGAATCCAGCCCTCCACATCCTGACTCTCACCTACCCTTCTAGTCACACAATCTCTATCCTAGCTAGAATGAACTATTGTCTCACCCGCCACACAACCCTTGTCTCTCTGCTCCCCAGCCTCTAATTTGACATTCCGTGTCTTGCTTCAGCAAATTCACACAGACTGATTCTCATCTCTCCCTCCTTATCAAAGCCTTTCTGAATCCTTATGCCCCTTCAAGACTCAGCTTAGCCACTATCTTCTTCGGGAAGCCTTCCTGATTTTTAGTTGTTCTAGAAGAATTATTTCTCTCCCTCCCCACCTCTCTTTCTGTCTCTGTCTCTCTCTTCTCTGTCTCTCTCTTTCTCTCTCTATCTCTTGCTCTCTTTCTCTCCTTTCTCTCTCTGTTCTTCTTTTTTCTCTTTGTCTCTGTCTCACTTTCTTTGTCTCTCTGTCTCTGACTCTATCTCTCTCTCTGTCTCTGTCTTTGTCTCTGTATCACTGTCTCTGTTTTCATTTCTGTCTCTGCCTCTGTCTCTTTCTCTATCTTTCTCTGCATGACTTTGTTTTACTCTGTCTCTTATTCTGTCTCTATCTCTCTCTAGCTGTCATTGTCTTTCTCTGCCTCTGTATGTCACTGTCTCTGTCACTATCTCTGTCTTTCTGTCTGTCTTTATCTCTCTGTTCCTGACTCTCTGTTTGTCTGTCTCTATCTTTCCATCTGTCTTTATTTCTGGCTCTTTCTTTGTTTCTGTCTCTCTGTCTTTATTTGTCTCAGTCTGTCAATTTCTGTCTGTCTGTCTGTGTCTTTCAGAATTCAGACTCATAAGAGGAAAGATATCTATATGGTCTGATAGGAAGGAAAAAAATCAATAAAACATTAGATTTGAAAACCAAGAACTTGGTTTCAAATCTTGATTTTAATGCTACATAGGTGACCCTAGGAAAATTGCTTAGCCTCTCAGAGCCTCAGCTTAATCATCTGTAACAGGAGGCATTGGGTCTAGCAGTCTCAGGTCATTTCCAGCTCCAGATCCATGATCCCATAGAAATCTTCTTGTGATTATAAGATAACCATTTACCTCCCAGTGAACCTTGTGTAAGCCCTGGTCACTGGTCAGATGAGATAAGAAAAGAGAAGGTTAAAATAGATTCCTCTCTCTTCCTTCCTATGAACAGTGCTCTTTGTAGATCATTAATTCCTTCTAAAGAAAACAGATCCCCGAAAGTACGTTGTTTAAAGGCTTAGATATAGCTGAAGTTTAGAAATTTATAAACCATAACAAAGTCATAGACTCACAAAAGGTATCTATCTATTCGACCCAGTCAACACAGGCATCTTGCATCCAGCACTCCCAGCAGAAGGGACACAGAGATACTCCACATCTGCTTGAATAGTAGCTATTAGGAAGAATGCTGATTTTGGAGTCAGAGAACCTGGGTTCAAATCTCACTTCTGATACTTGATACCATTGTGCCCATGGGCAAATGACATCATTTCTCTGAGTCTCAACCCCCTCATCTGTAAAAAGGAGTAGATTGTCCCTGAGATCTCTTCCAGCTGATGATATATTATGACTTCCAGTGATAGGGACCCATGTACTACAAAAGCAACTTATTCCTTTGTGGGATAATTTTCAGATTTAAGAAATGTTTCTTTCTGCAAAGTTGGTCTGCTCTTATAAAATTTTCATGCAAAGCTCCTTGTTTTTTTTTTTTTCTTCAGAACCATGAAAAACAAATCTATCTTGTCTAACTTGTCTAACTCCATGACTAACCTTTCAATTTTGGAGATATCATGTTCTCATTATATTCTCTTCTATGGTCTAAACATCCCCAAATCTCTCGAAGCAAGCAATAGTTCTCACATAGTTACCATGGGTTATTCCAATGGAAGAGACTAAATATGTAACATACACTGCAAAAGAATTCAGGGATCCCTCAAGATCTGTGACTCCCATTCCTGGTATTATTCCATATCCTTATTTAATATTGAAGGATTAATATCAAAAGTATCTGTGGTCCACACACACCAAATACTTATCCCCCTCTATTTTCCCCAGATATCCGAATTTTTTTTTTTTAGTCTTCCATTAATAGAAGACTCTTCACTAAAAGAAAGACAACTAGGCTTGGGGGCAGCTAGCTGGCCCCATGCAGAGTTCAAAATCATTAAGACTCCAAGACAAAAATCAAATCTTGCCTCAGATACTTTTTAGTCAGATGTTTTCACAGGCTGCTCCCCCCATCCCTGGAATGCCCTCTCTCCTCATCTCCACCTCTTAGTTTCTCTACTTCCTTCAAGTATGGCTAAAATTTTATCTTTTAAAAGAAATCTTCCTCGTCCTCCTTAATTCTAATGCCTTCCCTTTGATGAGTATTTCTACTTTACTTTGTAAATAGCTTGTTGGTACACAATCATCTACACATTATTATACTGGGAGTTCTCCAAGAGTGGGGATTCTCACCCTTGTATTTCCAGTTCTTAGAACAGTATCTGACACATAGTAGGCACTTAAATGTTTCTTGACTGACTGACTTGCTAAAATAATTTTTTATCGATGGACTAAAACATTATATAAACGCTAGCTATTAGAAAAATTTAAAAATCATTAAATGAGATTCCCCATTTTACAAATGAAAAAAAAAAACTGAAATCCAGAAACAGTCAATTTGTCCAAGTTGCTACAAATGGGAAGTATCAGAAACAGATTTGAAGCCAAGACACCTTCCCTTTGGATATTAAAAACCCTTAACACTTAACAGATAGCATTTTTCTTCTCCTGTGCCCCAACAATGAAATAAGCAAAACTCAATAGAATTTTGAAGAAAAAATAACTACCCAAATTGTTTCTTTAGGGGACAGATAGTGGGGGATTTGCTAATTCCCAGGAATCTCTAGAACCTCTCTTCAATGAATAGAGAGAGCATCCTGAAATATAAATTTTGTGAGTACCAGTTATTTGGGAGAACATGTATATGAGTTTGAAATAAATGAAAATTTGATTTCGTCAACATTTATCCACTGACAAATGTTGTATCTGTTGCCTTCATCTCACACTCACTAAGGGAAGCCTGTTTTTTTTCAGCTGATGGCCATTTCCAGGCATTGGATATAACCATATTTTACATTTTGTCGACATTATATTTTTTATGGGCAAAAAGCTTGAGATATTCACAATGTCCCAGTGAGAAAAATTCTCTGCAGTTGGTAAAAGAACCAGTACCAGCTACCAAAGTCCAAGACTCTTTCCATTAAGCCAACCCATCTCAAAAAACAATGAAACATACCTGAGTTTCCTCTACTTTGGGGTTCAACACCTTTAACAACCAAGGCAAGAGGGGACCTGTTGCCAAGGAAGGTTAGCTGGGTATTTTGTGGTGGTATGTCCACATATCTTAGTATCATGGAAAAAAGCATCTAAATTTATAAAATCTTAATTTTTATAATCTGGAATCTTAGACTCATAAAATCTCAGTGTGTATTTTAGAGTTGAAAGGAATCTTGGAGATGACTCGGTCATCTAGGTACACCCTTTTACAAGTTGTCTGATCCTGGACAAGGCATTACATTTCTGTGAGCCTCAGTTTTTAACATCCACAAAATGGGTTTGATAGTACCTATCTGACTGGGCTGATTGGATGATTGAATGAACTGATGTATGCAAAATGCTCTAGAAATAGTAAAGTCTTAATAATAAATGGGAGAATGTGAAAGAAAATGGCATTCTATTACTAGATATATCTCATAGGCAGTTAAGTGGTATAGGGAAAAGAGCTCTGGGCCTGGAGTCAGAAAGACCTAAATTTAAAATATAGTCTCAGACATTTATTAGTTGTGTCATCTTGTTAAGTCACTTAACTGTTGTCTGCCTCAGTTTCCTCAACCATAAAATGGGGCTAATGATAGCACCTACCTTTCTAGAGGATCAAATTAGAAAATACTTGTAAAGCACTTAGCACAGTGCTTGGCATACAGTAAGTGCTTAATAAATGCTTGTTTCCTTCTTTCTTTTCACAAGGACGTCAGTGATAGGAAAGGAAATTTCATCCACAAATATACCAAAATATTTATGGCAGCCCTTTTTGTAGTCAAAAAGAACTGGAAACAAGAAGAATATCTGTTGATTGGGAAATGTTTAAACAAACTGTGGTAAATGAATGTAATAGAATATTACTGTGCTGTAAGAAATGGTGACTATGATGAATACAGAAAAGCATGGGAAGATGTAATGATGTAAATTAAAGAAAGTAGAACCACACAAACAATAGACACAATGAGTCAATGATGTGGATGGAAAAAACAAGTC